>NC_136808.1:1180567-1625567 GCF_951216825.1 Electrona antarctica | reverse complement strand
ACCGGTGTTTCAACTTGAAACCGTTTGAAACTTCAAAATAAAATGTCCACCATTTCCGTTGCATTACACCTTTAAAAGCTGTGAAAGTGGGGATCTCCCTCAGTGTGAGAGGGAGCTCATTCCAGTATTGACAACCTTTTATGGACAGTACATTTTGACTGAAGGTAGACTTTCTGCCATGGACCTCACAGTCACCCCTGGATGTAGACCTGGTGTCATACCCACTGTCTCTCTTTGTATGTATACATTCCTTGAGAGGGGGAGGAGCTAAATCATTTAGACATTTATAGGACATATCCATGAGTTTGTGAATGTAACCTTTACTGCACCTAAAATATTTGTGTTCATGTATGCTTTCCCTGTGTGTGGACATAAATAAATTGTGTGCCGCGTGCGAGTGTGCGTGTGTGCGTGTGTGTGTGTGTGTGTGTGTGTGTGTGTGTGATTGGATTAGACAATACATTGAAAGCACATTGATTAAAATAAGTAAAGGATGAGTGAGCAGTTCAACGCACACTGGGAGGAAACATTCACTTGAGCAGAAAGTATAGAAAAAGGCATTCCCAGTAGAAAGAATACATGGCATAAAATATGGTTAGTTTTCTTCTTCGTCAGAAATGATAAAAGTAAAGCCTAATTTATGCTTTAGTGAAACCAAACTGTCAGGAATATTTATTCACTAACACTACAGAAATACAAACTCCACAATACTACAGAGGACACCTAACACTCTGGTTACAAACTGGCAAAGAAGACAAGAACACAGAGACCCCATTTCCACCGGTTGGTTCCCAATTGGAACCCGGTTCAGTTCTTTGTGGTTTTTAGTCCTTTAGCTCCAAAATTGGAACGTTAATTATGAATTGAGTGGGCAAAACTATAGCTATATTAAATTGTTTATAGGTTCAATATAAGTAAATTCATATTATGAACACCAGTACACATAGAAGGAATAAACCTACCCACAACAGAACATTTCACATACTTAGGCATTATGGAGGCGCAGGTAGCGACATCACAAGCAGGCTCAGCAAGGCCAGAAACACCTTACAGAGGATTGGGCATGTAATACGTAGAGAACAAGACAACATCACCAAAACTGCACTTCACTGGACACCAGAGGGCAAACGCAAAAGAGGCCGACCCAAGAGCACCTGGCGTAGGACAGTGGAGGGAGAGTTGAAGACCCTGCATCACACCTGGGGATCTATAAAGACGCTGGCCCAGGACAGACTGAAGTGGAGATCCTCTGTTGCTGCCCTACATGCCAGCCGGCATAAAGGGCAGTAAGTAAGTAATATTATGATAACCCTTCCACCAGTAGTAGCTTTTTCATATTTTCCTATTTTCCTATATAATGCCTCATTTGCATATTTACAATTAAACAAATTGTATTACCATTGTCTTCGTGTAAGTAATCAACTGGGGAAGTTTCATGGTGATAACAATTTAATATACGTATGGTTTTGCCCACTCAATTCATAATTAAAGTTCCAATTTTGGAGCTCTGGCTCATGGACTAAGAACCAAAAAGAACTGAACAGGTTCCCACGGGGAACCAACCGGTGGAAAAGGGGCCAGAGAGTAATATCACTCGGGAACTAGCCTGGGGTCCACCTATGCTTTCTATGGCATAGGCAGCTCCCGGCAGAATCCACCGGGATAATCTAGACGCAGCTGCACGACATGAGACTAATTAGAGAGGAGTGCGTGTGCTTCAAAATAAAAGGTACACAATATAATCACACAGCAGTACGTGACACAACTTTACTTTACTTACTTTATTCGTTTATTTAGTCGGGACAGTGTATATATTGATGGACATTACATAAAAAATGCAGTGTAAATATACCAGATTTAGCAAAACATGCTAATTTCCATCTGCAGTCCCAAGACATCAAACATTACAAACAGGACTGACATACAGGACATAGCATACATTTCAAACGTAATAAGACTAGTAAGAATACAAAATAAGAAAAGATTAAGCTATTATTAGGGCAGGTTTACTCTATTTTGGGCTAAGCGTCATACATGATCACAAGACTGTTTCAATTGTCCTTTAAAGGTGTAGTGAAATGAAAAATACGTTTTTCACACTTTTAGACCATCTCCGTGGTCATCATATGGGCATACCTAACAATGGATGCCAAAAAAATGGGAAAACTTACTTCCTGAAAACGAAAACGTGCTGCGTGATGACGTGTCGAGGCCCACATCGATAAAAGCCAATAAAAATGAAGCTCACCCGTTTAATTCCCCATATCTCCGCATCCGTCCAAACAGGCAAACACAGCTGCTACTGATTACAGAAATCCTCTGTTTTTATTCCCATTCAAGATAACATCCAGAGAGTGTATTACTCGGTTTCAACTTAATCATCACGCTAAAATATGTATCTGAAAACATTATAGGGTAGAAATAAGCCACATAACAGTAAACTGGTACAGCTGGCCGTCTATCTGAATTGTAAACAAACACACAGCATGCGCTGGCAGCGGTGGCCGAACGGTTTGCGGAGCGGTCTTGATACCGGAAGGTCGCCAGTTCGTATCCCCGGACCGGCACGTTAAAATTACCACCGCTGAAGTGCCCTTGAGCAAGGCATTGAACCACTACCATGAAATGTTCTATGAGCAGGGCCTGGCTGTAAACAAGTATCTGATGCTTAGTCCAGTTACCCTGGGTAAATATAGTGACTTTGCTTTACTTTGCTTTAGCATAGCTACCGACCCTAGCTACCGTCCCATCGCCTGAAGGGATGCGATGCTCTGATTGGTTCAGAAACTTCCGACCGGTGTTTCAACTTGAAACCGTTTGAAACTTCAAAATAAAATGTCCACCATTTCCGTTGCATTACACCTTTAAAAGCTGTGAAAGTGGGGATCTCCCTCAGTGTGAGAGGGAGCTCATTCCAGTATTGACAACCTTTTATGGACAGTACATTTTGACTGAAGGTAGACTTTCTGCCATGGACCTCACAGTCACCCCTGGATGTAGACCTGGTGTCATACCCACTGTCTCTCTTTGTATGTATACATTCCTTGAGAGGGGGAGGAGCTAAATCATTTAGACATTTATAGATAAAACAGGCACTCTTGAACTTTCTAAAGTTTTCAAAATTCAAAAGATTATATTTTTCCAAAATGGCACAGTGATGATATGAGTTGGGTTTTTTTTGTCAAATACCTCTTTCTTTTGAAAAGTTTTTCTATAGGTTTGATGACTGCTGTCCCACTGAGCAAATTACCAGGTTTGAAACAGTATTATATGTGCGATAAGATCATACAGTGAAGGTATCTTTGTAGCTTCTGTTAAATATGGTCGAAACAAACATGTAGTTTCAACACGACCCAGCAGGGTGGGCAGGTTAATGGGGTGTGTGTTTATGTGTGTGCGCGTGTTTATGTGTGCGTTCATGCATGCTGCTAGGAGACAAAAAGGGTCTCCACCTTTGAAATCCTTTTCCTCTCTTCCTTCTATATAACATTGCCTGGAACTTGCTCTCTGCTGTTGTGATCGGTTTGCTGTTGGTAGTCATGGCTGCCAGTTCCCACCTGATGTGTGGGAGCCCTGCTTGCTCCAGACCGTACGACTACTGAATAACTGCTAGCATGAATAATGTCTCCAGACCAGGACTTAAAGTCTAACATGTACTACAGATCACACTGACACCACAGTGAGAGTGTATCTTGATGACTCTATCCTCTAAAGACGACAGTCTATGATGTCATAGACTATGTCATAGACTCAATGACATCATTGTACGGGTGAAATAGACAGTACCAATTATCTACAGCAGTAGTTCCCAAACTTTTTCGTGTCAAGGACCCCCAAATCAACATTTATTAGGCCACGGACCCCCATTTGAAAACATATGCCAGTGACCCCGATAAGGGAGGATTTTTACATTTCATCCAAATTCAACTTGGTCCAAAACGGCCTAAACCTCAGGTCAAATGCTTGGCTGCGGTGTGTAGTACCAGCATTCAAATCCGAGGGGGGTAAAAAATGTCTGGCCTTTTTTGGCCCCTGGTCGTGGAATGATCTACAGTCCAGACTAAAATTGGCTTTGAAAGTTCCCTTGAGAAGTTTCAAAAGGATCATCTTTGATGTACAGTCCAAACACCTGCACATGTTTGGATATGTACTAGCCTATGTTCATGCCTATTTATTTATTGGTTCAGATCGTGTAGATTGTGTATATGGTGTATTTTGCCCTGCTACTAAATAGTAGGACTTTTTGTATTTATTCATAGGTACTGAAAGATGTATTCTGGATGTTGTATTTGCTGGTCCAAAATGTAACATTGACGATGTGGTATTGAAGTGTCATTTTATTTCTGCCTCTTGGCCAGTTCCCACTTGTAAAAGAGACGCAGTCTCAATGTGTTTTTACTGGTTAAATAAAGGTTAAATAAAAAATAAAAAATGTACAGCTCTAGCAGTGATTCCGAAACATTAATTTCATGGACCCCCAGTTTCACACACATTGTGCTACGGACCCCTGATTTAATGGCATTTCTATCTCTGGTACCCCAATTTATATTGTAAAACCACTGTTAATTTAACTCTGAGAGTGTACAAATGGAACCAAATGGACCCGTTAGGGTCCATTTGGTTCCATTTGTACACTCTCAGAGTTACAGACCCACAAGGGTCCATTTGGTTCCTAACTATCTCTAATTGAGCTAGGTACCCCCTGGAACTCCCTCAAGTACCCCTAGGGGTCCCCGGACCCCACTTTGGGAACCAGTGATCTACAGTATATGGTGTCAGTGCTGTGGCATCAGATATCCCTGCATGAGTTCAGGCTGACTTTCAGCCCAAGCTGCCTCTCCATTGACTTCCAGTGTGAAATTGTTTTTAAATGTTTTTATTTATTATTATTACTTTTTTCATTTATTTTTAATAATTGTTTTGTAAAATGAAAAGCAGAAGGGAAAGAATAAGGCTCCATAAAAAATGTAGAAAATAAAAAAAAGGTCATTAAAGGTCATTATGATTAAAATAAAATAATACATAAATAATTCATAATTGTTATCAACATGATCAACATTTGGCTTTCATCTCTCCTATAATGGTACCACATCAATACAGCATGGAATAGTGGACAAGATCTTTTCCAACAAAATAACAATAACAGAATATTCCTTTAGCTTTGGGTCTGAGCTCAAATAAATAATGGGCCTTGATATGAAAAGGGTTGAAAACCACTGCTCTACAGTTGCCTGCTGGGGGAACTTTAGTCTTGTGTTGTCTCTGCCAAGTACTGTGACAAGGCCATAACCTGTTGGTTAAAATGAGCATGATATGATGTGACTCCTCTTTTTGTCTGAGGTCTCTTTTTCCCTTTCTCTCCTTCTCCCAGCTCCAGGGACGTGCACACATAGACATCAAAGGGGGCTTCAGCCCCTGCCCTTTTACCCGTCTGTATAAAACAACTACCCTTTCCAGACCAGCAAATGGCTCCCCTTTCCTTTCCATGCCATATACCGGAAGGCAGCATTCATGAGAATTGCTTTTTTCCGAAGTCTCCTGAACTTGGAACACAGAATTCTGCGTTGAACAAATTTGTTTCGAAATCCATTACACCGCATCTCCAGTAGCTAAAAAGTGCTGGGTTGCGCCCCGAAAATAGCTGATCAACAAGCTCTCAACGCGTCGCAGCGCGATGCGTTGTGAGCTTGTAGATCTGCTTTTTTTTCGCTATGTTTGTCCAAAAGTGCCCTCTTAGGGGATTTCAGCCCCTGCCTCTCTAACACTCTCTGCACGTCCCATTCTCTTCCCCTCCTCACTCTCTCCTCCTCAGTCTGTCCCATTCTCTTCCCCTCCTCACTCTCTCCTCCTCAGTCTGTCCCATTCTCTTCCCCTCCTCACTCTCTCCTCCTCAGTCTGTCCCATTCTCTTCCCCTCCTCACTCTCTCCTCCTCTCAGTCTGTCCCATTCTCTTCCCCTCCTCACTCTCTCCTCCTCAGTCTGTCCCATTCTCTTCCCCTCCTCACTCTCTCCTCCTCAGTCTGTCCCATTCTCTTCCCCTCTTCACTCTCTCCTTCTCTCAGTCTGTCCCATTCTCTTCCCCTCCTCACTCTCTCCTTCTCTCAGTCTGTCCCATTCTCTTCCCCTCCTCACTCTCTCCTCCTCAGTCTGTCCCATTCTCTTCCCCTCCTCCTCACTCTCTCCTCCTCTCAGTCTGTCCCATTCACTTCCCCTCCTCACTCTCTCCTCCTCAGTCTGTCCCATTCTCTTCCCCTCCTCACTCTCTCCTCCTCTCAGTCTGTCCCATTCTCTTCCCCTCCTCACTCTCTCCTTCTCTCAGTCTGTCCCATTCTCTTCCCCTCCTCCTCACTCTCTCCTCCTCTCAGTCTGTCCCATTCTCTTCCCCTCCTCACTCTCTCCTCCTCAGTCTGTCCCATTCTCTTCCCCTCCTCACTCTCTCCTCCTCTCAGTCTGTCCCATTCTCTTCCCCTCCTCACTCTGTCCTTCTCTCAGTCTGTCCCATTCTCTTCCCCTCCTCACTCTCTCCTCCTCAGTCTGTCCCATTCTCTTCCCCTCCTCCTCACTCTCTCCTCCTCTCAGTCTGTCCCATTCTCTTCCCCTCCTCACTCTCTCCTCCTCAGTCTGTCCCATTCTCTTCCCCTCCTCACTCTCTCCTCCTCTCAGTCTGTCCCATTCTCTTCCCCTCCTCACTCTCTCCTTCTCTCAGTCTGTCCCATTCTCTTCCCCTCCTCACTCTCTCCTCCTCTCAGTCTGTCCCATTCTCTTCCCCTCCTCACTCTCTCCTCCTCAGTCTGTCCCATTCTCTTCCCCTCCTCACTCTCTCCTCCTCTCAGTCTGTCCCATTCTCTTCCCCTCCTCACTCTCTCCTTCTCTCAGTCTGTCCCATTCTCTTCCCCTCCTCACTCTCTCCTTCTCTCAGTCTGTCCCATTCTCTTCCCCTCCTCACTCTCTCCTCCTCTCAGTCTGTCCCATTCTCTTCCCCTCCTCACTCTCTCTCCTCTCAGTCTGTCCCATTCTCTTCCCCTCCTCACTCTCTCCTTCTCTCAGTCTGTCCCATTCTCTTCCCCTCCTCACTCTCTCCTTCTCTCAGTCTGTCCCATTCTCTTCCCCTCCTCACTCTCTCCTCCTCTCAGTCTGTCCCATTCTCTTCCCCTCCTCACTCTCTCTCTCCTTCACTCCTCGACAACTGAACTGACAACAATGGTTGACAGATATTGTGGGAAGCAGGAAGCAGCAGGGCAGATCTTGGCTCAATCATATCAGCCCATCCAATCCTTTAATTGTCCACCCCTGGAGGAAATGCATTATGGGAAATCCGACACGATTCAACACACAATGGTTAAGGGTTCAGCCAAAAGTAGCAATTTAACTCTTTACGCAACGGGTTGCATTGTACTAGTAGATCGGCTATTTTCTGTACATTTGTGTGACAGTCATACAACATCTTAGCCTGACACTCAGCCTGAATTTTCATTTCGTTTCACTCCATTATTCAGTCTGAAAGCCCTCCCTACTACCGCCGTTTCTGAGATGGGCGTTGACAAAGAGGCAGTCTTCGGCGATTGGTTCACCCTTAACCAATCACAATAGTAGCAAAGCAGATGACAAGGCTCCGACCGCAGCAGGCTGAACTTAGCCGTGGTTGAGGGCATGTCAGCGGGGGGGGACAGAGCTAAATGGCCGGGGCATGGGACTCGAGTGCGAAATTGCGATTATGCAACAGTTACCACAAAAAAAAAACACGTCAACTCAATGTCATTGTAACTAACATTTTCGAGCGAAAAAATAATTTTTTGAATGAGACTTTCACCCAGTATGAAGCTAAATGTGACACCAAAAGAGTAGCATAAGTTGCTATGCTACTGGCGCAGCCATGTTTGTTTGTGTCTGGACGGCGCTGTTGTTTTGACGTCATCGAGTTGAAACGACGCTGATTCGTCGGTCAGATTTCCAACCGAGTCTCAGACCTCCTTCGAGAGCGTCACCAGACCCTGAATCGCCTGAATATATTTTTTTAATGGGCGTGGCTAGCGATTCAGGGGCTGGAGCCAGGCTAACAACATCTAGTATGAAATAGGGCATGACTATGGAAAAAAAAAACATAAATAGGTGAAATATGGAGAAACAAGTTAATGTTTTTGCCAGACAGCTGTATTGCTTTCTAGAACCTAACCCTAAATGTTTGACTCCTCACAAACTATAAAATCTTAAATCTTCACCCTATAGCTCTTCATAACTGGACTTGGAAATGTATTACACATTATCAGAGAGCTGTCTGGTGCTCATACACATAAGTAACAGCTGATGCGCCTGCCTGATCTCGCAGTATTTTCTGTACCTGTCAAATGAGAAAAAAATAAATACAAATCTGGTCTCGGTCTCGACTCGACCCCCTCCCACACTCGGACTTGGTCTTGACTTGGACTCACTTTAGGTGGACTCGACTACAACACTACAAGACATGGATAAAAGAGCAAGAACCAATACTGGAACTGGATATACATGTATACAGTTTGATACAATGAAATCTCTCTCCTCTCAGTTTCTCTCTCTCTCTCTCTGCACAAAAAGGTCCTACACATAACTCAATGGTTCTTTCTTTCTAAGGAGGAGGGTGTCTTCATCTGTTTTGCTTACAGCAGCAACAATATCCTGCCTGGCTTCACACAGGTTTTCCTAAAGAAAGGCTAGCTTTGTTGGATATAATAACCATCCAGGAAATAAATCACTGAAAGATGGACATGGGCCGTGACTGGTGATGGGAGTAGGTCTTTTTATGAGCTGGGCTCACGTAGCTGAGCCTGACAGAGATACAGCACTGTGATCTGTGTCCAACTACTGTAGCTCGACACTAACAGAATGAGACTGACTGACATAAAAGACAGACACACGTGAAGGCAGAGAGAGAACAAACGGAAAAAGAGTTTTGGGGCCTGCATGTACAGTAGTAGGCTGCACTGTTTTCACATTGTGTGTGTTAGGGAAAAAGGACAAATCTTTGATTAGGCCTAACAAAATAATACTTTGGTTTCCGGTTGCCGACCGACTCTATTAAATATGCGCGACCCAGATGATTGTGTTGGCATTTGGTAAAATAAATAAATAAATCTGAATCCGACCGAGTCAGACCAAAAAGGTCTTTGATCACTAAAATTCTCTTTGGTGAGACCACCTGGTCGCGCAAAGTCAAAATGAAGTTTTCTTTCATCTAAAATAACACGTGCGCAAATGTTTTGGATTGCGTCATCGCGAGGAGACGCACAAAACAACACAACACAGCATGGACTTGTCTGTCGTCTGCCCGTGCAAAACACAGCCAAAAATAAAATAAAATAAATTCCTTGCTAGTTGCTACCCATCCTTCCCACGAAAAAAAAATACATATATATAATAAAATAAATTCCCTACCTACTCAGCCCAAAAATGACAGCCAATCGGAAACCAAAGTATTTTTTTTGTTAGGCCTTGTCTGACTACTTACCTATATGTTATACTTTCACAGTAAAAAATAGCAATAATAGAACTCTACAAGATTGTATCGTTTCACATTAAAACTAATAATAACTAGAAACAAATCGCTGCAAGTAGGCAGGACCAAGCAGGAAGGCAATAAGAATAATATGCACAAGAAACATGGAAGACTAAACTTGAGAAAAAGACCATGGAATTGTGACAGGGTCGGTTTTTTATAGTGGGGGGCAGGTACGGGTTCTTGAAGACTCATACACAGAGTTGACCCATGACCTTGTGTTGCAAAGGCAAGAGCTCTACCTACCGAGCTAACAAGCAAAATCATTCAGTGTTTTTGTAGCTGCGCAATGATAACTAATGATAAGGTGGGTATAAAGATTTGACTGCGTATAAACCAGAAAATATACCAGATTCGGATGAGGAGCTCAATGAGTGAAAACTCATTAAAGGTTAACTGAAAAATTATTATTAAACTTCAGAGAAAATTAACAGCTTTGAACATTCATGAAAAACAAACAAATGGGGCCCACTTTAAGTTGTTGACTTGAAAAGTCCCAGTTCAGTTCAGGGAAAGCAGTCTCTTTCTCCAATTTGGAGAACCAGATTACCACATTTGTGGGTGAAGGGGGGTTCAGAGTTCCGGGTCGGCTCGCCAGGTCTGGGTACCATCCGGTACCAGAACCATCCATGCAAGGGAATCCTTTCAGGACACAAAAAACCTGAACTGAAAGGCCAGGTGTCCAAATCAGTCTTTGTTTCAAAATCACTGTTGTACAACATCAAATAATCTATCAATTCATGAGTAAAGAACCTGATTTGATGTTGTTTCCCACTATCAACAATCAGTTTCTAGCATTGTTACGGCCCTTTAAACTTGGCTCAACCAAGGGCTAACATAAAAGGTCCAAGGACACAAAGTCAGATCAAAAATGTCCGTATAGGTCCAAAGTTCATGTGTAGAAGTTTTCGTGCATTTTGATCAAAGATCCTGGGAGGAGATGCATTTTAATTGATTTTCATATCATTCAAAATGGTGGGTGATCTAGAGGTCAGAGGTCAAAAGTAAGAGCACCGTTCTTGTTCGGCATGAGGAGACGCATATGTGTGTCGAGGTTTCATTGCTGACGGTCAAACGGTTCATGAGCTATGCGTGGTCAAAGTTTGCATTTTCAATATAGCGCCACCCTTTGGCCAATGGTTGTGGGCTTCGCATCCTCACCGTTTGTCATGGCCCTCTACCATATCTCCAAATTTCGCAAAAAACGACTGCACGGTTCAGCCAGAACTGCTATTTTTGGCGGAAGAAAAATAACTACAAATCCAATAAAGGACCAAGTCCTTTCAGGACTGCTTGATCCTTTAATAATAATGGCTTATAGAGGCCTCTAAATACAGAGACATTAAAGTGTATTGTGAAATGAGGGTTTTCACAGGAAACCCTCAGCAGAATGCTAAAGATTGAGGAACTGGCTTCGACCACAACACTACTGTCCCCATAACTGGTTTATACACAACACCTACTGCCTGTATGTTTCCATCCTCACGGACACACTGAGAGAGAGACGGCTCAGACAGACAGACAGACAGACAGACAGACAGACAGACAGACAGACAGACAGACAGACAGACAGACAGACGTCAAAATAGACAAAGATCAGATCAGAATGTCTGGGATCAAATGGATTCAAGTGGTTTTCATTCTGCTGAGAGTGGACAACTCTCTACTGGACACTGCTATCTACACACGATCTGGAGACACCGTCAACCTGCCATGTAAGCTGTTACGTGGAGAGCCTGTCTGTTTGTCAACTACGTGGATGTACGCAAAACAACGCTCCAAGACTGTTATTGTGGCTGAGTATGGTGTGATTAAAGTGAGTAACCTACGCAAATCTACAGCAGTCAGACTGAGATTGGAGCGTAACTGCTCTCTGACCATTAAAGATGTCACGGCTGAAGATTTTGGTTTATATACCTGTTCGAAATATGAAAACAGAAGCCATCTAGATCAACAGAGTCAGCTGTTTGTACTGGACGTCACCACAATAAACAGTGGGACAGAACAGAAATGTTATCTGCTTGAATACGATAATAGATGTGATGGTCTCACTGTGAGCTGGATAAAGGACAGCACTACCCTGGTAGAAAACACTCAGGATACCCCATGTTCTAGCACTCTGACCATCGACAGACACGACCAGACCAAGAAGTTTACATGTCAGGTCAGAGGAGAGCTGAAGACGTCCATCGACATCGTGAAGACACCGAGCTCCTCCTCCCTCCAGCCAGCCTGCTCTGATGGTCTCTACGTGGGGGTGACGGTGGTGCGAGTGGTGGGGACGGTGGCCATCTTCCTCATGCTCCTCGCCGTGATTCTCGTCGGCAGGCGAACGGCCACTGAGACCCCGACCATCGATCCCAACGCCGTGATAGACGACTGAAGCAGCCGTTCCCAGGCTTTATCCCTCTATACCAGCGGTCCCCCAACATTTTTCCTTCTACACCAGCTGCCCTTGCCCTTTTGACCCTGGACACCAGCTGCCCTTGACCTTTTGACCCTGGACACGAGCTGCCCTTGCCCTTTTGACCCTGGACACCAGCTGCCCTTGACCTTTTGACCCTGGACACCAGCTGCCCTTGACCTTTTGACCCTGGACACCAGCTGCCCTCAACCTTTTGACCCTGGACACCAGCTGCCCTTGACCTTTTGACCCTGGACACCAGCTGCCCTTGCCCTTTTGACCCTGGACACCAGCTGCCCTTGACCTTTTGACCCTGGACACCAGCTGCCCTTGACCTTTTGACCCTGGACACCAGCTGCCCTTGACCTTTTGACCCTGGACACCAGCTGCCCTTGACCTTTTGACCCTGGACACCAGCTGCCCTCAACCTTTTGACCCTGGACACCAGAGTTTTCTGGATCAAGGCCCACTGACTGGACAATCTGAAAAGCGTTCTCGGCCCACCCATCTTAACCCCCTTAAGTGTATTTTCAGAGAATGTTTATTTTAATGATCTAATTGTGCAGCTAACTTGGAGATCAGTTATTTTTGGCTGCAGTGACAACCTCATGGGAACGAGCATTAATTACGCTTAAAGGAGCACTTCACCATTTACATCCCTAACCCTTTACATTTGGTTCCTGTTCCTGTTGAAAATATCATTCAAGCAATCAAACATATTTTAATCATGCTTATTATTCATTTAATCAATTTTAATCTTTCTGCATATTATTCATGTAATCAAACATATTTTAATCTTTCTGCATATTATTCATGTAATCAAACATATTTTAATCTTTCTGCATATTATTCATGTAATCAAACATATTTTAATCTTTCTGCATATTATTAATGTAGTCAAACATATTTTAATCTTACTGTATATTATTCATGTAATCAATCTTACTGCATATTATTCATGTAATCAAACATATCATAATCTTACTGTATATTATCCATGTAATGATGCTAACATGATGTCTTGATGAGTCTTCATGATTTATTATGATGGATTAGTGCTCACATGTTAATTAATCATGCAGTTTATTATCTTGCTAATTCATGTAAAGTAATATGTAAAACAATTATACAACTTTCTTTTCCTATTCCTTGAATTTGTGAAAATGTTGACTTTTCAATTAATTGGAATAAAAACGTAATTTGAAAAAGTTAGTCATAATATTCTATTTCTAGATATTCCATGTTGTTAATATTCACTGAAAGCTTACACACTGTATGTACTGTAGATGATGTCATCTACTGTATATACTGTAGGTGGTCCTGTATTGAATAGAGTGTTGATCATATGGATCAAATATTGTACATTATTACACATATAGAGAATAATATGAATATTATTATTGACTGGTATGAACAGGACCATACAGTGAACATATAGAGAGTGAAAACTCTAAATTAAATATAATAAAATATAAATATAGCATAACTAAATAAATATCATCTAAATTGTCTTTTCATATTATTTTATTGCTTTATTTCCAGAGAATACAATCCATTGAGACAGAGCATGTTGTGTGCGTATAGGTGTTGTAATCTCTAAGTACTGGACCCTCGTCTGGTTCTGACAGACAGGTAGTGTGTGCAGGCTGGGTGGTGTGTGACAATCCTGTTGAAGTATTCCATTGGTACGGCGACTGCGGCGGCGGGCCCGGGAGAACAAATTAACGGACACGAGACAGTATCACGCTAAGGTTCACAAAGTTTATTACACAAACAGGAAACATATATAGTGCTGGATCATAATGACGTGACAATAAGATATGAGACAGAAGAACGTGCCTACTGCAGCAAGGCTGACCTTGCTGCCGCCGAGATGTCTCTCGTAGCCTATCGATAAAGTATGCTACAGTACAGGCAGTACACAATACATATCAAGTACACTGTATCTCAAGTTCAAGTACATAGACTAAGATGTACTGTGCATGGGCTAATATAACAATAGGCACGCATGCGAGCTCGTGCGTGGGTGTGCTTGCATGCGTGCGTTTATGTGTCGATTGGGTATTTTCACAATATGCTAAATGTAATGCCTCAACTCCTACAATTCAAAGTGCTCGTCAGGGTGGGCGGGTCCCCTGCAGTTCAAATATAACTGTATTTTGGGTGGTTGGAGCCTGAAAATGTTGCCAACCGTGGCTTTACAAATCTGTCAGATATAATTAAATACAGTACAGTAACTCGGTTCGTCTGCGTGTGGTAAATGTTGAAGTCGGGGCGTTCGAGCAGTTCTCGAGATACGTGGAATACAGACGTACGTACATACGTATGCAGAGATACATTTTACTTAGTACCCCTCCCCCCTCCTTTCACAAGAATGTCAAATGTTTTCTGAAGAGGAACCACCAAGAGGAACCACAACAGCTCTGCAAGTCACAGCATCACTGAGCACGCACGCACGCACGCGCGCACGCACGCGCGCACGCGCGCACGCGCGCACGCACGCACGCAGATCTTCAGTTCATCTAATGTGTATAGTAGTGTAAAAAAAAGTAGTGTCACAATAAGGCCCAGGGGACAGGTACACCCATAATGCAACAGCACACAGGAAGTGTTGAACTTGAACCAAACATTACTTCAGTAAATCAGAGGAGGTGAAGCACGTAGAAAGGTAGACGCCTCTTCCGGCTCTGAGGCCCTAAACCTAACCTTAACGCATGTCTAACCAATGACTAGTCTAAACTAAGTATGCACCCTGTATTATCCAGCCTGTTGTATCAATTAAACCGAGTTAAAACAACCTCTAAATCTGAAATATGATGTCCTTTCATTTGTAAGATGAATCATTCCTACTTGGTTCTTTTTCCTCAAATAATAATTTTGGAACAAAACTCTAATTCTCCACCCCACAGATACAGTATGTTTTATTGACTATTTAATGACAAGCAGGCCTTTAAAGTAAAGCCTTATTTACACATTGCACGATTAGAGTAGATTCGAGTCTTTTTGCCCACAGAAAACCACTGATTTCTAAGCTTAAGACACCATTGTTTGATGAAAAGATTTCAATATTTCATCAACTGTTTTCTGTCTATGAGTCATTCTGGTGGTCTGGCTCTCTGAGGATCAAACCACATCTCAGGGCAGCTCTGTTCTCAGATGAAGAAACCACAAGTCCATTTTGGAAGGAAATAAGACAAATGAACCCCCAATGGCCCAATCCACCTACAATATTGTCTCTGTTGCTAACCAGTGGAACGGTGAAGACGACTGAAGGCTGAATGGATAGAGAATAGAGACGAATGTGTATATGGGATATGGTCGTGTTTGTCATGCAGCATCAAACTCCATGCAGTTACCCAGACGACAGTGTGTAATGTGAACCAGGGAGACTGTTGCTTGCCCAGTTATAATTTTTGGAAATGGTGAAGGAAAAGAGACACTAAAATGGTGGAATAACGAAAAGGTAGAGGCTCGTGAACCGGCAGCATCCACGATGCATTACGTTAACCCATTTAAAGCATCTGTGACATTTTGAATAGCCATGTACAGTATAGCACATTGGTTGTATAGGGCTGTTTTTTTGATTCAACTCGATTCTCAATCCAAAAACGAAAAACAATTTTTTTCCAGATTCAAAATTATTCTCTATTCAAAATGATTCTCGATTCAATACTACAATACAATACAGCTGTGCTGATCTGAAGTGACTAGTACTGACTACAGTAACTTGAAAATGACTGAAGACATGATGTTTACTGTGATTAGGGTAAGCTTACATTTCATATCACAAACAACATGTAGTGAAAACTCCTGTAACTGTAACAAAAAAACTAATCGTTTTTTGGAAATTATGAATCGATTTTGAATCGTTCATAACGGAAATCGCGATTCTAATCCGAATCGATTTTTTTTTGACACCCCTAATTGGTTGACTATTCAAAAAATAGCAGATATACAAGCTCATAGCGCGGAACAAAGTGGTGGTAGATCTGCTATTTTGGAAGAAATCTTGACATTTGTCATTGACATTTACACGGCCAAATTGGCTTTGACATATGATGACAATAATCACAATATGACGTGCAGTTTGAGACGTTTTGATTGATGTCACACACAGGACAGAGGAACCTAACTAACAGGATGTGCGCTGTATCATATCCATGGCAACATCCCTTCCAGATATGATGGCTTTTATTAGCTGGGTTTCAAAAAGCTCCAAACCACCTCGACCCTGAAGAACAATAGATACATCTTTGTGTATCTATTGTCATCTCGTCTCCATCCTCCTCACCATAGGATCATATTCACCTCCTTAACCTCATCATTCTCTTGAACTTCCTGCTTCAACTCCTCTCCTATATACGTATTCCACCCCCCCAAAGTGTCTCTACTTTCTCCCTCAAGCTCGACAATATTCTGTTTGAAGGTTCAAGGTTGTACTTGTTATACATCTTGTGTAAAGCCGGTACATAACAGTAAAACATCTTTTTGTTTGACATTCCTTCAGACAATGCAGCAGCATAGATATAGTTTCTCCATTATTCTCCTCCTCTACGCCAGGGGTTCTCAACGTTTTTGGCCGGGGACCCCCGGAAATGCTTTGGCAATGTCTCGGGACCCCCGCCCCGCCCCCTCCCGACCCCCAATATAAATTGACTGCTACAATAACCTTAAACCATTTTGGGCGGGAACCCCTTTTGATGTTTTAAGCATCGTTATAATTTAGCTATTGAAAAATAGCAGATCTACAAGCTCATAGCGCGCCACCGAGTGGCGCGCTATGAACTTGTAGGTCTGCTATTTTTGAAAAATCGTGAAAGTTTTTTTTTTTTTTTTTTTGAAAATAATTTGGGGACCCCCTAAAATAATTTGGCGACCCCCCGAGGGGTCGCGACCCACGGGTTGAGAACCCCTGCTCTACGCCAGTGGTTCCCAAAGTGGGGTCCGGGGACCCCCAGGGGTACTTGAGGGAGTTCCAGGGGGGACTCTGCAGCTAAATGATAATTTGGAACCAAATGGACCCTGTAACTCAGAGAGTTAAATTAGCATTGATTTTACAATATAAATTAGGGGTCCCAGCAGGGCTGGACTGGGACAAAAATTCGGCCCGGTCATTTTCGCGTGAATTTGGCCCAGACCGGCCCACCACAACCAGCGCGCAGATAGCAGAAACTCTACCGCCCGCTCCGTCGAGGCACACACAAACAAACAAGCCCTAATACCACCACTTTTACAGAACAACTAAATGATACAAAACAAGAGACAACTACACAACCCTTTGTAGAGGGTTTATTTGTCACTCACTGATACAGGTACAGTGAAATTATCATGATGGCACTGGCAGAATGGCAGCACGCCCGGACCTTTCCTGGTGGCCTGCCGCCTATTGGCCTGCCTGCCTGCCTGCCTGCCTGTTTTTTTTTTTTTTTTTTTAATCATGGCGGCCCCCTACGGTCGCGGCCCACCGGGAATATGCCCGGTACGACCTGTGGCCAGTCCAGTCCTGGGTCCCAGAGATATAAATGCTATTAAATGGGGGTCCGTAGACTAACTCATGTCAAACTGAGGGTCCTTCAAATTAAACGGATTGAAAATCACTGCTAGAGCCGTTAAAATCTTCTCTCATGGGGGTCCCTGGCATGTATTTTCAAATGGGGGTCCGTGGGGCTAATTAGTGTCTATTTGGGGGTCCTTGATGTGAAAAAAATTGGGAACCACTGCTCTACGCCACCCTGCTCTCTTCCTCTCTGCCCGCAGCATCTGCTGCTTCACGTCTATCTCATCATCACTGTTATGATATTAGCCCATGCACAGTACATCTTAGTCTATGTACTTGAACTTGAGATACAGTGTACTTGATATGTATTGTGTACTGCCGGTACTGTAGCATACTTTATAGATAGGCTACGAGAGACATCTCGGCGGCAGCAAGGTCAGCCTTGCTGCAGTAGGCACGTTCTTCTGTCTCATATCTTATTGTCACGTCATTATGATCCAGCACTATATATGTTTCCTGTTTGTGTAATAAACTTTGTGAACCTTAACGTGATACTGTCTCGTGTCGCGTTATTGTTCTCCCGGGGCCCGCTGCCGCAATCGTCGTACCAAAGGAATACTTCACCTGGATTATCACACACCACCCAGCCTGCACACACTACCTGTCGGTCAATACCAGTACTTAGAGAGATTACAACAATCACCATATTCTAATTTCACAAAATCACAAAAATATATTTTAAAATATCTTTACGTTTTATTTTTGTATTTCCTTTTCTGCTAAGCTGCAACAAAGCTATATAAATTTGCACAACCGTAAAAGACGAAACGGAAGTCGGGGAGGAGTCTCCACTTCATGGCTTACTCATGATGAAGCTTATAATTCCGTCGCTCCAGACTGTATGACGGAAGCATTTGGAAATTGCGAGAGGCAACAGTCTGGCAACGCGAGACTATAATGCCCTATAGGCACGGAAGGAGGCGTTGCCATTTGTGCGTGATATCAGGTAGGAAAAGTCGCTTCGGGCCCCAGAAGGGGTATAGTAGGCGTTAAGTACAGTAAGTAAGTGATAAGGCTGGTTTCGCTACATGCAGTGGCAGTGATTTCTAACACTCCATTTTATTGCAAATGGGTGTGTCAGTTCAGTGGTATGAGTGACACCCTTGTAAATAAGCAAGTTGCGGTCCAGTGAGTTGAGTTCCCTGCAGCTCAAGGCAGCACAGCTGTGCTACTGACATTAGAGCTCACACAGGCAGGAAAGACAAGTACAGACACTCAATGGCTGTCACTCGGGTACAAAATAAGTCCTGCAGTAGCTCAATCTTGATTCATTTAACATCTACAAGTGCTACTTTAAAACTTTTGTAGTATTCAGGACTTCCATAAAATATGGAAGTCAGCTTCTGTCCATCTCAAGTGGTGTCGACTCTGTCGAGTGTATCTGCCTAGTCTTGTTCTCAAACCTTTTCATGTCAAGGACATGCATTTGGTCGCAGACCCCCAACTGAAAATATGTTGTGCTAGGGAGCCCTCCATACAAGATTTCTGTTCAAAATGTGTGTTCAAATGTTTCAGAGATATTTCAAATGTTTAACAAGATTATTTTGAAAATAGCAGATACACAAGCTCACAATGCGTTGCATGGTGAGCTTGTAGATTAGCAATTTTATAGCCGATCGGGCTCAAGTGTTTGAAGTGAATTTGATGCCAAATTAACTCACTTTGCAAGGGACCGCCTGGAACCCCCTCAAGGACCCCACTTTGAGAACCAATGGCCTAACCAAAAACTGCAGCGGTTCCCAAACCTTTTTGGCCATGCACCCCCTGTTACCTCCAGACCTAGCTGACTCACCCCCCACATGGAAATATAAATTCCATAAGCTATATAGAGACATATATTTCCCATCCACATACTGTATATGCACATACATGGACCTGAATATGACATAAATATGCAGCATAGCTATATTCTGCATATACGTTCAATATATTCAACCCCCTCGCCTCCTCCCCCCAAAAGATGTGTTGGTAATTGTGTCCTTTATTTAAACTCAACGATATTGAATCATGAAGGAAGCAGTATAGGTCAGGGTCTGGAGGAGGGAAATGATGACTTTGGCCTGACCTTGACTGTAAAGCGGTATATTGTTTTTAAATCCCATTCCCCCCCACCCCTCCAAATATCCCTGAACCTGAGACCCCAACCTTGGAGCCAACAATCTGTTCCCAACAACACTGTCCACTGTCTTATCATCAGGAAGGTTGCTGCCGTTTCCAGAGCCCTCCGGGCTGGCATTCATCATGCAATTAACATTAAGGATTAGTCATGAGAAGGACATCTTCGTGCATGTGCAATGCCCATGATGTCATTTTCAAAGAACACCAAAATGCGTCAGATTGTATGCACTGTTGCAAAACACAACGTACTAGCCTCTACTGTACATTCAAGTAGTCCATATTGTCGAGAGAGACTAAAGTGGAGGGCAAGAGAGAGAGAGAGAGAGAGAGAGAGAGAGAGAGAGAGAAAAAATAATATAAGGAGATAATGGACAGAAGACCGATTTGCGTCTAACTTCAACAAGGTATAGATAGATGTATTCACCCACATACATATACATGTGCATATGTACATACATACACACACAAATACATACACAAACTAGAAAAAGTGCCCTTCCGGGCACAGGTCTCCACCAGGAGGATAGGAGTGTGTGTGATGTTTGGCAAAATGTTTAGGAGGATGTTTTTTTGTATTTGTTTTTGCAACAATTTGCTTCATTTTGTTTCTGGATGAGCAAGACATGTGCAGCATTTTGTACAAAACGGGCCACTCCTGAAAACTTTGGAAGGCAATCTTAGCCAATCAGTGTACAATCTGAGAAATCCAACAGACTCGTCTTGATCACATGACTACAGAGATCATGTGTACCGATTGCCATTTCTTCATACGCCTTTGATGGCAATTGGATGATTTGAGGCATTTTGTCCAAAAATGTGTTTTGCAAAAATCAACCTGTTGGTGGCGCTATAACAGGCCAATGTGAAAAGGGTGGGATATATTCCTCAGCCTAGTAAGAAAATGTGTGAAAGATTTCACGTAAATTGCATGCTGCGTTCATGATTTGAGGCTATTGTTCAAAACGGGGCAATCTTGCAAACTGTGAAAGCCAATTATAGCCAATTAGGATGGAATATGAAATATCAGACAGATCCGACTTGAGCACATGACCATAGAGATACTGTGTAACGATTTGTGAGATTTTTGGACAGAATCTGGAGGAGTAATATCAAAAAATGTGTTTTACAAAAGTCGGCCTCCTGGTGGCGCTATAAAAGGCAGATGCGGAAAATGCAGGTCAAAGGTTTGTCCTTGGCCTCTAGGGAGTGTGCATGCAACGTTTCACGCAGATCTGTGCCTCATGGTGGCGCTATAACAGGCCGTTCTGGAAAATGTGGGGCAGAGGTTCATCGTTGGCATCCAGGGAGTGTGTGTGCAAAGTTTGGCATCGACCGGGTTAACGGTGCCGGAGATTAGCTGTACACAGACGGACGGAAGGAAGGACGGACGGACGGACACACGGACGGAGTGCAAAACATACTCTCTCCCCATGCCTTCGGCCTGGTGGAGACAACATACTCTCTCCCCATGCCTTCGGCCTGGTGGAGACAATAACTCAGATCTCAGCATAGGAGTTGGTATGATCCATCACCGTGCCACTATGCATAAGTTGTATGTTCTTCTGTTCCAGGCATAAAGTTTGAAATTGCGAATGTATGGTTATCAAATAAATATTTAACTAAAACGCTGTCCAGGGACAGACCTACATGTATTGTAGTGTTTTTCTTAAATCATGATAAAAAGGGCAGTACAGTATAAAATGGATTTCATCCTCCACCTCTAACTACTAGAATTAACTACAGAGACGGTGACTACTTAATTAAGCAGTCACCGTCTCTGTGACATGTTGTTCTTTCTAAATTTTACAGAGTATAGAGATCGACTACTATACAATCAAATAAATCTGTATACAAGATAATTTCAGATTTCAGAGAGGGAGGGAAATACTAAATGAACTGTTAACTACATTAAAAAAAATCGCGGGGGCGAGTTGGTAAAGGGGCGAGCATCTGTTTATCTCATGAAATGCTTTCTAAATCAGTACTTCTCAAATTGTTTTGTACCAAAAGGACCCCCAAATGTTTATGTATTTGGCCACAAACTCGCAAAGCCCCATCTGAATGATGTTTTGTGCCAGGGACCGCCAGAAGAGAACATTTGTGTCAACCAGTGTTGTTTTTGGCAGCACATTTAGATTTTAGTTTTAGTTCATAGTCTCTTGAATAGTTTTCATTTAGTTTCAGTCACATTTTAGTCACCTGGAATGTCTAGTTTTTAGTCGACTAAATATCATAATATTTTAGTCGACTAAATCTACAGGTGATTTAGTCGACTAAAATGTATTTTGGCGGGCCTTGATGCCGTTGTAATGACTGAGACGCCCACAGCGCGTCTCAGCGCGACGCATTGTGAACTTGTAGATCTGCTATTTTCAGCATGCAACCAAGTGTTAAATGACTTATACTGGATCTCTTGTCCACTAGTCCCTTCCTTTTTAGTCTAGTTTTTATTTGTTGACGAAATTGTCAGTATATTTAGTCTTAGTTTTAGTCATCATAGCTTAGTTTTCATTTAGTCTTCGTCAGTGAAAAAAGGTAGTCGACGAAAGATTTTCGTCTTAGTCGACGAAATCCCCTTTCGGCGAGTGCTCTACCGACTGAGCTACCCAGAACCAGAATATAAAAACCAGAACGCCCACCGTCTATAGTGTCACTTTATTTTCACCACTTCACATTTTGCACTTGTGTAAGTAAAAGACAATATTATTATCAAAATGTTTAGCCTCACATTTGATTTTGTGAACTTGTACCTGTTGAAGAAGAAGAAGAAGAAAAGGAGGAAAAATTATGTTACTCTCTTTCAAAACGCTCTAAAAGAGCAAAAGCCCCTGTAAAAAGTTAAAGCCTACCTAATTTACACCCTGGAACAGCAGGTGGCGACAAAGCACCCTTGTTGGGAGGCCAGCGCAGAAGGAGTTGAAGTAAATAAATAATACTGCTAGTACTAGCCCCACACCTGTTCTAATTGATTCATGCAAGTCTAATCAAGACATATGGATTCCAGCTGGCATTAATCTCTCTCCAGCCTATTAAAACTGCTCTCATTTGGCAGCCATGTGCATTCACACGTGTAGCTACACCATGCTTCACAGTAATGCTCTGAGAAGGAAACAAAGCAGTGAAAATATGACTGACAATGACTGGATGAGTTTACAGTTTGAAGACCGCAGTCCGTTCTTGGACCTGCACGGTTCCATCGGCCTGACTGACTGGGACATGGATGAGGAAATGAAGCTAACAACTACAACTGATCAGTTTTGCCAAGGTATGAAGGAAGATATAAGTGATCATGATTTGATCAAGGTATGAAGGAATGTGGCTAGATGGGTGACCATGATTTTGCCCATGATAATTTGACATTTTTGCTTGGAATTGGGATTATGTACAGAATAATTCAGTGTGTCAGCCCATTGATCCAATGATTTCCGATCTGCTTGTATTAAACAACGTTAAACTCACCAACATCCTCCTCCGCGTCATCAGTGCCCAATGCCCATACCCGAGGCGGGGTTGGCGAAAGGGCCTTTCTGTGTGGAGTTTGCATGTTCTCCCCGTGTCCCCTAGGGTAGGTAGGTACCCTCATGGGTACCCTCACAAAAACATGCAGTAATCCTGGTCTCTAAAACCATAGATATGTTTATATATATCTATGTCTAAAACTACCTCCGTCTGGCCAGCCGGGGCGCCTGATGGAAGGGAAAGGAACTGGTTGGAATAACGTGTTCCTTCCACGCGCTACGTCCAACCAGGGAAACTCCCCCCTGTCAGGTGTAAAGGAGCAACTTGGGCATGAAGGAAGCATGAGTTCAAGTCCGTTGCGCTCCCCATGTCCGGAGGGTGTGTAGAGCCCAGGATCACATTAGATCATTGACACGGGGGTGAAAAATGGGTTACAAAATCGCGGGATAAAAATTATAAAAAATAAATAAAACTCACCAACATTGCAAATTTGCAGCTGTAGGGCAAGCTTGATTATTATCCTCTTTCAATCTGCAAAAAAAATGACATGTTTGCAGTGGATTTTTATGCAACAAACACTTTGAGGATAGAGGATAATTCAAGCTGTTCGTACAGCTGCAATGTTGGTGGCTTTGACATTGTTTAATACAATCAGATAGGACTTTTCTGTTTGGATGAATGGGCTGTCAATGGGAAATTGGACCTTGTTGGCACCCTGTCATTAACTAATATGGTAAGGTGGCTGCGGTCTGCATATGGTCCACTGCAACTCTAGATTCATCCCATTTTAAAGTAAAGATCTTTTCCTCCGAGAAGGAAAGCCTGGTGAGTGGTGACACAAGGTTAAAACTATCAGTGCAAATTGCGGCTAACCCCACCCCACCCCAATCATCTATGTAAAATAAATGTAATGACTCTAAATACAAGCCCATAAGGGTCCATTTGAACATATTTTTTTTAGAAACTGTGCTTTAAAGGACCACTTTTCAACCTATCTTCATATAATTGGTCCTCTCACTAATCATGATAAAATGGCACAGCCGCACAGTTGTTTTCTACTGCCCACAGCCCTCCTATGAGACACAGACTGGTTTCTGAACTGCCCACAGCCCTCTCAGACTGGTTTCTGAACTGCCCACAGCCCTCCTAAATCTATAATGAGACTGTAGGTCTAGTAGAGTTTTTTTAATTTTGTTTTATCATGAACATAAGACCAATTATATTAAGGTTTTGAAGTGGTCCTTTAAGGCATTATCCAATAACTAGATGCATTCAGTGTGACTGTTCACACCACTGGCCAATGGCAATCCAGCCATTTAAAATCAGTAAATTATTGCCGTCATGTGTGGATAAACCAAACGACTGACATGATTGCTGCCTGTCCATAAACACTGACAGATGACAAGCTGAACGACCAATACCTGGCCCAGTGGCACCATGCCAGAAGATCCAGGAAGAAAGACGAAGGGCCAGGTGAGAGGGAATTAAGACCTGTGACTATGAGACAATCATACTTCACTCTACAGCAGTGGTGGGCAACTGGCGGGCCACATGCAGCCCCCACCGTCACTTAATGTGGCCTTCAGGTTAATATCAGAATACGGGTATATTATTGGTTTCAGCTGTGACAATTCCACAACATGCAAACATGACCCGCTTTAATTACTTCAGTCTAAATTAGTAGCTCATTGCTCAACACAAGTATAATTAAAGGCATTTGAAATTACATAAAAATGTAAATTTTCAGGATTCCAATTCAAAAATAGCAAAAAAAAAAATTCAATTCAAAGATTTCAATTAGAATATAGCAAAAATAGCCGATCTACGTTTTGAGCGTGTAGATCGGCTATTTTTGCGACGACATAATATATGGCCCTAGGGAGTGAGTGTGGCAATATAGTGGCCCTCTCCATCGTCAAAGTTTCCCACCCCTGCTCTACAGATACACTTTTGCACAAGTCTTACTTCATGCAGTACAGTATATTGCTCTACTACTCAATCATTCAAGAAAGCTCTTTCCCAACATTTGCCAAAAAGTAGGTTGAGGGGTAACTTTTTTGCTGCAGTGTTTATTGCAATTTTAATTTGCAGTATGTAGACGGTACAGTCGATAGTCGATACAAAAAGGAAATCATCATATACACTGAGAAAGTAAAAAGGGGAAGTTTGGACAACAAATGTAATTGGGAGTTTACAATTTAACGTGATGTATTTGTGCCACCATCACAGAAGCCCTTGTGCAGACAAACCTGTGGTTGGTGGTGAACCCCAACATAGTTTGCCCAATTAAATACAGCAAAAAAGCAGCTAAACCCCCGAGTCCCCCTCCTGTGGAAGTGCAAGCCCCTCAGTCCCTGTCTGTTGTGGACGATGACGACACGGTCCAAAATAAATGTCATGGCCGTACGCTCGGTGACACCACCTGCTGGCGGCCTGGAGCTCTGCATGATTCCTCCTCCGGGGAAGAATCTCAGCATGAGGTGTGTGTGTAAGATATAAATGGGGGGGAGGGGGGTGTATACACTGCAGGTGAGTGTTTACGAAAAAAGCATTAACCCATTTAGGTCTGATGTCGAAATTAAAAAAAAATCTTCTAAATGATGAATTTTCTGAACCTCATCTTTCTGTATCAGTGGTGCTCAATATTTCATGTCAAGGACCCCAAACATGTGTAATTGGCCACCGACCCCCATCTGAAAATATGTTGTTCCAGGAACCTCTCGGAAGCAAAGATTTGAGTTAAAAGCGTTCGCTCTGAAAGAATATACATTCAAAGAGCTGAGCCACATTTTCAAGATTTTTCAAAATTGACAGATCTACAAGCTCGTAGATCTGCAATTTTTCAATGGCTAAATTATAATGTTTAAAACGCCAGAATGGGTTGAGGGAAGAGGACTGTATTTGTGTCTATGCTTCTTCTAACCTTTCCAACCCTGGCTGACAGTTCAGGGGTGAAGGAGCTGTTCGGCCAGTTCAAACTGTGTGCAATAAGGTCAGAGCGGCCAAGACCAGGAGGAAGGACCGTCTGCCCTCCAAGAGGTCTCTCCAACGTGTCCTGCAGGTAACTGTGTAGCCCAAGAACGTCCACTAATTCATACCTTTACATGTGTGCCATTTCTTTACTTTAATCTAAAAGTTTTCATATTTAACCCTGTGAATCCTTGAGTTCATAATGGACATTTGGCGAAATGGCTAAACATTCAAAACGTGCACAAATCTACAAGCTCACAACGCGTCGTATTGTGATGCAGTGAGAGTTACAGGCGATCGGTAATCGCCTGTATATGATTTTGGCGTTTTTGATTTATGTGGAGATTATGAATACATACTTTATTCTGCACTGTATTTGCAGGACAGCAAGACCCTAAAACCGGGCGGTTGGCACCGCCCTCCTGTCAACTATTGTGTACTGATTGCCATGGCGCTCAGCAGCAGCCTGGTGAAAAGTCTCAATGTCCAGCAGATCTACAACTTCATCAGGTTTGTCCAATTGTTTTACACAGCAGGTCGCAGTCGGCCACCGGCCTACTTGGGAACGATGCAATTGTTGCCGTGTTGTCAAACGGAAGTCCTCAATTTTAGACACGTGTTGCTGTGTCTGCTATGTTGAGCCTCAATTGGCTGAGGCAGAGGCTGGAAATTGCACAGGTGAAAGGAGTTCGCCTCATTAGGCCCACTGGCAGAGCCTGACCAGAGCCTTTCGTGGTGGTTCTGGAGAACCGTGGGTCCGACCGACTCGATACCGGGCACTGCACTCCCTGCGGGGGTGTGGATCGCGTGTCGAATGTGAAGTCAAACGGTTCTCGAGTTACGTGCATTGCGCACACACGCGCATGCAGAGACATGGCGCATTTATAGTAGGATTTCCAAACGAATGTTCAGATATGGAGATTATAATGACCGTCCTGTACTGTCTGCTTAGGACGGTTTTGCCGGATTTCAGGCAAAAGAAATGTGGTGATGGTTATCATGGAGATTAAAATGTTTGCAATATAATCTACAGATGAGAATAAAATGGAATTCAAATTTCTCTAGTGGGAAAAACTATCAACTAGGGATCAGGTTTTCTGGGACCGATCACCGATTGTTTTTTCTCATGATCGGCCGATACCGATAGGTACTGATCTTGCGAAATGTTGCACATTTTAATATTTCCGCAATTATTATGTCAAAACCTGTGTGGGGAGGAAGGGGAGAATGTTTAGGCCTGTCACAAAAATGATATTGTACTCTTATCTGATATTTATACCACTTAAATGGTGTAAAAGATCAGTTTCTCCAGGTAAAATGCCGATAACAGATCAGAGTGAATAAATTATTTTCCCTCCTATGCCAACTACCAACAGTCATTAAGACATGCAAATCCTTTGACTCCTTCAAAACCGCTCTCAAAGGGCACCTACGGACGGCTGCAATTCGAAACTGCCCCCCGTACAAATCTGAATCCCCCCCCCCCTCACTGTAGATGTCTCTTTTCCCCTTTTACCTCCTATGATGAATTCATGTTCTGTTCTTTGACTATATAGAAGTGTCTATTTGTACGTCTCTAAATGTTTTGATGAATTGAACATGGTGGACCCTCTTGTAAACAAGTGTAATGCTTAATTGGGTCGTCCACTCACAGTTAACAGCCTTTGTATTGAGTTTGTGCTTGAAATGTACTGTAATTCTGCAAACTGTTAAAGGTATATTCAGTGATTTGACTTAATCTAAATATCACTTTTTTTCTGGATAATCCTCCCTACTATAGTGTGCTGACCATATAAGGAGTTCCTCCCTGTCCCCAGTGAGCCCCTGGGGTCAAAAAAACCCTAGTTTCAGTTTTGGTGGCGGGTGGCAAAGCCTTCATCCAATCAGGATGAGAGAGGCCTTCCTCCAATCATGATCGAGTGGGGGCGGGCCTTGGTGCACATGCTGTTGGCCTGTTGCACTTCCCCCCACTGTAGAGCGTGCAGGTGCACATTTTGTTACTAGCTGGGTCTGAATTCGTTAAAATCGTGCACTTGGTGACAAGTTTTTGATTTTTGGTATGGTGGTAGGTATGGTTATAAGGTTTTCAAAAACCATCGCAAACGAGTTGGGAGCGGCCCCTAGTGGTCCGTTTGCAATGAATCTAATATTAAATGGGTCAGTATATGGTTATAAATCAAAATAATTGATAAAAGAGATTTTCATGGATTCTATTAGTATTGGGTGTGCTAAATAACATACTAAAGAAATTGGAAAAAATAACTTCTGGAAAGGCATCATTTTCAAGATGGCGTCCACGATGGCTGCCTTGGAGCTTAAAATGCCTATAAACTGGGATTGAATACATACAAAATCATAACAATTATGCACTTGGTGACAAGTTCTTGATTTTTGGTATGGTGTTAGGGATGGGCATAAGGTTTTCAAAAACCATCGCAAACGAGTTGGGCTCGCCCCCTAGTGGTCCGTTTGCAATGAATCTAATATTAAATGGGCCAGTATATGGTTAAAAATCATAATGGATAAAAGAAAAAATTCAATGGATTCTATTAGTATTGGGTGTGCTAAATAACATACTAAAAATGTAGGAAAAAATAACTTCTGGAAAGGCATAATTTTCAAGATTGCGTCCACAATAGCTGCAAAATGCCTATAAAGCTTGGATTTCATATGTAAAAAAAAAAAATAATAATAATAATTGATAAAATAGATTTTCCAATGGATTCTATTAGTATTGGGTATGCTAAATAACATATACACATTTTAGGTGAAAATAACTTATGGAAAGGCATCATTTTCAAGATGGCGTCCACGGTGGCCTCAGTAAGCTTAAAATGCCTATAAACTGGGATTTAATACATACAAAATCATAACAATTATGCACTTGGTGACAAGTTTTAGATTTTTGGTATGGTGTTAGGTATAGGCATGAGGTTTTCAAAAACCATCGCAAACGAGTTGGGCTCGCTCCCTAGTGGTCTGTTTGCAATGAATCCAATGTTAAATAGGCCAGCATTGGATTCATTGCAAACAGATGAGCTTAAAATGCCTATAAACTGGGATTTAATACATGTATTAAATCCCAGTTTATAGGCATTTTAAGCTCCTGGCAGCCATCGTGGACGCCATCTTGAAAATGATGCCTTTCCAGAAGTTATTTTTTCCTAATTTTTTAGTATGTTATTTAGCACACCCAATACTAATAGAATCCATTGGAAAATCTCTTATCAATTATTTTGATTTTTAGCCATATACGGACCCATTTAATATTAGATTCATTGCAAACAGGCCACTAGGGGGCGCTCCCAACTCGTTTGCGATGGTTTTTGAAAACCTTATAACCATACCTACCATCATACCAAAAATCAAAAACTTGTCACCAAGTGCACGATCTTGTTGATTTTGGACGAATTCAGACCCAGCTATTCCGGGGAGGACTGGGTGGTTTTCCAAATCACTCAAATCACTGAATGCTCCTTTAATAAATATTTCAATCAATGGCCGATCAACGATCGCTGCCCGATTATCGGAGCATCTCTACTATAAACTTGTCTCATTCACGGTATTTTTTTTATGTTTTATTTTTTTGTCCATGTAGAGAACATTTCCCGTTCTTTCAGACGGCGCCTGACGGTTGGAAGAACACCATCCGTCACAACCTGTGTTTCAGCAGCAGCTTCAGTAAGTCTCCTCACCACCAGCAGAGCAAAGATGGCAAGAGGAAGTCCTGCCTGTGGCAGCTCACCCTGGACGGGCGGCAGAGACTCCGAGACGAGATCACAACCATGACGGGAGACGTGTACAAGGAGCTGAAGAAGAGCATGTCCCATCCTGGTGAGGCTTTTTAGACTATTATATTTATCGAAATAAAAAAAAAGTCTTCTGAAAGAATATACATTCAAAGATTTGTGCCACATTTTCACGATTTTTCAAAAAATAGCAGATCTACAAGCTCGTAGCGCGCCACTCGGTGGCGCGCGATGAGCTTGTAGATCTGCTATTTTTCAATAGCTAAAGTATTACATAATGCTTAGTTAAAACACCAAAAGGGGTTCCCGCCCAGAATGGGTTAAACAAGGATCTGATGAAGAGCATGTCCCATCCTGGTGAGATATTAGGCTTTTTAGACTAGATTATTTGCAGATTTTTAGACTAGTAGTTCCCAAACTTTTTCATATCAAAGGACCCCAAAATTGACACGAATTAGCCCTGCGGACGCCCATTTGAAAATGTATGCCAAGGACCCCCATAAGAGAAGATTTATTTTTTTAAGGCTCTAGCAGTGATTCTCAACCCATTTAATTTCAAGGACCCCCAGTTTGACATGCATATTAGTCTACAGACCCCCCCATAGTCGGAAGGTTCATTGTGCCGAAATTACTATCCCTATCTCTAACCCTAACCTAAACATAACCGCAAGCACGGGAGCAGTGCATGTTCGCCAACCTTAATGCATGTTCGGACTAACAGGACTTCGGATCTATGGGCAGTTCCCCATTTAATGGCATTTCTATCTCTGGGACCCCCAAATTTATATTGTAAAAGAAATGTTAATCTAACTCTGAGAGTGTACAAATGGACCTGTTAGGGTCCATTTGTACACTCTCAGAGTTACACACCCATAATGGTCCATTTGGTTCCAGAACTATCATTTAGCTGGGGACCCCCTGGAACTCCCTCAGGTACCCCGGGGGGGTCCCCGGACGCCACTTTGGGAACCACTGTTTTAGACTATATTATTTGCACTGCCTGTACTTATTCCAACTGGGTGGATTTTATGTTTGTTTTTTGTTTTTTATAGTTTAGGCGCAACAAATATCACAAATCTGAACTGCGTTGTTCCCTACCTGACAAATTGAACAGAAGTTGCTTTTTAATTTCAAAATAAAAGTGTAGTGCATCAATAGGCCAACACGTTTTAACCAATGGCTGCATTTTCTTCTTTCACAGGGATTGTTCCAAGTTTGTTTGAGCTGTGATGTACATTCATGAAGCTGTCAACTTGTTCATTAAAATGTGCTTGTTGAATAAGCGTCCAGTTTTGTTTGTAATGGGATACCTATTTCTGAACTTGTTTTAGATTTATTTTGAGAATATACAAAAAATGTGAACTCCACTGTCACTCAACTCAGCCCATGGAGGATGTCTCTCACTGGGAGTGATCCGTTTATACTCCTCCATTCTCTTGGTGGTATGTGACTAACTTATAGTTATCACAAATTTGACATATTTTCAGGTCCAATGATTAAGATGTTTTGGAACCCATGTTGGTATTGAAATTGATGGGATTGGCCTGGCTCAGTGGTCCAGGCACCTTGGCTGGTAATCCAGTCTGGCAGTGTGCCGCGGGTTCGACTCCCGATCCCGACGGCCTTTACTGCATGGCTAGATGAGGATTTCTCTTTTAAAACACATATAGAAAGTCTAACAAAGAGAATCAAACCTAAAATTGGCTTCCTCTATCGAAATAGATTATGCTTCTCTAAAGAGAATAGAAAGAGGATAATCCAAGCAATTATGCCAATTTTTGATTATGGAGATATCCTGTATATGCATGCCACTGACGGCATTCTAAAACCCTTGGACGCAATTTATCACAGTGCACTACGCTTTATTACAGGAGCAGGTTTCAGAACACATCACTGTGCATTATATACCTCAGTAGAATGGTCTTCTCTGGCTCTTAGAAGGAAACTACATGCTACCCTGTTCACGTATAAAGCTTTAATTGGTAAACTACCTCTGTATTTAACAAAACTGCTAGATCTCAATACATCAGCTTATGGTACTAGATCACAAGATATGCTTTTATGGAAGGTACCAAAAACTACTACTAAATTGGGAGATACTGCCTTCAGGGTGTATGCTCCACATTTATGGAATGGTTGTCAAAACAAATTGAAGTTGAATCCCACCCACCCACAACGATGATGATATGGCTACTGCTAGTTATACATTAGCATGTGAGAAATTACAAGTGACCTTATATAACCATTCAGCCATCTGGAGTAACCAAATTAGGAGGGGTTCAGTTCACATTTCTTCAGAAGTTTAAAAAACACACACACACACACACACACACACACACACACACACACACACACACTAAATCAGGAAGATAAGGTTGAATGAATCTAGATTATATTAAGGATAAATGGGATAAATAAGTCATAATTATAATAATATTCAGTAAAGTATTATTGTGCAATATTCAGTAAAGTATATAAAAGAGCTCAAAGGCTACATATTCAGTCAGACAACTCACCCCGAAAGTGAAGACAACTCACCCCGAAAGTGGCCGAAAGTGAAGACATCTCACCCCCGAAAGTGAAGACATCTCACCCCTGGTGAGTTGTCCGGACGTTCGGGTTGAGATGTCCTGACAACTCACCAAAAGTGGCAAAAGGGGTGAGTTGTCTTGTTACCTATAGGCTGTCTGCCTGGTTAACACACACTGCTGCATTATATAGTCTTAGGCCGCCATCTAGCGGCCAAACATAGTAATGGCCCAATTCAATGACTGTGACTCGGCACAGTGAATTAACTAACTTACCGGCAGGGCTGGACTGGGTCAAGAATTCGGCCCTGAAATTTGGCCCAGACCGCCCCACCACAACCAGCAAGCAGATGGCAGAAACTCTACAGCCCCGCTCTGTCGAGGCACACTCAAACAAACCTTAATACCACCACTTTTACTGAAAAACATCCATGTAAAAATAATATTAAAGCAAGGGGGGGCGGCCCACTGGGCATTTGCCCTGTACTTCAAGTGGCCAGTCCAGGCCTGGCTCCCATTCTCCATGCAGACTGCGGCCATCTTACCATATAAGTTAATGGCAAGGTGCTACCTAGGTGCAACTTCCATAGGCAGCCCATTCATCCAAACAAAAAAGTCCTATCTGATTGTATTAAACAACGTCAAACTCACCAACATTGCAGCTGTACGGAAAGCTTGAATTATTCTCTTTCTATCCTCAAAGTGTTTGTTTTATAAAAATCCACTGTATAGGCTACATGTTATGAGCTACTTTGTGTCCTTGCAGGTGATTCTTTTTCAAAGTGCTGGAGTTTGGAAGTGCTCGTTAGATATCACTCAACTGCTCTGTGTACCACCTGTTTTGAATTAGCACATAATGCGAGAGGAAGACACTGCTTTACTGAAAACGAGTGCTTCCAAACTCTGATGGAAACATGGCCGCGGTCTGCAAATGGGCAATTGAGTCATATGGACAGGGCGACGTCCCTTCCTTCCATTACGTTCCTTGAGCACCAACACGGAAGCTTGCCCTCACTAGAGAGCATTCGCCCCAGAGCCGGAAGAGGCGTCTACCTTTCTATGTCTATTGTTTGGACTATTCTGTACAGTCTATGGTTTGGACATGTGCAGAGGAGGGATGAGCAGAAGGCAGAGGAGAACAGGGATGGACAAAGGGTCACTCTGGGCACACCTAAGATTCCATGCACGGACAAAAGAAGCTGTCTTTTGCGTCATTTCCGGGTTTTTAGACAGCTGGTGGATGGAAATGAAACTCCACCCACGCGGCAGATTGCCGCGTCGGCCAGATTCCCGGAAAAGCTTGCCCCACTGGCATTCTGCCGCGTGGGTGGAGCTTCATTTCCATCCACCAGCTGTCTAAAAACCTGTAAATGACGCAAAAGACAGCTTCCTTTGGCCGCGCATGGAAGTTCAAGTGTGCCCAGGCTGATAGAGGAGGAAGAGCTCTTTTTTAGTTTTAGGGTTTTTCTTCGCCGTCCTAATTGTTCTAGCACAATTAAGACGGCGAAGAAAAACCCCAAAACATTTTGCAAGGAAAATACAAACATTTAAAAACTTGTTCAACTAGTAAATAGTGTAAATAGCAAATGTACAACTTAAAGTTCACAACGTGTTGCAAAAGCAAAAAATAAGGCTTCATAAAGTGGAAGGAACATATCTTACGTATGTCAATACAGTATTGCAACTCTTTTACCTGCACCCTAGCTGTGAATAAAGGGCTTTAATTGTGAGTCTGCTCCAGTGCCTTCCTTCCACTATATACCAGTCCTGCTCCTGAGATGCACCAGACCAGCCTAAACTTGGCTTGAGGCCCCGTTGTACATGCAGGGCTCCATAATGTATTGTTGTAAGTCTGGAGGTTACCTCATGTCCAAAACCATAGCTTCAAATTCAAACATGCGTTTCAAGCTTGTGGATCTGCTACTTTTGATGCTTTTGTGTGGTGCTGTATAGTATATATGTTCAAGCAGGACGTTAATTTAGGGGAAAACACATGCTTAAATATGGAGATAAGAGGTTTCTGTCCGACAAGTGTGGTTGGTCATGTGGGGAGACACCACATTTCTCTTATGGGTCTCAGTCACTCTGGACTCGAGCTGAAAAAGGGTGTGAACGGCTGAGACAGAGGACTAATGAGGGCTCAGGGTTGAATGTGCTGAGCTGAGGCTCCCTCAGATCTCCTGATCTGCTTTTTCTTCTTTTCTGCTGCTTTTGGAGCAATTTCTTGTTCACAAAGTTGTGGTGGAGTTGTTTGTTTTACATCGTCCGTCACTCCACTTTCCCTGATTGGCTGTGAAAAACACTGATCTGAATGGATGTAGGGTGGCTCGATTATTTTCTTATAGATTATCAACTAATCAATCGTTTAATATATCGATTAACAGCTTAATTGTTATTGTATATTTCGTTGCACAACAGCGATGCAATGTGTTGTGACCTTGTAGTTTAGATCAAGTTGGATATTTCGTTTTTTTTTTAAATTATTTTTAACTTTTTGCCTATAAAATAGGGATTGATTATTAATAGATTAATTTATGTACGTATCGATTATAATTTTTAATGGATTAAATCAATGTGTTTAAGTAACAGTTGCACCCCTAAATAGATTCACAGTACAGAAGTAGGCCTATTCACAAAGTATTTTCATATGCTTTCACCACCATATTACTAATATGTACATGCTGTTCCTTTGGACCATAACAGGCACATGATACAAATGCATCACATTACAACCATTTTGTTTAAATACAGAATGAATCACATCAATTGTCTTTCGCTGCCTGTGCAGCCGAATGTACTGTAAGTCACTCGTGTGCTTTGAACAAAACAAAAACAATTGAGCCTTTGTTCAGCATTTTACAGTCCAAATAAACTGTCTTTGTTCAAATGGCAGTGTCGCCAAAAAGGAACGAGTACACTTACTGACTCAAAGTGTGTGACTGAACACAAAGTAACACTAGTTAGGAACAAGTGTTTAATATAAAGTGTTTACTTTGCCGCAGCAGTGTTTCCAAGAACTGAAGAACCAAGAAGTAAGGAAGACATACAGTTGTACTGTATACATCATTACATCTGTATACTGTAGAAGTGTAGAGCGTAGTGTACTGTACACTCAAATTATGTCATGTCAGTACACTGAACATTAGTCAGCACAGTTTTGGGATTGAGGTATTTACAGACTAACCACAGCGAATATGAAAATGTTAGGGGTGCACGATTATGAAATATGACCGATATTTGATCTCCGGTTATTTGCAGGGTCATATCTGCCGATACCGATTCTGATCGATTCCGATATTATACAGAGGACCACAATGGACACAAGCCTAGGCCCTAGGGGGCTTGGCCCAAAGCCTGTTAATAAAGTATTAAATCAATCAATAAAGAGCCTTTTTTTTCCACAACTGAATGACTACTGAATGAGATGAGTACACACATTAAATGTAGAAAAAGAAACGTTTATTTTTCCTTAGGATTACTTAAGAGTTTACATCATATTTGATTTGGCTTTTGTTCTAGACTAGAGGTAGACAATTTTGATTTATATTGAACTCATTGATGATTTTCTTTTCATGTTTAATTTAAAAACAATTTAGCTGGTAAAAAAAAGAAAACCGATGAAATAATCTGTATTATTTTGAGACCGTTCCGATTCCGATATGACATTTTTATGACCGATTCCGATATGCGATTAATTGTGCATCCTTAGAAAATGTATATTACATACAGTATCCACATGCCGCCTGGGTAATCTATGTCCATAAAACAAAAGCTATCAACAATGAATATGTGACTGAACACAAAGTAACACTAGTTAGGAACAAGTGTTTAATATGAAAGATAATCATCATCATCACTACCATAACATGACTTAGAAGAAACTGCAAAAGCTAATTACTTACAAGCAGTATTTACATGCAGACTGTTTGTTTAAACGTAATGCATTCCCCCATGTCTCTCCAATTCCCCCGTTCAACAGTCAATCTTCCTGATGTCTACCTTGTGCCCTTGGATGGATCCCTCCATCTTCCTCAGAGAGTCCTTAAGCTCCTTCTCAAACCCCTCATCTCCTGATCCTGCATGTGTCTCCTACAGGTGAGTGTTGCTAATTAGAGCTATTCCATGTATCTCATCCACCATGTCCATGACTCTCCTTTCCCTTCTTCTATCTCACATGTTCTTTCTACTGGTATGTTGTCTCTCTTTTCCAGTAAGTTCAGGTTCTCCTTCAACACTGAACAACATTTGTGTAGATCCCTTATCTCTCTGTTCTTCTCCTCCAGCCGTCTGTTAAACTCTCTCTGCATCTTGGTGTTGGAGATCATGATGCTGCTCTGGATCTCAGGCAGGAGAACCTTCATCAGGTTTCTCTCTGCTTCCACTCTGGCCTCTGCTTCGTAGGTCTCTCTCATCTCCTCTACGTCCTGCCTATGTCTCTCCTCCCTCTCTCCCCTCACAAGTACTGCCCTTCACCTCCTGGGGGCAGTCTGTCCAGTATCTTCAGGCGTATTTCCAGTGAGCTGTGATAAACCTCCTCTAGTATTGAATAACGGCTGTGGTTCTCCTTTAACGTTTGTCTCAGTGTCGTCATCTCTCTGTTCTTCTCCTCCAGCCGTCTGTTAAAGTCTCTCTGCATCTTGGTGTTGGAGATCATGATGCTCCTCTGGATCTCAGGCAGGAGAACCTTCATCAGGTTTTTCTCTGCTTCCACTCTGGCCTCTGCTTCGTAGGTCTCTCTCATCTCCTCGATGTCCTGAATGTGTCTCTCCTCCCTCTCTCTCCTCTCATTCTCTCTCTTTGCTCTAAACCTCTCCAGCTTTCTCTCCATCTCCTCTCTTCTCTCAGACTCCCTCCTCAGCTCTCCTTCCAGCTCTCTTTTCTTCTCTTCATCCCTCTCCTCCCTCACTTGTCTCTCCAATTCACTCGTTCGACGGTCGATCTTCCTGATGTCCCCCTCGTGCTCTTGGATGGATCCCTCCATCTTCCTTAGAGAGTCTTTAAGCTCCTTCTCAAACCTCTCCTTCATCTCCTGCTCCTGCATGTGTCTCCTCTCCTCCAAGTCCCTCTGGATCTTTCTCTCCATCTCTCTGACCTGGGCCTCTACCTCCTGGTAGGTCTGAGTGCTGTAGAAGCTCTCTGTGTTTCCTGCCACCATGCTCTCTATCTTCTCCAGCAGCTGTGAGACCTCACCAGCATCGCTGCCGTCCGTAACGTTGAGGACGTGGCACCTGTTCCCAAATTTCTCTACAAGCTGCCGACGTTCCCGACTGCCTGCACGGAGGAACTCCTCAGCACTCTGCTCTTGCACGCCGTCAGCGCGGATAAGGATGACCATGCTGTGTTCCCAGCAGCTCTCTCCAAACGCCTCCTGCATCTTCTCCATCGTCCCTCTCGCCTCTTCTCCGGAGGCCTCCGCCGGTATGACCAGGAGGAAGGCATGGGGACCCGGGGCGGACAGACGTACGCACAGCCCCGCATCCTGCCTCATGTCCTCCAGTGAGCGTCCAGAGAGGTCTGGAGCGTCCACCAGCACCAGCCGTCTCCCGCAGACGTCCCCCTCTCTCCTCCTACTCCTCTGGCTCAGGTCAGAGGAGCTGGCCTCGGCGCCAAACACCTCCTTGCCCAGGATGGTGTTTCCTGCTGCGTTCCTCACAGCTACAGTCCTCCCCAGTAGCACCAGCCTCCGCTCAGACATGGAGGGAGACACTGGTGAGTCCAAAGTGTTGTCTTCTGCCACTGAAACGCAAAACAATGGAACAAACTATGAAACTACACCATATACAGTACAAACTCGGTTACTAAACAATACAGTATACCTATACGTTATCACAGACAATTGTGGTGTCCCAGAAAACATTGTTCATAGAATCCTGTGAAATATTCATAATTGCTGTCCTGGGAACACAATGCATGCGGGAGGTTCCCAGTTCGAACCCGGGCTCAAAGTGTCCTCGAGCAAGACTCTGAAACCCTAATTGCTCCCGATGTGCAGGTTGGTGCCTTGCATGGTTTCCTCCGTCATCGGTGTGTGAATGTGTGTGTGTGAATGGGTGAATGTAATGTAATGGATGAATGTAATGTAATGTAATGCACAATCTATGCAAAGCAACTTGGATAAAGGCGCTATATGAATGCACCATTTACCATTTATTTACCAATGCACATGGACACTGGGCTACATTTATTGACTATGTTTAAACCTTGTATAGTTTAATGTTGTCAGATGAACACGTATAATGTTGCTAGACTATTTGAAAAAGCATCATAATAGGCCTACTTACTATCTGGAGGTGGAGCCTTACTGCGTCTCCTCTTCATCACTGGTAGAGAGACGACTTCATCTGTGGTCTCTGCGCCCACTGCAACACAACACACACATCAACCACACAGTCCAGATGGAACCCTAACCCACTGCAACACACACACATCAACCACAGTCCAGATGGAACCCTAACCCACTACACATGAACATTTTCAACTCAGCCTCATGGTGGCGCTATAACTGGCCGGATCTGTGGATAACTTTGTATGCCAACTCCCTAGAGGCCAAGGAAAAACCTTTTCCTGGAATCTTTCACATCTGCTCTTTATAGCGCCACCAGGAGGCCGACATATGTAAAACACATTTTCTAATATTACTCCTTCAGATGTTATCCAGTCATGTGATCAAGACGGGTTTGTTTGATTTCTCACAATCCACCCTCATTGGCTACACACACACACACACACACACACACACACACACACACACACACACACACACACACACACACACACACACACACACACACACACACACACGTTTATATTGCTCCTAAACATTTTGCCAAACATCACACTCACACTCCTATCCTCCTGGTGGAGACCTGTGCCTGTGGGCACTTTTTCTAGTTAGATCTGTTTCACTACGTTTTGAATAGGAACTAATTGGGTCACAGTCTGTGAAGCACAGTGATATGTAACTGATATATAAATTGAACAAAGGAATACAAAGGAGACTATGATGCAGACTGCTATAATACAAAATGTTAATGGGATTCAATCGTAAGTAACACTATTAGGCCTAACTCCAAATTAAATGTACTGAATCAATTAACTGAAAAAGAAAGAAAGAAAGAAAGAAAGAAAGAAAGGAAGAACACTCATTTGGGTCACGTCCTTTGGATGTTGCTGCAGGAACTAAATTCAATGTTCAAATTAATTTAATATGCAAACATGTAAGCTAAAATGGACTAGTAAAAGTTGGAAACAAATTGTTATGTCAACTTTAATTGGCACTCACCTGGGACAGATGCAGCCGCATCTTTGGATTGTACTGCAAGAAATGTAAAAAATGTGAAAATGAATGGATCTTCTAACTTTCACTATTACACTGGGATATACATTTACAATGTGGTCTTAATCCAGAGCTACAATTGTCATCATCTAACATTACAAATTGTTATGTCAACTTTAATTGGCACTCACCTGGGACAGATGCAGCTGCATCTTTGGATTGTACTGCAAGAAATGTAAAGAATGTGAAAATGAATGGATCTTCTAACTTTCACTATTACACTGGGATATACATTTACAATGTGGTCTTAATCCAGAGCTACAATTGTCATCATCTAACATTACATTAGTGCTTAGTTAATTAAATTCCGAGGAGTCTGTTTGGTTACATTTGTATACTCCTAGGAGCTACAAAACTGACAGTAAAAGTTACAGTATGACACCGCCCGGCCACACCCACCACTAATGATAATTGATTAGCCCTTGATTAACAGCTCAACATCTAAGATCTAAGTGTACACATTTGCACGAATGAGTGACCAAATGCTCATTCCAATCCTTTAGTATAGCATTATACTCTACCTTTGTTTTGTATAGCATTATACTCTACCTTTGTTTTGATACTGCTTCTGCAGATCTTTCCTGCCAAACTTCCCCAGAACATTCACCATGATCTGATCCACATTATCGGGGTACGTCTGCAGAATCACGTCGGCTGTGTCCATCCTGTCTTTGTTCTGCAGGAGGGCTCTTCCAATCGGGTCTTGGCCGTCAAGGCAAGCAGGATCTCGTAGGAACCTATGGAACTTCTTGAACTCGTCATCTTCCAGCTCTTCCAGAGTTGCATTGACGCGGTCTGGTACAAACACAGCATGTTAATATCTCTGCTTCATTCTCTTTTTGGGTGTGAAGAGCTGAAGTTATTTTATGTGGCCTACTGTACATGAGGAAAGCCATGACAAAAGTACACAGGGAAGACATATTTGCATAATATGCAAATATGTCTGTTATAATATTATTATAACCACACCTGGGGTTATATATTAGAGTAATGTTAACTCCATAGACACACAAAAAACTATGGCACCCCATGTTTAACATATATTTCTATAATTATTCTTTTGTATTGTTCTAAAAACTATTTGTCTTGAATTAATTAAACTATTGCATATAGACAGGTCAGGGAAAGCAAATCCATATATATTAAACAGTTTTACTGTTACTGTACAAACAATAACTGAGGAGGCTTTTCTGAAATAGGGTATGTAGTACAAACATTTATGTCAATATCCAAAGGTATACAGCATCAGAGTGGAAAACTACGTCAGATACAACTCGATTAATGACTGAACCCTTTGAGTTCATTAAAAGAAATGCCTACAGTCTTTCTACTTTGTGAGTACATCTTCACATTCAACACTGCCCTTCAGTTAGTACGAATTGAGTGATTCCACCCAGTGTCCAGTAGATGGCGAACATTAAACACCAGACAGAAAAAGAGAGCAACAGATAGAGACAGACATACATAATACATGCAGTGGTGGAAAAAGTACTCAAATGTTGTACTTAAGTAAAAATATCAATACTGCAATGTAAAACAAGTAGAAAGTAGACTACTCATTATGCAGAATGTCCCATTTCAAAAATTTTCAACATTCTAACAATCTTTTGAAAATAGAAGATATGCACGCTCTAGGCCCTCATTTATCAACCGTGCGTACGCCAAAATATGGGTGTACGCCGAAATTACCGCAATTTTCGGCATTTACGATTTGCGCCAAAGATTGAAAATTATCTTGTGCCAAGACAAAACTCACGTCTGGTCGGGAGCTGTCGTACGCTTTGTCCTCACCTGTTTTTCTGTCGTAGAACAGCGGAGCAGCATTGTTTGACCAGCTGAAAGGCTGTCACAGGCATCTAAACATATGTATTCACTCCTAAAATGTTTATATAAAACTGTATAGGTATATATGGGCTAAATACATATAAGATGTGTCTTTGTGTCATATGAAATTAGTAGGAGATTTCCAACTTTACAAGTAATTAAAATCGCGCAATTAAAAACAATGTTGCAAGTTAGATGCTTAAGCCATTTAAACAGTGTTTTGCATGAGCGCATACATGCAAGGATTTGGGCTGTCTGTGCTGAAATATTTCCATGACGGGACGTTGGAGAGTACTATAGGCTAGTGCAGTGCTGCAGCTGCGGAGAGTCCCAACGTGGGTAGCCTACTGTAGCCTAATCTACAGCAGGCCGATGTCTTTCTGGAGTTACGGTATGTGCAATCTCCTCCTCGTTTAATAAACCCGACGCGCTCGAATGCCAAATGTACCGTGCCAGCGCACGTGGGAACCGCATCGGAGATAAAGGTAGGCTACCCAGCCAGCCCACCACCACCAGTGCCCAGCCACTGCAGCGACTGCGAGGCAATCTAAATAGTCTGTCGAACGTGCGGTGCATGGTCAGTTGGTCACGGTCACGGACGGACCACAGTGATAGAGAGACAGACAGACAGGACAGGAGGAGCACCTATGCAAAACAGCAGCGTGTGTGTGCCTATTTGTTATTTAATTCATGGTTCACAGGTTCAGGTTTTCGTTCACCAATATATCTTGTTGTATATTAAATTAAAAAGACTTTAATAATTTAATATACAACTAACAACACACAGTGACAGTTGCTTGCAAATTGCGATATGTGCGTGCGTGCGTGCGGGGGGGGGTGATGCGGGCAGCAAGGGAAGCGAAGCGAGAGGAGAAACAGACCGCGTAGTCCTACAGCTTTATTTAATTCATGCAGGTTTATTTATTTAAGATACAACAAGTTGCTTGTGCGTGCGTGTGCGTGCGTGCGTCTGTGTGTGTGTATGGGAGGGCAACTTAGGCAAGCGAGTGAAACTTTCTTTCCCTGTAACCATGGTTTCCAGGTCGTATTGCAGTTGTTCATGTCGCAAAACCGAGGGCGCGGCTAGATTTTATAGGGCGTGCCAGATTGATTTCAGCCGTCACATTTATCACTGCTAGGAATGAAATTAGGAAGGAACAGCTGTCTACGATCACTTTGTAAATGCCGACCCGACGTGGGTGTACTACGAATCCTACACTCGAATTTGGGGCAGAATTTGCACTCAATTGATAAATGAGGGCCTAAGGCCCTCATTTATCAACCGTGCGTACGCCAAAATATGGGTGTACGCCGAAATTACCGCAATTTTCGGCATTTACGATTTGCACCAACGTTTGATTTTGAACTTGAGCCAAGACAAAAACCACGTCTGGTCGGGAGCTGTCGTACGCTTTGTCCTCACCTGTTTTTCTGTCGTAGAACAGCGGAGCAGCATTGTTTGACCAGCTGAGAGGCTGTCACAGGCATCGAAACATATGTATTCACTCCTAAAATGTTGATATAAAACTGTATGTATATGGGCTAAATGTAAAAAAGAAAAAAAAAGTAAAGGAATACATCAACGATGTGTCTTTGTGTCATATGAAATTAGTAGGAGATTTCCAACTTTACAAGCAAGCAATTAAAATCGCGCATTTAAAAACAATGTTGCAAGTTAGATGCGTAAGCCATTTAAACAGTGTTTTGCATGATGAGCGCATACATGCGAGGATTTGGGCTGTCTGTGCTGAAATATTTCCATGACGGGACGTTGGATAGTATAGTGCAGCGCTGCAGCTGCGGAGAGTCCCAACTTGGGTAGCCTACTGTAGCCGAATCTACAGCAGGCCGATGTCTTTCTGGAGTTACAGTATGTGCAATCTCCTCCTCGTTTAATAAACCCGACGCGTCGCTCGAATGCCAAATGTGCCGTGCCAGCGCAAGTGGGAACGCATCGGAGATAGTATAGCCTAAGCCAGCCTGCAGCCCACCATACCACCACCAATGTCCAGTGCCACATGAGGCTACGGGTTTGGCTGCAATATTCATATAATTGACAGTTGACAGCGAGGCAATTTAAATAGACTGTCGGACGTGCATGGTCAATTGGTCACGGTGTCACGGACGGACCACAGTGATAGAGAGAGACAGACAGGACAGGAGATGCACCTTGCAAAACAGCAGCGCGTGCGCGCCTATTTGTTATATAATTCATGGTTCACAGGTTCAGGTTTTCGTTCACTAATATAATGTATATTAAATGAATAAAGACTTTAATAATTTAATATACAACTAACAACACAGTGACAGTTGCTTGCAAATTGCGATATGTGCGTGCGTGCGGGGGTGATGCGGGCAGCAAGGGAAGCGAAGCGAGAGGAGAAACAGACAGGGTAGTCCTACAGCTTTATTTAATTCATGCAGGTTTATTTATTTAAGATACAACAAGTTGCGTGTGCGTGCGTGCGTCTGTGTGTGTGTATGGGAGGGGGCAGCAGAAACTTTTTTCCCCCTGTAACCATGGTTTCCAGGTCGTATTGCAGTTGTTCATGTCGCAAAACCGAGGGCGCGGCTAGATTTTATAGGGCGTGCCAGATTGATTTCAGCCGTCACATTTATCACTGCTAGGAATGAAATTAGGAAGGAACAGCTGTCTGCGATCACTTTGTAAATGCCGACCCGACGTGGGTGTACTACGAATCCTACACTCGAATTTGGGGCAGAATTTGCACTCGATTGATAAATGAGGGCCTAAATGCACAAATCGCATCGCGACAGTGACACTATACAGCTTGTTGACTGTAGTGTAAGCTAAGTGACACAATACTAGATCTCAGTTTCCAGAGTTTCCAGTTTTGAATTCCAGAATAGTTTTGAATGAAGATAGGCAGGGTTAAAAAGCATACTGCCCTATACAAAGCCAACGTTGTGCTTGAAATGTACTGTAATTCTGCAAACTGTTCAATCAATCAATCAAACGTGCAATAACTATGCAAACAATTTAATCTTTTAAAACCTGAGGCCAATTCTACAAATGCCTTCTAAATCAGTATATCAAACGATTTTGTGTCAAGGACCCCTATATCTGAATGTTTTGTGCCAGAAAAGAAGCTTTGTGTTAAAAAATACAACATGATTCAAGATTAAAAAAATAAACAAAGACATTGCAGATGTACAAGCTCGCAGCACGGCACAAGGTGATGGGATACAAGGGTTTAAACTAAGGTGTTTTAGTCAGCCAAATGGGTAATATGGCATATATTAGGGATATTACACTAATTGTATTTAATAAAATGCAGGAAGCTCACGTTCAGTGTTTAGTCAACAGACAGACAGACAGACAGACAGACAGACAGACAGACAGACAGACAGGCAGGCGGGCGGACGGACAGACAGACAGACAGACAGACAGACAGACAGACAGACATACAGACAGAGGATGCGAGAGAGAGACTAAAAGGAGAGACCGATAAATGCAAAACATGCACCTCGTTCAACTGATAATTCAAGTTGTACCACTGCCAAGAATCAAAACCAAAAGTAAGAAATGCTCCTCAGCTGTACAGGCAAACTAATAAAACCAAAACCAAAAGCAACACGTTATCTTTGTGATGTTCATAAAAAGATCATAGTAATGTTTAACCCCCAACCACCGCATGCACGCACACACTGACTGTAGCCTATGTGTTTATACGCTTTGTGCAGCACAGTGGTTTTGTAGTGTATTGATAATCATAATGAATACTTTACTGAGCAACTTTTACTTGTAGTGGATTATATGCTACTTTAAACAAAGTTGAAATACAGGTAAATAGCATTTATATCAAATTTGATGTAAATGATATAAACTTGACTAGCCTACAATGCAAGTTGAAAATGAATGCCCCACCCAGTTATTATGTTTGTGTCCTTTTTATGCCCATATATGGAGTTCTTTGTCAGGCATGCCCAAATATGGAGTATTATGCCAGGGCCGTGCAGAGAGCACTAGGGGGGCAGGGGCTCAAACTCCAAAAAAGGGCACATGAGTGGGCACGCGTAGCACGTGCCGATTTTTGGGGGTGGTCTTTTTGTGGAGTCCTTCCCTTGTGCCATTTCATGTCATTGGACAGTAAAATAAGAAATATGTTGTCATTAGTCTGAAACTAAAACTGACTGATGGCAGATTAAAAGATAATTCATTATGAGTCCTGTTATTTACTTTTACATGTTTAAATGGGCTGGCCCCCGAGTATCTCTCCGAGCTCTGCGCTCCGCCGATCAGGTACTGCTAGAGGGCCGAATAACAAAGAAGAGCACTAGGGGCGCACGCTCTTTCGCGGCTGCAGCTCCTAGGCTCTGGAAGAGCTTGCCTCTTTATATTCGATCTGCCCCATCCATTAATGTTTTTAAATCTCACCTTAAGACTCATCTTTTCACCCTGGCTTTCACTCCCTCTTGAGTCCATTTTAGGTTTTGTTTTATCTTAGCTCTTTTTTGTTTTGCTTATTTTTACCTTTCATGCTTATATTTTGTCAACATTTCTGATTGTGTTTTCTCGTTTACATTCTGTGTTCTCTTGCCTGTCTATGTTTTTTCCACTGATCTGTACAGCACTTTGGTCAACCTTGGTTGTTTTAAAACGTGCTTTATAAATAAAGTTTGATTTGATTTGATTTGATTTGATGATAGTGGCATTTATCATTACTTCAAATGTTCGTCTTGAAGGGCCAATGGCACTTATTGGCCCCCCACACAAGCCCTTATTGGTCCCCCACACAAGCCCTTATTTGCCCCCCACACAAGCCCTTATTGGCCTCCCACATAAGCCCTTATTTGCCCCCCACACAAGCCCTTATTTGCCCCCCACACAAGCCCTTATTTCCCCCCCACACAAGCCCTTATTTGCCCCCCACACAAGCCCTTATTTCCCCCCCACATAAGCCCTTATTGGCCCCCCACAAGCCCTTATTGCCCCCCCCACATAAGCCCTTATTGGCACCCCACACAAGCCCGTATTTGCCCCCCACATGAGCCCTTATTGGTCCCCCACACAAGCCCTTGTTTTCCCCCCACACAAGCCCTTATTGCCCCCCCACATAAGCCCTTATTGGCCCCCCACAAGCCCTTATTGGCCCCCACATAAGCTCGTATTGGGCCCCCACACCACCCCCCCCCCCCACACACATGTCCTTATGTGGCAATTTTTTTTTTTAAATAATAAAACTTTGTTTTGCCCTTCCCCTCGAATTTTTTTTTTAAATTATTATTATTATTATTATTTTATTTTTTAGAAAGGGCACTTTCTGCAAAAGGGCAGGTGCTCAAGCCCCCCTAGCCCCCCCCCCCCCCCCCCCCCCCTCTGCACGTGCCTGAGGTTAATTATATCTGGGAGTACCAGTGAGAGTCTGTTGGCTATAATTGAAGTGAAAATCTTTTGATCTACATTTAAAAGAGATATCGGTCTGTAGGATGAACAGACTGTCAGGTCTTTTCCTTCTTTTGGTATAACCGTAATAACTGCTGAATTCCATGTGTCTGGCCACTTCCCTGTTTGTAGTATATCATTGAAAACTCTGCATAGAATTAGGTGACACCAAGGGTCTAAAGCACTTGTAAAATTCATTTGTGAAGCCGTCACTTCCTGGGCTCTTTCCAGTTTTACCTTTCTGGATAACCTTTGTAATTTCTGTCTCTGTTATTGGTTTAATGAATTCTTTATTTAGATTTTCAGTTAGTGTAGGAAGGTTTAAAGGTGTTAGGTACTCTTTAATTATTTGCATACTTACATCTACTATTTCTGGGGTATAGAGCTTTTGATAATAGTCTCTGAAACATGCTGCTATTTTTGATTTCCCTCTGTTGGGTATATCATTTTCATCCATAATAGTTACTATTGCAGTTTTTTCTTTCTGTTTCTTTAATTTGGTTGCTAGCATTTTCAGCGCTTTTGGACTATTGTCATAATAGGTTTGTCTACACATCATGAGGTCCTTTTCAATTCTTGTATTTCAATTGTGTCCAATTCCCTTTTAGCTGCATTCAATTGTTTCTGTGTTTCTTTATTTTTATTTCTTTCATGCTGTACTTGTAATAGATAGTATTCAGTATTGAATGAACCACTGATCAAAATAAACAAGAGAGATGAGATAATCCAATTCTCACCAAGCTGTTTGTTTTCAGAGATGACATCATCCCATTCCCTTTTCCTCATCTTCAGCTCTGCATCTCTCTGATTCAGTTGTTTGTCTTTTTCTGTCAGTAGTTTATTACTGTTCTTCAGTTCTTGGTCATTTTCTGTCAGTTGTTGTTTACAGTCCTCCAGTTGTTCATCTTTTTCTGCTAGTAGTTTACTACTTCTCTTCAGTTGACTGTCTGTTTCTGTCAGTAGTTTATTCCTTTTATCCAATTCCTGGTCTTTTTCTGACAGCAGATTTTTACATTCCTCCAGTTGTTCATCTTTTTCTGCTTGTATTTTAATACTTTCCTCCAGTTGGTTATCTTTTTCTGTCAGTAGTTTATTACTGTTTTTCAGTTCCTGGTCTTTTTCTGTCAGTAGTTTATTACTGTTCTTCAGTTCTTGGTCTTTTTCCAACCGTAGTTTATTACTGTTCTTCAGTTCTTGGTCTTTTTCTGTCAGTAGTTTATTACTGTTCTTCAGTTCTTGGTCATTTTCTGTCAGTTGTTGTTTACAGTCCTCCAGTTGTTCATCTTTTTCTGCTAGTAGTTTACTACTTCTCTTCAGTTGACTGTCTGTTTCTGTCAGTAGTTTATTCCTTTTATCCAATTCCTGGTCTTTTTCTGACAGCAGATTTTTACATTCCTCCAGTTGTTCATCTTTTTCTGCTTGTATTTTAATACTTTCCTCCAGTTGGTTATCTTTTTCTGTCAGTAGTTTATTACTGTTTTTCAGTTCCTGGTCTTTTTCTGTCAGTAGTTTATTACTGTTCTTCAGTTCTTGGTCTTTTTCCAACAATAGTTAGTGTGGTTAAGGGCAACCAGACTATTGTAATTGTAACACTTATAAATAATATAGTATATATACAGTACTGTATGTTCTTTTATACTATAAGTATATAAATAATCTCCCCCATATAAACTCCAGGGCCGGATTAACACCTCTGAGGGCCCCTGGGCACTGAAGTTAAATTGGCCAGAGTGACAGCCAATCTAGCGCATTGTTGCTGCTTTACACACAATTGCACTTTTCAGCTGCCCTTCTCACCGACAATAAAACACTAATCTTTTTAGACACCATTTATTTCATTCGGATTAGCAGGGAAATTTTCTGTGGAGCTTTTTTGTTGTCCTTTTTCTCCAACACTGTCTCTCTCTCTCTCTCTCTCTCTCTCTCTCTCTCTCTCTCTCTCTCTCTCTCTCTCTCTCTCTCTCTCCCTCTCTCTCTCTCTCTCTCTCTCTCTCCCTCTCCCTCTCTCTCTCTCTCTCTCTCTCTCTCTCTCTCTCTCTCTCATCTGTCCTATTGTCCTTTTTCTCCAACACTGTGTCTCTCTCTCTCTCTCTCTCTCTCTCTCTCTCTCTCTCTCTCTCTCTCTCATCTGTCCTATTGTCCTTTTTCTCCAACACTGTCTCTCTCTCTCAGCTCCTATAACTATGACACTAATGGAAGGATAAATTATTTTCTTTCGCTCTGATGGAAGGTTTAACGATGAGGAAGTTCACATGCTGCAGAGGCTACAGACCCGCCATGGCAACGACTGGCGAGAGATAGCGAAGAGTATGGACCGGAGTGTTTACGCTTTGGAGAAACGCTTCTCTCATATCGGTAATAATGGCACAACACGAACACATACACTGTGATGAATCTATGATCACCTATCACAGATGCTTAATATACACTTCAATCAATATAGCCTACGTATATAATGTATGTATATGCAGGGCTTAAAGTTCTCAGTCCTGGGGACTGATTTCAGTCCTGAGGATTTCATAGGGGTCATTTAATGAGATCAGTGCAGATTTGCAAGAAAACATTTTCAGTCTTGGGATGTTTTGGGGCTTTAAGCCCTGTATATGTGTACCAGACGTTCCGCTTTTAAATTGCCAGTTCCAATATCCGTAATGATAAAAAATGATCCGACATCTGATAAAAGTATCGGTCTTACGATATATAAACATATATAAACACTGCACATTGTGAAACGTGTGTTTGGTAGAATATGTCACTGTTGTAACAATGCTTCTTGGCAATACCTTTTAATTAATACCATCGCAAATCCCTTTTAAATTGTGCCCCATCGGTAAGGAACATTCGTTTTTGGGATGAGTAGCACAGCTCCCGAGTCGCCACCCAAACCAGTTTTAACGTGCATGGACTAGTCTCGTCAAGGGTACTTTGACTTTACCAAGGGTGCTCTGGCACCAGAGCAACCCCTAGATTGGCGCCTCTGCACACTTGCACCTGTAACCAACACCAAACACAAATACATGCTGTATACCCAATGTTCACCTGACACACCCACACCTATACCTATATACGGTATATATACACACACCTCTGTAATGCATAATGACCTATTGCAGTGGTTCTCAACCAGTGGTCCAGGGACCACCAGTGGAGAATGTAGAAGAGTTTTTCTTTTGAACAGTGTTTGCCTGTCATCTCTCCTATGGTACCACATCAACCAATACAGCATGGAATTGTGGACAACATATTCAACAACAGCAAAATATTCTATGACAAGTTTTGGGTCTGAGACTGAGAGGCCAGGAAAGGTCATCAAATGGTGGTCCGTGCCTTAAATGCGAAATATATAATGGACCCCGACATGAAAAAGGTTGAAAACCACTGATCTATTGGTAATGAATCTGCATGACTGTAATAAAAACAAAACAATCACACTTGTGTGAAGTGAGGGGCGCTCTTATCATCATCATATCACATTCTGGCCGATCACAATTGGCGTCCTCACTTTTCTATCCTCAACTCTGTGTACACAGACACAGAACGTTGGCTATAGCTTTCTGTGGCTTTCTGAGCACATTCCGTGCTCAGCCAATCAAATCATCGCTATGGGGTACACACATTGCTCAGCCAATCAAATCATCAAGTATGGGGTACACACACACACACACACACACAAAGCTGGGCATAGGAGGGGCTGGTGCCCCTCAAAAAGATCTATCCGTTATGAATATGTGTACGGCTGTCGGCTGTGTCTCCATCTGTCCGTGTTGCAGCCAGTCAGCATGGTGCCTGGGAGAGTGATGAGGAGGGGAGGCTGATGCCGGCCGTGCAGGCTCACCTGGAGACCCTGGTGGGTCCACACCAGGCGGGCTCTGCTTCTGGTCCCTGGCTGACCCGGGAGCAGCTGTCTAAGAACCTGCCCTGGAAGAGCATCAGCGAGAAGGTCGAAACGCGCTGCTGGTCCCAGTGCAGAGAGAAATGGTCAGTTAACATTGCATTTATGTAAAACTAGAACATTTGCAATTCTGGGGAAATTGCAAGTGTGGATGCAATTTCAGCAAGTACAGTATGATTATGATGATGTATTATTGACCCACATGACGTCATAGAATTACTATAGTCTGGTAACCACACTAATGAGTTATGTAACCACTTGAGCCCTGCCATCCTTATTTTGGGGAGAACGTTCGCAGAAAAGGAAATTAACAAATTAACTGCTCGTGATGGAACGTTCCGCCAGTTGGAATCCAACCGGCAACTGCTATTGGCGCAACATTCCGTCAGATAAGCTTTATTATTGATATCAAACTGGATCGCTGATTTCTTTCTCTTTTTCTTTTGCTTGGCCTTTCCTTCTTTAGTGATCCGGTTCGCGCATCCGCAGTGCCGTTCACCTCCCTTTATACAGGCTGACTAAAAAGCGGAATAACTCGAAATCTACGGAGCTACGGATGGTTTGGATAAAACGTGCGATGTTCGGAGGTCTTTGCTGATTATCTGGTGATCTAGATGGGAACATTGGCGCTTTCTAGAGCAAGGATGGCTTCATTTTAGCTCGCTAGCATTGACGCTATTTATTTAGCATCTAAGATGGCCGCCCAAACAGGAGGTGAATCCAGCATGTGTCACATTACAACCGGCTCGGCTCTGCGTCCACCAGGTGGCAGTAAATGGGTTAAACGGGTGCACATAACTGGTGCGCCAGTGCACATGCGGCGTCAAACGCTTTTGCGTACCAAGTCTAACCAAGTATACAAGAACCCACTTGGATTAAACACAATCATACTGTTTGTTGTGTATGGGCATGGGAGGAGACTGCATGTCAAGCAGCTTAATTCATGAACATATTATAGAGGACATTTGAGTATTGAAATGTTGCTATCAGTCCCAAGCTGCACGACTCCTCCGGACTCACATCTAATCCTCACGCCTCGTTCCGAGGTGGGACTAAATGGAGTGCAACCGGTCATAAACACAGCTGGTCGGACACTGGTCCTGACTCCTGTCGCCATTCAGTCACAGAGTTTAACCAGGCACCAGTAAGTGAGCTGCTCGCTCATTCTCTCCACTGTTTCAAATGAGAGTATCTCCAGAGCTCCATTCGGATTTTGAGCAAGATTGGAGGGCTGGCCATGCGTTTTGTCTCACCGACTGTATGATTTTAAAACTTTGAAGTCTTTGTCTATATCTATCCCTCTGGTGTCTCACACCATGTTGTCTGTCTTTCAGTCAGTATTTCTGTCTGTCTCACATTATCCCATCTGTTTGTCTCTCCAGGTTTACATTGTTAAAGTCGAAGATGGCGTCCGACCAGTGTCCCGCGTTCAGCGGAGGATTGAAGGCCATCAAGGCAAAAGCCATGCTCATTGACACGTATGGCCATCCATCTGAATACCACCAACCTCACACTACACCAACCTAATTTAACTAAATTTACACTAACCAACCTCACATTGCGCAATGCGCATCAACACTATCACGCACGCGCGCGCACACACACACACACACACAGTCACAGTCACAGTCACACACACATACACCTGTAATCAATAAACACAGACACATATGCACCTGTTATCAATAAACATACATGTTGGCATGACATCAAATAAAGTGGCCTACACTTGAAGATCTTTTTTCAAAGTATAATAGCGGAAGTGAAGCCTCCTCCCCACTTCTGTTTTGTCTTTACAGTCGTGCAAATTTATCTTAATATAAATAGAAATCATCTAAGCATATACTGTATAGCTTAGCAGAAATGGGGGAAAAAATGCGTTCTTTTTTTTTAAAGATTTGTTTTTGGCTTTTGTGACTTTATTGATAGTTACAGTGAAGACGAACAGGAGAGAGGGAGGGGGAGAGACAAGGTTGTCATGAACGGGACTCGAACACGCAACGCACTGTCAGGCCAGAGCCTTTATGTGTCATGCGCCTGGACCACTAGGCCAGCGGGCCTAGTGCCCCCCCCCCCCAAAAAAAGAGATATTTTAAATTATATTTTTGTGGAAATGACAAACAGATTACTCCGATTTCGGGAGGTGTAGTTCCAGACTCTACATAGCATTCAGAGATTGTGGAATAGTTGTCTGGCTACGCGAGAGTAATACACCTAGTAATAGCAAGGCTAAGTCCTCCCTGCAGCTGTCCTGCACTATCAAAGTAATGTGGCAAAATTAATTAATTGGAGTCTTATGGTTATAGACATCAAAGAAAGTGGCCATATGTTCCTTTTTGTACTTAAACTAGCTGGAGGCATTTGGCACTCGACGTACCAGTATAAAGCAGCCTATATTATGATCCCTAGCTGGGCATGGTGTAAAGTTTGTACTAACTACAGTATATGCTAGTTCTGAGCTCGCATGTTGTGAACTGTCAGTGTCACTGACGAAGGCTGGATCGCCGAAACGTTTGTGACTTAAAGGGATAGTTCAGATTTTTTGAACTTAAGTTGTATGAAATACTTGCCATTAATATAGTGGTTGCAACTGTATTAATTGATTGCCCGAGTCCTGTGGTGGGAGTTCTGCTCTGGTTTTGGTCAAAATTAAGTAGTTCCGGTCATTTTGTGGGGGGCACTGGGGCCACGCAGTAAAAGTAAATTAATCCACAAAACGAACGTAATTTGTATTGTTGACCTATTTCTAAAATATTAGCGCAAGTTTTCGTTCAACTTTGACCCCTCTATCACATGGAACTATTTTTTGGGCGTAGTGATATGAACACAAAAAACATAGTTCTGTGTGATAGAGGGGTAAAAAAAGAACGGAAGTTGCACTAATATTTTAGAAATAGGTCAACAATACAAATGACGTTAGTTTTGTGGATTCATTTACTTTTACTGCGTGGCCCCCAGTGCCCCCCACAAAATGACCGGAACTACTTGATATTTCACCAAAACCAGAGCAGAACTCCCACCACAGGACTCGGGCAATCAATTAATACAGTTGCAACCACTATATTAATGACAAGTATTTCATACAACTTAAGTTCAAAAAATCTGAACTATCCCTTTAAGGCAATAATGGGGAAATTAAATAATTAAATGTTATTCTGAGTGCGACCCTTCGCTTGCCATTGCTTAATGTTTTATGAGGACAACGCACCTGAAGAATCAGAGCGCGGTGGTAACTAACAGAAACGAGTTGATGATCGTGACAGCCCTCCTAACAGCGCTTCACATCACGACACATGATTTCTGTGCGACTGTGGAGTTTGCATGTTCTCCCCGTGTACCCTAGGGGAGGTACAAAAGAGGAGGGGGAATGGTACTGGTTGGAATAACATGTTCCTTCCACGCTCTACGTCCAACCGGAGAAACTCCCCCCCCCTGTCCGTCCGTCCGTCTGTCAGGTGAAAAGAAGCGGCTTGGACTCGGTCCGCCCAGGTTGGCAGAGGGAGTGTAGAGCCCAGGATTACATTAGATAATTGACATTGTGATTTCTTCTTCCAGGTTGTGGAACATGGACGTAGAGGATCCAGCTCTCATCGACTGGGATGAGGTGGCCATCACTATTGGGTAACTTAAATAGTTTGGATCATATATTTATATTTCTAAAACAGAGAGGAAACTTTATTTCATGTTTATTATCACATCCAACTGGAGGCAGCATGGCAGGCAGAGGAAATCGTTTGCTGTCCTCATATGTCCAAAACTGTTACTTTTCAGTATTCAAATTCAAAAACGGCAAAAGTAGCAGATACACAAGCTTCGTACCGTGTTTTGAGCTTGCAGATCTGCTACTTCCGTACTTACGCTGTAGCGTGATCTAGTAGTAGGGCATTCATTCATTTACAAAAAAACAATTTAGTTTTAATATGTAGCATTAGTACTATGTTGTTTTTGTCATTGTCATTCGTATTGAAGTACTAGGCAGTATTTCGTGTAGTATTTTGTGTAGTATTGTAAAGTATTAATATGTGCGTTGTATTGTAGTACTATCATGTATGTAGTGTTGATGTATAAATATTATTTTCCAGTGAAGTGAGCGATTACTACGTCTGCAAGAGTTTCTACGCTCTCAAAGTTTCGTGTGTCCCCAGCACGTCTCAGTTGTCTTATCCTGGTCAGTATGCAGACTATGCACGTACATGTCTTTACCTTTTTTGCTGGTTTAACTTTATGAGGTGAAAGTGCTTTTAAATTACAGCCTAACATTCAGGAAGACTTGACTGTAAATAAGGCAATGGGCATGGTCTAGAACAGGCTGTTTCTCAACCTTTTCAGGCCACGACCCCCCAAAATAATCATATTTGAACTGGGGACCCCCCCCCCCCCCCCCAATATAATCATATTCAAACAACTGGGGGACCCCCCACCCTGACGAGCAATAGGAGTTAAACACAGATAAATATTGTGAAAATAGCAGATAAGATCTACAAGCTCTCAGTGGCTTATTATTTGACAATTTGGCCTATGTTTAAACCGTTTTTAGCTTGTTGATTACTTTTGATGTAGTAGTAATGGTCTTTTTTCTGTTCTTTCTCTTTTGAGGTATTCAAAAGTTCAGAAAAGTCTTTACATTTTCACTTCGCTGTCATCACTTCGCTGGGGGTCCCGACCCATAGCCTGGCTAATAAGCCAGACTCAAATCACACTGTCGTGTGGTATTTGAGTCTGGAGATGCTGTGTATGGATCTTGTTTCCTGGGGGGCGGGTTCAAACATTTTCTCTTTGACGCAATTGGTCAGAGCTACTGTCAGTCAAAGGTCTCAAGCATTGAACGTCACTGTACCAAAGCCCGCCCATATTGCATACCGTGTCCCGATTGGCCACACCAGTTCTCTGGTGTAGGAAATGGGCGTACAATTGAGCCTCTCCAGACCGTAATCCGCCGGCAGGCAATTCTTTTTTGCCAATGGCTGATTCGGTCTGGCTTATTAGCCAGGCTACCCGACCCACAGGTTGAGAACCACTGATCTAGAACAGGGGTTCTCAACCTTTTTGGCTGGGGACCCCCGGTCTCGTAAATGCTTTGGCCATGTCTCTCTGCCCTAGACTCTGGAACAACCTGCCCCCTGAATATCAGCTCTGCCCACACTAAAGTAGAGGCCTTTTATGTTCTTTCTTCAATAAATGTGGCCTTCTTGGGCACTGATTGTATAATTTCATGCTTTTGGACCCTTTTTTATTTTCTTCGTAATACAGTATTTGTTATGCATATATATATTTTCTGTTTTTCTTTGTTTTTGCCTGTCTTGCTTGCCTTGTTTTATTTTTATTTTTTATTCTCTAACGAACCTATACAGTTCTTTGGTTGACCTTTGGTTGTTGTGCTTTATAAATAAAGTTTGAGTTGAGTATATTGGGCCAGTGCCCCCTAACCAAACATCTAGGTCCCTTACCAACTCCCCATGGCCAGTACCATGGTCAGACAATACCTGTTTTCATCATAATTAACTGTTTAACTATATAGGGTTTAAATGCTTAAGCAGATGGCCTGACACTAGTAGTGAGTATTATATCTGTCTGTCATGCAACCCAAGACCCTTACAATCATCGATTTTGATATGTTTACTCTCTGAAATTGAATCAGGGACAATATCGTACAGTGTGTGTGGTCACATTTGCACCGATTACACTTCCAAGTCTTTAACTGAACAACTGGATTTTCTCTTCTCTTCATCCTACTTCCTGTAGAGATCATTGACTACCTGCAAGAGAAGATTCTCCCCAAGCTAGAGGAGCACCTGAAGGAGGCGGGAGACACAGACCTCCCGTGTCAAGACAAGTACTTCCTGTCCCACATCTTCTCCTCAGGGGAGGTGGATCCAGGAATGACATTTTAGGGAGCGGAAAAACAGCCATTGAAAACGTTGAAATTACGGAGAAACTAGGTTTCTGCCCGGCAGCAGCAATATGTGTGTTTCACATAGTTAGTTGGATGGTTGATTGATTGAATGTGACATCAGATGTCAGAAACGTCAATTAATTCATGTTCTGATTAGAGGATGAATTTCTGTTTACATTACAGAGGACCCTGGCTGGGCTTGAGCTGGGCTATACCAGGATATTTAGAAATATTGAAGATTGTATTTTATTTCTGTAAAAAATATTAATGAAAAATAATACAGCAGAATTCTTATTTGGAGGTAAAGAAAAATATAATAATTGGCTAGTAATTTCTGCTCAAAACAGTAAGTCTCTATTATGGAATATGGATTCATGACATTTTTGCCACATATAACCAATTGTAATTATTATTTAAAAAAAGATTAGCCACATACATCTATTTATTTCTCACCACTACCCGCACATCGTCACTGTTCAGCCCAATTTGCCACGGCAAAAAAGTGTCATCAAGCAATTTCTATTTAAATCCTGCAGGACGTGATGCAATGAAAACTATCACCAGCAGATCAGATTTTGTCTATTTACCAATACATCGTAAAGAAAATACTGGAAGGTATGGAATAAATAGATACCGCCCAAGCAGCCCACATTAAGGTCCTGTGTCATGGAATAGACAAGACGGTTTTAACGTTTTCTACTATTTTGTGTTACAGGTCAACATTACGTTTTTGACCGTTTCTACCGTTTGATGTTGTACTTAAACTCAATATATTTGTACAGCTTTTAATCATTGTTGCCTTAAAAGGAATTGATTGATTGATTGGTTTTTATCAACAGAAATGCCTATACGAGAACACACATTTGTATAATAAGGATAAAACACAATAACACAAGAAAGCTTTTTTTCTTTTTTTTTTGTGATTGTGTTTCAAACAAGTCAGTTAATGTGAGTTCATATCTTTCTGAATGTAAAACATTATGAAGTAATTACTGTATCAGTAGGTTATGTTTGATGTTCTTGAGGTTATGAGTTCAAGTAACCTGACTCCGCCAGATGGGGCAGCACCTGGCGGAGTCAGGTTAGAGTTCAAGCCCTCTTACTGAAATAAAAAAATATATTTGAAAGATAAAAAGTGAATGGTTTAAATAATCTCCCCTTTTCTTTTTCATAATTGTTTCTCTCACTATGTATAACATTCAGAATAGATATCTATTCATGAATGAACTGAGCATCCTGTCATAATAGAGCCTGGTCAACAAGAATACCCTGGGTGACCAAGCTTCAAAAGCACATTCCTGGTAAACGAATGCCTGGCCGCATACCCCATCATCTCACTGTCTTGTTGAAACGTGACCAAATGTTTGGAGAACTATTTCTGCAACCAGGCATATTTGTTATGGAATTAGACATTCAGCTGTAGGTTTAACTGAGTGAGGAACTAATTGTTTTTAGAAGATGTACAAGTAGCTTCTTAATGTACAAATAGGGGTCCAAATTTACCTCATTGTTAACATTGGTCTCCTATTAACTTCGTCTCAGGGTGAGCAGTGATTAATTAGGTATAAATAGGGTCCAAGTGTGACTAAGGTGTATCAGGTGTGTTTGGTTTGGTTCAGGTGGGGTGGAACTCGGCTCTACACACTGCAGCAGGTAACTAAACATTAACCTTGAACATTTAACTTTGTTTAAAATAATTCAGTTTGGGGATCTGGTCTCCTACAGACTCTCAGGGCCCTGTTGCTGCAGCGAAACCTCCTCACACCACCCGAGGACATGCTGTAACCCAGGACCATAGAGGACATCGTTTCAGGGATGAAGACTCAATGGACAGCGACTTCACGACGGACAGAGACAGCGACTCTAGTATCCCACCACCCCGTCCTCCTGCTTTTTTAGGACAACAGACAGTCCAAAGAAGAAAAGATGCAGGCGGGGCAAACGCACAACCAGGAAAAGGGCACCGTCCCTGGACGCGCAGTTACTCCAACAGACGGTAATTAATATATCTTCAAAGGAACTGTCTACTGACCAACTTACAGTATTATCAAAAGGCTTGTCCTTTGTATCTAACACAAGTGGGGTCAACTCGTTTGGCCTTAAGGTAGACCTTTTTAAATGTTTTCGACAGATCAAATTGAAACACTTTTTTTCTAAAACCCCTATAGCATCAGGGGCGTCTGCTACTAGTCCTTTTAGATCCAAGAGCACCTTTTGCCCGAATGTATCTAATCCTTCTATTAATACTTTTTGTCGACTCGTAGAGCAGGATGTTATGAAAACTAATGAACAACCTTTTAGGGTGTCTAGTAATCTGTCCCAAAGGGAGAAACAGGCCCATGTGGAGTTGCTTGATGATAAAGACTTGGTGTTTAAACCTGCGGACAAGGGTGGGGGTTTAGTGGTTCAGGATACTCATAAGTACACATTAGAAATTCTGTCCCAGTTGGCAGATATAAAGTTCTATAAAAAATTAAAAAGTGATCCGACACTGTCATTTCAGCGTGAGATATTCACCTTTTTGGAGGATGCAAAAACCAAAGGTTTCATCTCCAAACCTGAATTTGACTTCCTATACAGCCAACATCCAATCCGACCTGTGTTTTACACACTTCCAAAGATCCATAAAACTATGACTGATCCACCCGGTCGACCTATTGTGGCACAGATCAATTCTCTTTTGTCACCTCTGTCTGAATATGTAGACTATTTTATTAAACCCTTTGTTCATAAATTGCCTTCCTATATAAGGGATTCTACTGACTTTATTAACAAGATCTCTGATATTTCCGATCTACCTGAGGATACTTGGTTACTCACTTTAGATGTCACTAGCCTATATACTAACATAGCACATGATGCTGGTCTTGATGCTCTTACATACTATTTAGCCAGTCGAGACGACACAATCACACCACCCAATCAATTTATTATCGACTTAGCCTCTTATGTGTTGAAATATAACTACTTTAGTTTTGACAATGATTTTTATTTACAAGTATCTGGTACATCCATGGGTTCTATCTTTGCACCCAATTTTGCCAATCTGTTCATGGGACATTTTGAAGAGAAATATGTCTATAATTCTGAAAAAAACATGTACAAACAAAACATTGTTAAATGGTTTAGATACATTGATGACATATGCTGTGTCTTTAAAGGTGGCTCAGACGAAATTCAACATTTTTTGACATTATTGAATGGCTTTGACTCTAATCTCAAATTCACTATAGAATGTAGCCAATCAAGAGTACACTTCCTAGATATGTGGATAATAGTGAATGAAGGTAACCTGTCTACAACCCTCTATCAGAAAGAAACAGATCGTAATACTTTATTACTGGCCACCAGTAACCACCCCCCCGCTCTCATCAAGTCTTTACCCATTAGTCAGTTTTACAGACTGAGAAGAGTTTGTTCCTCTAATGAGGATTTTATTGATAAATCATCCGAGATGAAAGCCAAGTTTGTCCAAAGAGGTCATTCACTTGAATGTATTGACAAAGCGTACACATTAGCTTTAAATAAGCCTCGTTCTGAGCTTTTGAAAACTACTCAGAAAAAAGAGAAGAAGTTTTCAGTTACATGTGTTACCACATATTCTCCTTATTCAAATAGGATAAAGGCTATCTTTAAACAGTATTGGCATATTTTAACCTCTGACCCTGAATTGGCTACACTATTTAAATACCCACCCCTATTTTCCTTTAAACGGGGTAGGAATCTAAAGGATCAGCTTGTACACTCTGACTTTCAATCTCCCCAGGTCTCACTCAGACAGACCCTGTTAAGTCCTCTCCCACAGGGAAACTATCCATGTGGTCATTGTGCCCAGTGTGGTAATACTCACAAGATCTCCTTTTTTAATCATCCTCATACTGGCAAGAAGTTCAAGATCAACAGTATTATTACTTGTGTGTCAACCCATGTGGTGTATATGATCAAATGTCCTTGTGGTTTGGCGTACATAGGCAAAACTACTAGACAGTTAAAACAGAGAATGAGTGAACATAAGAGTTCGATCAGAAGAAATGACCGTGAATACCCTGTTGCAGTGCATTTCAATGATCTTAAACATGACATCTCTACTTTTCGTTTTGTTGGTATAGAACAAGTCAAACTTCCAAGAAGAGGTGGTAACCACGACACCCTTTTAAAAAAACGTGAGGCCTACTGGATCCACACTCTACAAACCTTACACCCTAAAGGGCTTAATGATGAACTCCTATTAAATGTTATGCTATAAAAGCTGTTGATCTGAACTTCTTGACCAGTCTGTATTATAGGCACTTCAGTTGCTATGTTTTTAATTATTTTATTCTTTTCCACTCTTACAGAGTAGGATCTTATGTGACATTTAATTGCTTATCTAACTGTCTTCCTTGTATGTTATCTGGCATGACATTTATGTATAATTATCTTTCCCTGTATTATTGTTTTCTGTTATTGACAATGATATATGAGGAATGTTCACAGTAACACTGCACCTTAAGTCACATGACAAGTCACATGACAAGGTTTTTCACAGCTGTTAATTGTTGAGATAATTACATGCATTTTGATTGGTTGTTGAGACTGTTTGAAATGTATTTAGTGACAATGTCAGCCCATTCTTGAATTAAGCCTGAGTAAGGTCGCAAGACCGAAACGTTGCTTGCTTTGCTTTAATAAAAATCTCTGAAACCAGTAAGTGGCAGTGTGCCGGTGTCCCTCCTTCAACATTGTATATGCCTCGTCATCATCGCACCTGCTCCAAACCTGCCGGGTGTGCGGAAGTCATCTTTCTATAGGGATCTGGTCTCTGAATTAAGGACACTGAAATGTGTAATTATGTTTTATAACAGAGTAAAGGAACACCATGCAAAAGCTGTTCGTCAAATGCAATATTTCTTTTCACATTTATGCAGTATTCTTTGCACGTACGGTAGTCATGCTGTTCAGAAACTACTGTTTAGAAACTTGAACAGATAGTGGTATCATGAAAAATATTACAGAAAAGTAACGTCTAATATTAGCCAACACTGAATAATATAAAGGTTATATTGTATTAACATGCTCTACCATACAGATTGGACAAAATTTAATTTTATTCATAAAAAGAAGTTACAGAATGCCGCAGAAACAAATTTCTCTTTCGGGTCTTGAGCTAAAACATTTTGGAAAATACATTTTTAAGTCGGAATACATATAGAACTTTAAAGACCGTATACAGCATAAACTCACTTAAGGAAACATTTGGAAAAAACTCAAAAGTAGCAACAACAAAAAAAGAGAGAGAGAGAGAAAATAATTAGAACAGGTTGATAGTTTCACATATAGCCTATTGGACTCACTCTGGATAATAGACAGGTTTGATCAACATCCATACATGTTTTCAGGCAAGTTGTTCATAAGGATATTTGAACATAAAGGCTTTCTTGGCTATTGAAACTGCAGGAACAGAGTAATAGAGCTGCGTGTGGAAGTATTGCAAAAGTAGCAATATCACAAGACTGTCCACAGTCCTCTGAGAGAGTGAGTAGAATAATGAACATTAGTGAGCACCAATTATATGAAGATATGAAAATGGTTGCTGTCGTGAATGAACTACTAATAGATACTACAGTGTCACACAAAAGTATCAAGGGGGATTAAAATATGGAGATAATAGGCCAACAGCAACAAAATATTTAACCAATAAAAAGCATTGACTAAATAAATTAAAACTATCCATTGGAACACAGGTTCTTTTTTTTTTTTTTTTTTTTTCCTGAGCTCTGCTTCCTGTCTTTTCCTCAGTAGCACTGAGGATAGAAGGATAGTAGAAGAATGCTGAGGTCAGAAGTTGGAACTGCCAGGGTGGAAGATGAGCAGCTTGCTCAGATTGTTCACGGAAACTGTAGACTGTTTGACATCGACCAATTCTCCATCGGCATTTTCCAATTTGCAGTCCATCTTGCACACAGCACTGTTGACACAGGTGAGGATGGTATTGATGTCATCTCCCCTGAAAGCAAAAGACAAATGTCCAAAACAAACTTTTTAGTTTCACTACTGCAGCGCAGTAAAGAAGTTGTCTGATTATTTTAAGTCTACTTGTGTTTGTGTGTCTAATACACTAGGATATCAGCTGTTCTGTGTGCATGCGCACTGTCATGTAGGCGTGTGAGCGTGCACGTGATGTCATTAAAATGCCGTACCAACGGGGGAAAAGAATCACCAATCACCACTGCAGGTCAATGATAAGAATTTCAACACCAGGTAGAAGAGGAAAGTTACATAGTGCTTCTTTAAAGCATGGCTAAAAGGCTGTATGTACGTAGACTGTATGTAACAATGTATCAAGAATATAGTAACATTATTCCTTTTTTATATATAATAAATCAAGGAATGATTTTCATGTTACGATGAAATAACAGTAGGCTATTTTGTGAAATAAAAGGGCAGTACCTTGGGCATCCATTTTTGAGTTTATCGCAGAGTGTCTGGATGAACCAGGATCCTTTATACTTATTCCTAATCGATAGGTCGACTGTGGCATAGGCAAACAGGAAATCGGTTAGTTCTGGAAGAGACCGTGTATCAGTCTGAAAGACTCTTGTCTGGTCCAGCTTGCCGCGACAGGCTTGAACGAAGAACACTTTGGGTTTCTCCCGGAGAGCGGGGCATTGGATGTTGCTGAATGCAGACCTGATCTCTCTTCTGGATAGTATCTGTCCGTCCACTCCACAAACACCCTCTTCCTCTCCGTGAGACAGAATGCAGCACACAAAGCCATCACCATGCTCGTGTAGTCGTTGTACGTCGCTGAACCTTTTGCCAGACCACTGCTTGAGATCTAAATTCAACAATTCTGGTGTGTCCAGATTTGGCAAGGCCGACTGAAGTCCGGCAAAGAATTTCAGCACTTCAACCATTTGGGCCTTGGTCTTATCCTTACACAGGATCACTGTGAAGCCCAGCCAGCGGTAGACATGTGCCAACCTCACTGTGAGGACGAGAGAACATTTAGATTTTAGGACTTACAGTAGCTGCATGCTTTAACCCATTGAGACCTGGAACGCATCCATGTCACGTTAGCGTTAGCGTTTTAAACATTATGTTATAATTTAGCTATTGAAAAATAGCAGATCTACAAGCTCATAGCGCGCCACCGAGTGGCGCGCTATGAACTTGTAGGTCTGCTATTTTTGAAAAATCGTTAAAATGTGCCTCAAATCTTTCCGAAAATTGTCATGATTTAGAAAACTTTTTTTTTTAAATTTCGACGTCAGGCCTGAATGGGTTAACTGGTGTGACTGTTGATATCCCACAACAGATTTGATTTATTTATTTATTTTTAAATACTCACAAGAATCTTTATCTGTACCCTTCCGCTTTCTTAGCTCTGTGAATGTCTCGTTTTCAAGGATAAGACAGTAGCCACGAGGAACACTGGACATTTTGTAGGTTTCCTATAAATGTTTTAGTAGAAACATCATTCAGTTTAGAACAAGCAGCACTGGGATTTCTGCCACATTGTTTGAAACAAAAGTGAACAAAGCATTAGTTTTGAGGCTGACTTCTATAGTTGATTATGTGTCATTACCTTTCCATTTGGTGCATCTAATCCATAGGGGAAAAAATAAAACACAATCAGGGTTATTGTGCAATCAGGTGCTCAATAGAGATACAATAGTTAAAAAGTAGTTTATTACTGTTCTTCAGTTCTTGGTCTTTTTCCATCACCAGCTCCTGCTGATCATGGGTCATACCCAGGAACACTTTTCTCTGATCCTGGGTCATTTCCAGTAGTGTTGCTTTTATAGAACATAAAGAACATAAGTTTAGATGAATCACAGACAGTTTAACTTCTCGTGTGTGCGTGCGTGCGCACGTGCGTGCGCGCATGCATGCGTGCGGGCGTGTGTGCGTGTATTACTCTACTTATATGAGGGCCAAACGTTCAACGTAGTATAATTTGAGGAAATTATTATTATTGAGGACCATTTTCCAGGACTTCACAAGCAACATGTTTTATTTTATGGTTACAAATTATTTGGGGAGTAAGGCATAGAATTATAGGAAAAGATGTAGGTTGGGTTTAAGGTCAAAAGATGAGACATTTAGAGGTTTAGGATTTAAACTTAATCGCACGCCAGTGTTGTGCACTGAAAACATCAGATCTACAAGCTCACAACGTGTCAGCACGACACGTTGTGAGAACGACAACACAAATCACTGTCTAAAAACTTTATTGTCCACACAATTATAGTAATACAAACGTGTGTGTGTGTTTGTGTGCGTGCGTGCGTGCGCGCGTGTGTGTGTGTTTTCGTTGAGTCTGTTTTTTATCCTACTTACCATACACATGAGCTGATCTCTTTCTTCTATCCTTCTGCTCTGCTGTCTCCTCGTTGAGGTACAGTGTTCGGGTTAACTCTGTGGCATTTTATGTAGAAGCCACAAAAGGATATTGACGAAACAAAATGGCAAGCAACATACACAGTTCACTTTGGGAAACAACTGAAATCAACAATCAAAATCACAACTCAAACCCCCACCCAACCCAAATGAGTCCCAGTCCTCTGTAACCTCTTTAGGTCACAATATCAAATATAAACAATAAACAGAGTTCATACGGCGCTAGCGGCACGCTACCGCTCGCCCACAGTATTATGAATATCACCCGCGTCGTTCCTCTTCTCACGTGCACGCGACTATAGAGTCTTTTAAAGTTCCTCATAATCCACACAGAATGAAAAGTCCGCTCCACGCGGAGCGGCGAACGTTCGGGTACTATAATCCAACTATATAATCTAGTATTGACGTGACGTCTCTGTCTGTCTCCACGCACACTGACAACTGTGATTCCAAGCGATCAATATCCAACGGCAGCAACAGCGCATTCTTAATGAAATAGGTCTTGTTTTGTATTAAAACTTCATTCTAAGAAATCAGTCAAAGAGATGACTTTTGTACATCATGACGACTGAGGCCGATTCTAAAAGAAATGTCTTCTTCTGAATCCTAAAAGTTTTCTGAAAAACCTATGTTTCTATGTACAGTAAGTGGTGCTCAACCTTTTTCATGTCAAGGACCCCCAGAATTATCTGTATTTGGCTGTGGATCCCCAACTGAAAATATTTTTTTCCAGGGACCCTCCAGAAGCAAAGATTTGACTTAAAAACGTTTGCTCTGAAAGAATATATATATTCAAAGATTTGAGCCACATTCACGATTTTTCAAAAATATCAGATCTACAAGCTTATAGCGCGGCACTCGATGCCACGCTATGAGCTTGTAGATCTGCTATTTTTCAATAGCTAAACTATAACATAATGCTTAAAACACCAAAAGGGGTTCCCGTCCTGAATGGGTTAAGAATTATCTGTGGGATTTAGGTTTATCTATATGCAAATTACACAAAACAATCAATTTAAAGAAACATTAGACTTTAAAACCTCAAGCAATAGCGAGAAGAAGATTTAAAGACTTGAACGCAGAAATCCACATTCATTGGGAACATTTACCCAAAATGCTCAAGCTCACAAAGTTCTGTGAATGTGTAGACCTGCTATTTTAACGAAGAGATTTGGTGTAGAGGGAAAAAGTGGTCCAAGTACAGCGTTAACTCAGGTCTGTTTCACTAAGTATAGACTAGAGGGTTTCATTGGTTTAGACTCATTCAGTTTGTATTCTGCTATGAAGAAAACCTGATGTAAATCTGAAAACACATTGGAGGCCATGAAGTAGAATTGATGTGGCAGCGGTGGTCGAACGGATAGCGGCGCGGTCTAGATACCGGAAGGTTCCCAGTTCGAACCAGCCGTCCGACACGTTAAAATTACCACCGCTGAAATGCCCTTGAACAAGGCATCAACCACTACGATGAAATGTGTTCTATGAGCAGGGCCTGGCTGGAAACAAGTTCTTGAGCTTAGCCCAGATACCCTGGGTAAATATAGATTTCATTTCATTTCATTTCATTTCATTTGATACTCACGGTCTAGTTCATGTTCACATTCATCATTCATGAAAAGAGAAAACACATGGTTGGAATAGTTAGAAAACTGATCCTTCACAAACAATAATTAGCAAATTGCTAACCTTAGACCTTGCTTCATATATCATAATGATTCAGCAATCTATTTTCAACATTCTAATTTAATTTGTGAAGTGACTACATATGTACTTAGAGACATAAATTATATTAAGGTTGAGTGTATTATAATGCACTTATAAGGCTACACTTAATGTATAATGTTTGTAATTGTGCACAACAGCTTATAACAATGTTTATGAAGTATTGTAACGTATCATAATATAATTTATAAGTGCTGGTCATAATGCATTATAAACTCAGTGGAACTGCACATTATAACTACCAGTTAACACTTTACTTAAAGGTCGGCTCTACAATAGAGTCCCAAATGTGTGAAGTGATTAAATGTCAGCTTACAACTTGAACCCCAGCATCCCTATTCTGAATGGAACGTTTGCCAAAAATAGTCGATCTACAAGTTCACAACGTGTCGTGTTGCGACGCATTGTGAGCTTGTAGATCGGCTATCTTTGGTGTAGTGTAAAAAAGAGCGTACCAAGTACAGTTGCAACTCAGGTCAGTTTTACTAAGGCCTCACTCACACCTTTCGATCTAGCATAAAACATTGATGCATGCTTGTTGTATGAATGTTGTGAGTGTCATGGCCGCCCCAATGCATTTCCAATGGAAGTCACATGGTTTGTATTCCACATTTTGGACTACAAGCTGTTGTATGGCTTTCGGCTGTGTTTCGACTGCCATGTGACTCCCATTGGAAATGCATTGTGAGCTTGCATCAGTCAATAAGTCTCATACAACAAGCATACATCAATCTGTTGCAAAGGTGTGAGTCAGGCCTAAGGGGCGACTCACACGGTCGCAACAGATTGATGTATGCTTGTTGTATACAAAGGGTGTGATACATCTTGCCCCAATGCATTTCCAATGGGAGTCACATGGTTTGACACAACATTTGTGTTGTATGAGGGGGTGGGGGGCAGTCGAAACACAGCCGAAAGCCGTACAACACAAATGTTGTGTCAAACCATGTGATTTCCATTGGAAATGCATTGCGAGCTTGCATCAGCTATACATCTCATACAACAAGCATGCATCAATGTTGTATGCTAGATGTAAAGGTGTGAGTCGGGCCTAAGAGGGTTTAAATGTCTTCTTAGTTTACCAGCAACATGACTGGCAGTGGTGGAAAAAGTAATCAATTGTTTTACTTAAGTAAAAGTATCAATACTGCAATGTAGAACTACTTCGTACTAAAAGTAAAAGTCCGGAATTCAAATTGTACTTGAGTAAAAGTACAAAAGTATTTGCGCCAAATGTACTTAAATTACCAAAAGTAGAAATAACTCACTATGCAGAATGCCCCATTTCAAGTTTTGAAAGTTTTTCAAGTTTTTTTTGAAAATAGCAGATCTATACAAGCTCACAATGCATTGCATCGCCACAGTACTTTACCAGCAACATGACTGGCAGTGGTGGAAAAAGTAATCAATGGTTTTACTTAAGTAAAAGTATCAATACTGCAATGTAGAACTACTTCGTACTGAAAGTAAAAGTCCGGAATTCAAAAGTATTTGCGCCAAATGTACTTAAATTACCAAAAGTAGAAATAACTCACTATGCAGAATGCCCCATTTCAAGTTTTCAAATGTATAAAATATTTAGATAATAGCAGATCTATACAAGCTCACAATGCATTGCATCGCGACGCATTGTGAGTGTGTACATCAGCTATTTTTAAATGGCCGAAATGTATATAGGGCTGAAGTGGTTACTGTATGATTTGTAATAATAATCAAAATCTACAAAGTAACTAGTAACTAAAGCTTTCAAATAATTCTGAATGTACAGTAGGGCAGTAGAAGTAAAGGTATTGGAAATTGCAAATACTCAAGTAAAGTACAAATATCTCAAAATTGTACTTAAGTACAGTACTTAAGTACTTACTTAGTTACTTTCCACCACTGATGACTGGAGCTGCTCATTGATATGAGACTGACTATCAGTCACTGTTATAGAGTAGCATCACTATGATAGAGTCCAATACTGTAATAGTTGTTGACCTCATTTACATTTTACATAAATAATAATGCATAATGTATAAATAATGTATACTTGGGAAGCTCATGAACGTAATAAATTGTGGGATGAGCTTGTATATCTGCTATTTTTCAATAGTATAACATAATGCTTAAAACACCAAAAGGGGTTCCCGTCCAGAATGGGTTAAGAATTACCTGCGGGATTTGGGGTTATCTATGCAAAGTACACAAACAATCCATTTAAATAAACATTAGACTTTAAAATCTCAAGCAATAGCGAGAATAAGATTTAACACTTGAACGCAGAAATCCACATTCAGTGGGAACATTAATACAAATAACAGATCTACAAGCTCACAAAGCGCTGTGAGTTTGTAGACCTGCTATTTTTTAACGAAGAGATTTGGTGTAGAGGGAAAACGTGGTCCAAACGTGGTCAGGTCTGTTTCACTAAGTATAGACTAGAGGGTTTCATTGGTTTAGACTCATTCAGTTTGTATTCTGCTATGGAGAAAACCTGATGTAAATCTGAAAACACATTGGAGGCCATGAAGTAGAATTGATTTGATACTCACTCCGGACTAGTTCACGTTCACATTCATCAGTCATGAAAAGAGAAAACACATGGTTGGAATAGTTAGAAAATTCACCAACAGAAAGATGACTAATAATTAGCAAATTGTTAAGGAACCTGAAATATTGAATGCAATAATGGAATAGTTTAAATGAATCGACTATATTTTGTTTATTATACAAAATTAGGCCTTGCTTCATATATCATCATGATTCAGCATTCTAATTACAGTTACTGTAATTAAAAAAGGAAGAATAAGTCTGCACACCGTTTTGAAAGCTCCCCAAAAACTTTATTTACCAAGGCGGGGTAAAACACAACGTTTCGGCCTCTGTTGCCTTCGTCAGGTATATTAGATAGCAACGCATATAGTACAGGTATATATAGAGGTATAAGTGGGCAGATACAAATCAGTGACAAGCACTCACACCTGTGGACAGTCCTTATTTGGGCTTGAACTCGGCTATGACACTCAGGACAGAGAATGCAGCCATTAGGCTATCCCTGTGCGGCCACCAGGGGAAAGAATCATACACACATATACAAACATCATATCAATACCCGATCTAAGTGTAAACACAACTCACTGAGCTATACAGAGAGTAGCCTCCATAATGCATTGTCATTTCCATGTAATAACGTATTAAAAACACATTTAAAAAAGACAAGACCAAAAACATACATATTTACATTTAAACTCTTCATTTAGACCGTATGGGGCCATAGTGTTAAGATTTTAAATGTGGAACATTTCTCTTTGGAGTAGGCGGCGCTCCTGATTTCCCCCTCTGGGGGGTTTGTCCACTTTTCCGATGCCTATATAGCGAAATTGGTTAATGTTGTGGCCAGCTTGTTTGAAATGTGGGTTGTCTTAAGTGCCTCTCTCGAAGAGAGTCATATGGGTCCGAGCCACTTGGTGGCGCTGGAGCACAGAACAAAACATAAACTCACGAGCTAATTTATTGGTTCGTGGAGCTGTCACTCAGAGCGGTGTCCCCGGTCCCAACCCTCAGGTATAAAACCGGTGGGCGTGAACGCTCGAGTCATTCCTACATTTGTTTTCGCTTGGATGCACACAGCACAGCGAGTACAAAGTCTCACAACCGGCTGTTGAAATATATTTTTTTAGACGAGTCTAGAACTGACTTGCACCGCGGGGATTCGCAGCCGCAAGACGGTGTTCTTTCCACCTTCTCAAGATAAGTTTATTTAAGACTAATAACACAAGTGAGCCTGCCCGGCGACTTGTTGTTTTGTCTGCTCACTACGTTACCGCTCCTCTCGTTGCTTCTTGTAGCTAGCGTTTGTTAGCTTGTAGCTAGCGTTTGTTAGCTTGTCATTGGCTCAGCTTCAGCGTTGCTGCCGCTTTTTTTCTCCTCCGCTAGCCTCTCGTTAGTCACTGACTAAACTCCTTCTAGGCCCGCAGCCTCGCTTCTTGTAGCTACAACCCTCGGTAACAGCGGGCCGACGTCAACCGATCCCCCGTCGCCTCGTTATCTACATCTACCGCAGGCTAGACTTCTCAACCCTTCCCCACAACGTGGACAACAAACAGGCCTCCCTCCTTTACACTACGGTAGGCCAACACGTGGTGCAGCCTTCAGCCATTAGCTGTAAGCTGACCACTGTGAGCTCCACACATCGCCTTTACCCCCGTAGTAGGGGAGCTAAGTGTTTATATTTTATATATATTTTATAAATATAGTTTATATTTAAAAAAAAAAAAGTTTGAGAACAGGGGAAGGAATAGGCCATCTCCACCATGACTACAAGAGATGACCACGATGACACTGGACCCCTTCCAAAGCTCTGTTTCAACAGGGTTTGTAACAACCTCCTGTCTCCAGATGATGGCCACTCCATGTGTATGCACTGTCTGGGTTTAACACATGCGAGGAATGCCTTTGAGATCGTGGGCCTCTGCCCATGATGCCTTGAGCTATCAGACAGAGAGAAGGGACGCAGGCTGTCTAGAGTCAAGGCCCGTCTGGAGGGACGGGCCCCACCCAGCCTGGGAGGCAGCTCCTAGGTCCCTGCGATGCGTCTACAGTCACCAGGCCTCCCGCACCAGCGGCAGTACAGCGGCACATGGACGACCCTGGATGCCCCTCCCCTGTCAGGAAGGCCCCCAGGGCCAACGCAAGCTACACCACAACCGCTTACGAAGCAGCAGCACTAGACGGTTCACACCGCCAACCCGCTGCTTCCTTCTCCTTCTCCTCCTTTAGGACAGAGAGGAGCTTCGGCTCCCGCTTTCGCTCCAGAGACGACCTGGATACGCTACCATGACGACTTTGACGACACTTCCGAAGCCTACAGGCGACCCAGCCCAGACTACGAACCCCTCCCTCACCCCTACCAGCTGCCAGCTGGTATGGCATGGGCGGACTTCATGGAACGGCAGGAACCCCTGGACGAACCGCGCTCCTTCCAGGAACCTCCTGGAGAGTACAGGGTCATAGACCAGGTGGGTTATGAGGACGACGGAGACATGGATGCCGACGCACAATGGACCCCCTGAGGCCCCCGAGGGGGCCCCAGCTGCCCCACGCCCACCCGTCAAGGAATGGGACCTCACCGAACTCCTACACCAGGCCGCCATCAGGTGCAAATGGGATTGGCCGGAGGTGGCACCTCCCCCAAACCCAGAGGACACTTGGCCTGGAGCGGAAAGCAGGGCCCCCACGCGGAGAGCTATCCTTCCGTTGGCCCAAGGCTTCCAGTCCACCTTCACGGCGAACTGGAGAGAACCCAGCCTGACTCCCCCAACACTTCGCCACACCAAGGTGCCAATGGACACGATTGACATGCCGTCAGTAGGTCTTGGGGCGATGCCAACCATCGGCTCGACAGTAGGAGCCTACCTGCTGGACCCCACCGCCCCACGCATCACACCTTTGGCCAAGGAACCCGCCCTGCCCACCAAGAGGGACAAGGACGCCAGCCTTGCTAGCGGTAAGCTCTTCTCCCTCATCGCCGCAGCTGGCAAGCACCACAACACCCTTGCGCTGCTACAGGGCTCCCACACGGTCATACTCGACGGTCTGGGGAATGTCCCCACCCCTGACGAGATTGCCGAAATCAAGAGGCTCCATCAGGAGATGATAAAGTTCGTCTGCAGCTCCACAGCACTGGTCGGCAGGATGGGAACTGCAGTAATCATGTCCGAACGGATCCGATGGCTCGACGTCAGCCCCAAGCTCGACACCGCGGCCAGGAAGGAGCTACTGGACGGCCCCATCGAACCTGGTGGACTCTTCAAGGGGGCCCTAGAAAGAATGGAATGCAACAGAGGCCTGGCTGCGAGGCCCTCGCTGCTCTCGCCCCTCGCCCAGTCCTCCTGCAACAGCGTGGGCAGCCCCCACGCACGGACCACCGCCAACGACAGTGGCCCCAGCGACGAGTAGACTACCGCGATACGGGTCGCCAGGCCCCGCACCGTGCTCGCCAACCCAGAGCAGATCCACCGGCGCTTCCACTGGGTGATCAGCCAGCTGAAGGCAGGGGCAGACGACAGCAACGCAACCGTGACCAATGTCGCCGACCCCCCGCCGCCTCGACCGGGCCTAGGAGAGGAGTCCCCAGGGCCGGCGGATCCCAGCAGCGGAAGTGACCCCTCGACCTCGTCTCCAGGGGAAGCGAGCTCGGACGCTTCCCCACTCCCCCACCGCCTTGGGCCTCGGCCAGAGTGTAGCAGCCCTGGGCTGCACACCGGGACCGCCCCCAAAAAGGCTAAAGCTCGTGGCACAGATCCCCACCACGGGTGGGTCTGTCGCCGAGCCGCACAAGGTTTGCACAAATGCACAAAAAAAACAACAAAAATCACACTGTCGGGGGACCATGAACCCTCTGTTAGGGACAGCCAAAGTGCTGCCCGAAGCAGAGCGGTGGGATATGAGGCCTGTGGCGGGCTTAAACGCCACCAGGGAGACGGGTCATGGCGAAATTTTCTTTGGTCATCCAGTGGGTACCACCACCAAACGAGGACCACCTCGTCTGGAGGGGATAAGTCCCTTGACCGAGCGCGTAGCCCAGTGGGAACGCTACAATGCGTCCCCCTGGGTCCTACGCACCTTAGCAAAGGGATACAGACTCCAATTTGCAATGAGACCCCCCGCGTTCAGTGGAGTCCTCTTCACCGACTCGCGGGGTCAAGCGGGTCAAGTTCTCCAACAAGAGATAGCTTCTCTGCTGGAGAAAAGAGCCGTCAGAGAGGTGCCCCAGAGCCAATGTCGCAGCGGGTTCTACTCCCGCTACTTCTTGGTCATTCTGGACCTCCGGGCACTCAACGGACACCTCAAGAAGTTTGCGTTCAAAATGCTGACGGCCAAGTCTCTAGTACGTACCATACGCCCAGGCGACTGGTTTACGTCCATAGACTTAAAAGACGCATACTTCCACATCCCCATCTAAATGGTAAATGGTAAATGGTGCATTTATATAGCGCCTTTATCCAAGGCGCTTTACATAGATTGTGCATTACATTCACCCATTCACACACACATTCATACACCGATGGCGGCGGAAACCATGCAAGGTACCAACCAGCACATCAGGAGCAATTAGTGGTTCAGTGTCTTGCTCAAGGACACTTCGACACTAACTCTGGGGGAGCCCGGGGTTTGAACTGGCGACCTTGCGGTTACCATCCGGAAACTCTACCCCTGAGCCACCGCCGCCCATCTACCCACCTCACAGGAAGTTCCTGCGGTTCAGGTACCAGGGGAGAGTGTACGAGTACACGGTCCTTCCCTTCGGGATGTCCCTAAGCCCCAGGGTGTTTTTGCGCTGCACAGAAACCGCCCTCGCTCCCATGCGTCAACAGGGCATTCGGGTGGCGAGCTATATCGACGACTGGCTCCTGATGGCCAGCTCGAGGGAAGAGGTAACGAGGGCCACAACCAGAGTGTTGACCCACGTGGCCTCCCTAGGGTTCGTTGTGAACCACGCCAAGAGCATGCTGGTGCCTACGCAGTCAACAGACTTCATAGGCATCAGGCTGGATTCAGTTGCGTATACGGCGAGACTGTCGGCAGAAAGACTCAACGACCTACTGAAGTGTGTGTCACTGTTCACACCGGGACGCACTCTTCAATTACGCACATGCCTACGGATGGCAGGCATTATGGCGTCGGCGATCTCATTGGTACGTCTGGGGAGACTGCACATGAGACCCTTCCAGCGATGGCTTGGTTCCCTGCACATTCCCACCAAGTACGTACGCCGCCGTGTGATAGTGTCTCCGGCTTGCACACTAGCACTGAGGTGGTGGTCGGACAGACACAGACTGATGGAAGGGGTGCCCTTGGGCCTTCTCCTATCCAGGAAGGTCGTCACCACGGACGCCAGCCTCTCGGGATGGGGTGCCACACACGAGGGCAGGTCGGCCAGGGGTTTGTGGGACACATACCTGAGAAGGACCTCCCACATCAATTACTTGGAATTAATGGCGGTCTTCCTCGCTCTGAGGGAGTTCGAACCATTTATTCAGGGACACCACGTCCTGGTCCGCACGGACAACACGACAACGATGTCCTACATCAACAGACAGGGAGGTCTCACCTCCAGACGTCTGTGCACACTGGCACACAGGCTGCTGGTGTGGTGCGACAGTCGTCTCCTTTCCCTCACAGCATGTCACGTACCGTGCCTGCTGAACTCAGCGGCGGACCTCCTCTCGAGGGGGCCACTCCGCTACGGCGACTGGTCTCTCCACCCTCAGGTGGCGAACCAGATATGGCACAACTTCGGGTTTCCGGAGGCGGATCTGTTCGCCACAAGAGAGGACGCGAAACGCCCTCTCTTCTTCTCACTGAAGGGCGAACCACCGCTGGGCCTGGACGCACTGGCGCACCAGTGGCCACAGGGTCTGCTCTATACGTTTCCGCCACTGGAACTAATCTCGCATGTGTTGGCCAGAGTGAGATTGCAGGACGTCCAACTCCTGCTGGTAGCTCCGGCCTGGGGATCATGGAGGCAGGACGTTGTCCCCCTCCTTTACCACGAACTGTGGCAACTTCCCCTGAGGCGGGACTTACTGACGCAGCCCATGTATACATTTGCGTAATTTGGGGCCATTGTGCTACCCATGGCTGTCCCTTTGGTTTGCAAATAAAAATCATTCTTGTACAGAAAATAGTTCGTAGTCAACACTAATTCAGTGAGTGCAGTGACACATGCAGTACTGGGTTTGGTAAGAGAATCTCTTAATAGTAACCATAGCAACCCATCGAGCTGTCTAACCTGTCACCAAAAACTTAGATCGGGTATTGATATGATGTTTGTATATGTGTGTATGATTCCTTCCCCTGGTGGCCACACAGGGATAGCCTAATGGCTGCATTCTCTGTCCTGAGTGTCATAGCCGAGTTCAAGCCCAAATAAGGACTGTCCACAGGTGTGAGTGCTTGTCACTGATTTGTATCTGCCCACTTATACCTCTATATATACCTGTACTATCGTTGCTATATCTAATATACCTGACGAAGGCAACAGAGGCCAAAACTTTGTGTTTTTGGTAAATACAGTTTTTGGGGAGCTTTCAAAACGGTGTGCACTTATTCTTCCTTTTTCAGTCTGTTCTTTTTTGTTCGAGCACCCGCTGAATTTACCCGGGATGTGCGTGCACCTCCTGACCACTTTAAGTTACTGTAATTACACATCAGGAGGACATGAAGTAGAATATGTTTGATACTCACCCACTAGTAGATCGTCACATTCATGATTGCAAAGAAAAACAAAACACATTTGTTTAGAAAACTGCGATTTTAAACAGAGATGATTTTACAAATTGTAAAATTACATGGAACATAACATTAAATAAATAAATCTGCTGTGTCAATAGTAATAATCTGTCAGTAATATAAATCATCTTGACTAATTCCCTGTTATTTTAAATAACACTATTATCTTGTACAGTATATGGTATGCAGTAAGACCTGCTACTGTTTCTGCTAATCTTTAGATAGTGTTTATCTGTAATATTTACAAACAGCTAAACTCTTCAACACATTAACAATTAGACACAACATGTAGATCAAATGTGTGAAGTGATTAAATGTCAGTTTAAACACATCATATCAATAATAAGGTCATTATTCTACAGTACTGTATCCCTTCAACTGTTATGATGATAGAATATTTTCTGATTGTGAGTCAGATCATAATAGTGTTAATGTTTTGATTTTGTCTCAGTCAGAATATGTTCTAATTTATTTATTCTAATATAAAATATAAAGTGTTGACAGAGCATAAAATGATTGTTTAATTTTACGCTCTCAAGAGATCTATAAGGGTCCATTTGGTTACCAACTCTCCATCATTTAGCTGGGGACCACCTGGAACCCCCTCAAGGACCCCCTCAAGTTTACCAGCAACATGACTGGCAGTGGTGGAAAAAGTAATCAATTGTTTTACTTGAAGTAAAAGTATCAATACTGCAATGTAGAACTACTTCGTAGTAAAAGTAAAAGTCCGGAATTCAAATTGTACTTGAGTAAAAGTACAAAAGTATTTGCGCCAAATGTACTTAAATTACCAAAAGTAGAAATAACTCACTATGCAGAATGCCTCATTTCAAAAAAGTACAATATTTGCCTCTGAGATGTACAGTAGTGGAGTAGAAGTAAAGGTATTGGAAATTGCAAATACTCAAGTAAAGTACAAATATCTCAAAATTGTACTTAAGTACAGTACTTAAAGGGGCATTCCACTCATTTTCAACATTTTACTATGTCATTAATGTTCCTTAGAGCTGTTGTGTGGAAATAATAAAAAGTCCCCCCATTTTGTGTTTCCTAGAACTGTAATTATAAAAAAAATCATTAACATGGTATAACACATCTTGATGATGTCATAACATAATGCTTAAAACACCAAAAGGGGTTCCCGTCCAGAATGGGTTAAGAATTACCTGTGGGATTTGGGGTTATCTATGCAAAGTACACAAACCATCCATTTAAAGAAACATTAGACTTTAAAATCTCAAGCAATAGCGAGAATAGGATTTAACACTTGAACGCAGAAATCCACATTCAGTGGGAACATTCATAAAAAATAACAGATCTACAAGCTCACAAAGTGCTGTGAGTTTGTAGACCTGCTATTTTTTAACGAAGAGATTTGGTGTAGAGGGGAAAAGTGGTCCAAGTACAGAGTTAACTCAGGTCTGTTTCACTAAGTATAGACTATAGAGGGTTTCATTGGTTTAGACTCCTTCGGTTTGTATTCTGCTATGGAGAAAACCTGATGTAAATCTGAAAACACATTGGAGGCCATGAAGTAGAATTGATTTGATACTCACGGACTAGTTCATGTTCACATTCATCATTCATGAAAAGAGAAAACACATGGTTGGAATAGTTAGAAAACTGATCATTCACAAACAGAAAGATGACTAATAATTAGCAAATTGTTAAGGAACCTGATATATGGAATGCAATAATTGAATGGTTTAAATGAACTGACTATCTTGATTATTATACAAAATAAGACCTTGCTTCATATATCATAATGATTTTCAAATGTATAAAATATTTAGATAATAGCAGATCTATCCAAGCTCACAATGCATTGCATCGCGACGCATTGTGAGTGTGTACATCAGCTATTTGTAAATGGCCTAAATGTATATAGGTCTGAAGTGGTTACTGTATGATTTGTAATAATAATCAAAATCTACAAAGTAACTAGTAACTAAAGCTTTCAAATAATTATAGTGGAGCAAAAGTACAACATTTGCCTCTGAATGTACAGTAGTGGAGTAGAAGTAAAGGTATTGGAAATTGCAAATACTCAAGTAAAGTACAAATATCTCAAAATTGTACTTAAGTACAGTACTTTAGTAAATGTACTTAGTTACTTTCCACCACTGATGACTGGAGCTGCTCATTGATATGAGACTGACTGCCAGGCACTGTTATAGAGTAGCATCACTATGATAGAGTCCAATACTGTAATAGTTGTTGACCTCATTTACATTTTACATAAATAATAATGCATAATGTATAAATAATGTATACTTGGGAAGCTCATGAACGTAATAAATTGTGGGATGAACTTGTATATCTGCTATTTTTCAATAGCTAAAGTATAACATAATGCTTAAAACACCAAAAGGGGTTCCCGTCCAGAATGGGTTAAGAATTACCTGTGGGATTTGGGGTTATCTATGCAACGTACACAAACAATCCATTTAAATAAACATTAGACTTTAAAATCCCAAGCAATAGCGAGAATAAGATTTAACACTTGAACGCAGAAATCCACATTCAGTGGGAACATTAATACAAATAACAGATCTACAAGCTCACAAAGCGCTGTGAGTTTGTAGACCTGCTATTTTTTAACGAAGATATTTGGTGTAGAGGGAAAACGTGTTAACAGACCTTTGTTAACAGCGTTAACAAAGGTCTGTTTCACTAAGTATAGACTAGAGGGTTTCATTGGTTTAGACTCATTCAGTTTGTATTCTGCTATGGAGAAAACCTGATGTAAATCTGAAAACACATTGGAGGCCATGAAGTAGAATTGATTTGATACTCACGGGCTAGTTCACGTTCACATTCATCATTCATGAAAAGAGAAAACACATGGTTGGAATAGTTAGAAAACTGATCATTCACAAACAGAAAGATGACTAATAATTAGCAAATTGTTAAGGAATCTGAAATATGGAATGCAATAATGGAATAGTTTAAATGAATCGACTATATTTTGTTTATTATACAAAATACGGCCTTGCTTCATATATCATAATGATTCAGCATTCTAATTACAGTTACTGTAATTAAAAAAGGAAGAATAAGTCTGCACACCATTTTGAAAGCTCCCCAAAAACCTTATTTACCAAGGCGGGGTAAAAACACAACGTTTCGGCCTCTGTTGCCTTCGTCAGGTATATTAGATAGCAACGCATATAGTACAGGTATATATAGAGGTATAAGTGGGCAGATACAAATCAGTGACAAGCACTCACACCTGTGGACAGTCCTTATTTGGGCTTGAACTCGGCTATGACACTCAGGACAGATAATGCAGCCATTAGGCTATCCCTGTGTGGCCACCAGGGGAAGGAATCATACACACATATACAAACATCATATCAATACCCGATCTAAGTGTAAACACAACTCACTGAGCTATACAGAGAGTAGCCTACATAATGCATTGTCATTTCCATGTAATAACGTATTCAAAACACACTTCAAAAAGACAAGACCAAAAACATACATATTTACATTTACAATGTAATGGTTTGATATCAAACTCTTCAATTAGACCGTATGGGGCCATAGTGTTAAGATTTTAAATGTGGAACATTTCTCTTTGGAGTAGGCGGCGCTCCTGATTTCCCCCTCTGGGGGGTTTGTCCACTTTTCCGATGCCTATATAGCGAAATTGGTTAATGTTGTGGCCAGCTTGTTTGAAATGTGGGTTGTCTTAAGTGCCTCTCTCGAAGAGAGTCATATGGGTCCGAGCCACTTGGTGGCGCTGGAGCACAGAACAAAACATAAACTCACGAGCTAATGTATTGGTTCGTGGAGCTGTCACTCAGAGCGGTGTCCCCGGTCCCAACCCTCAGGTATAAAACCGGTGGGCGTGAACGCTCGAGTCATTCCTAAAAAAAAATGCGCTTGGATGCACACAGCACAGCGAGTACACCAAAGTCTCAAAAATATATTTTTTTAGACGAGTCTAGAACTGACTTGCACCGTGGGGATTCGCAGCCGCAAGACGGTGTTCTTTCCACGAGCTAACTCTTCTCAAGATAAGTTTATTTAAGACTAATAACACAAGTGAGCCCGCCCGGCGACTTGTTGTTTTGTCTGCTCTCTACGTTACCGCTCCTCTCGTTGCTTCTTGTAGCTAGCGTTTGTTAGCTTGTAGCTAGCGTTTGTTAGCTTGTAGCTAGCGTTTGTTAGCTTGTCATTGGCTCAGCTTCAGCGTTGCTGCCGCTTTTTTTCTCCTCCGCTAGCCTCTCGTTAGTCGCTGACTAAACTCCTTCTAGGCCCGCAGCCTCGCTTCTTGTAGCTACAACCCTCGGTAACAGCGGGCCGACGTCAACCGATCCCCCGTCGCCTCGTTATCTACATCTACCGCAGGCTAGACTTCTCAACCCTTCCCCACAACGTGGACAACAAACAGGCCTCCCTCCTTTACACTACGGTAGGCCAACACGTGGTGCAGCCTTCAGCCATCGGCTGTAAGCTGACCACTGTGAGCTCCACACATCGCCTTTACCCCCGTAGTAGGGGAGCTAAGTGTTTATATTTTATATATATTTTATAAATATAGTTTATATTTAAAAAAAAAAAAAAGGTTTGTGAACAGGGGAAGGAATAGGCCATCTCCACCATGACTACAAGAGATGACCACGATGACACTGGACCCCTTCCAAAGCTCTGTTTCAACAGGGTTTGTAACAACCTCCTGTCTCCAGATGATCCCTGACGCATCGCAGGTCCCTGCGATGCGTCTACAGGCACCAGGCCTCCCGCACCAGCGGCAGTACAGCGGCACATGGACGACCCTGGATGCCCCTCCCCTGTCAGGAAGGCCCCCAGGGCCAACGCAAGCTACACCACAACCGCTTACAAAGCAGCAGCACTAGACGGTTCACGCCGCCAACCCGCTGCTTCCTTCTCCTTCTCCTCCTTTAGGACAGAGAGGAGCTTCGGCTCCCGCTTTCGCTCCAGAGACGACCTGGATCGCTACCATGACGACTTTGACGACACTTCCGAAGCCTACAGGCGACCCAGCCCAGACTACGAACCCCTCCCTCACCCCTACCAGCTGCCAGCTGGTATAGCATGGGCGGACATCATGGAACGGCAGGAACCCCTGGACGAACCGCGCTCCTTCCAGGAACCTCCTGGAGAGTACAGGGTCGTAGACCAGGTGGGTTATGAGGACGACGGAGACCTGGATGCCGACGCACAATGGACCCCCTGAGGCCCCCGAGGGGGCCCCAGCTGCCCCACGCCCACCCGTCAAGGAATGGGACCTCACCGAACTCCTACACCAGGCCGCCATCAGGTGCAAACGGGATTGGCCGGAGGTGGCACCTCCCCCAAACCCAGAGGACACTTGGCCTGGAGCGGAAAGCAGGGCCCCCACACGGAGAGCTATCCTTCCGTTGGCCCAAGGCTTCCAGTCCACCTTCACGGCGAACTGGAGAGAACCCAGCCTGACTCCCCCAACACTTCGCCACACCAAGGTGCCAATGGACACGATTGACATGCCGTCAGTAGGTCTTGGGGCGATGCCAACCATCGGCTCGACAGTAGGAGCCTACCTGCTGGACCCCACCGCCCCACGCATCACACCTTTGGCCAAGGAACCCGCCCTGCCCACCAAGAGGGACAAGGACGCCAGCCTTGCTAGCGGTAAGCTCTTCTCCCTCATCGCCGCAGCTGGCAAGCACCACAACACCCTTGCGCTGCTACAGGGCTCCCTCACGGTCATACTCGACGGTCTGGGGAATGTCCCCACCCCTGACGAGATTGCCGAAATCAAGAGGCTCCATCAGGAGATGATAAAGTTCGTCTGCAGCTCCACAGCACTGGTCGGCAGGATGGGAACGGCAGTAATCATGTCCGAACGGATCAGATGGCTCGACGTCAGCCCCAAGCTCGACACCGCGGCCAGGAAGGAGCTACTGGACGGCCCCATCGAACCTGGTGGCCTCTTCAAGGGGGCCCTAGAAAGAATGGAATGCAACAGAGGCCTGGCTGCGAGGCCCTCGCTGCTCTCGCCCCTCGCCCAGTCCTCCTGCAACAGCGTGGGCAGCCCCCACGCACGGACCACCGCCAACGACAGTGGCCCCAGCGACGAGTAGACTACCGCGATACGGGTCGCCAGGCCCCGCACCGTGCTCGCCAACCCAGAGCAGATCCACCGGCGCTTCCACTGGGTGATCAGCCAGCTGAAGGCAGGGGCAGACGACAGCAACGCAACCGTGACCAATGTCGCCGACCCCCCGCCGCCTCGACCGGGCCTAGGAGAGGAGTCCCCAGGGCCGGCGGATCCCAGCAGCGGAAGTGACCCCTCGACCTCGTCTCCAGGGGAAGCGAGCTCGGATGCTTCCCCACTCCCCCACCGCCTTGGGCCTCGGCCAGAGTGTAGCAGCCCTGGGCTGCACACCGGGACCGCCCCCAAAAAGGCTAAAGCTCGTGGCACAGATCCCCACCACGGGTGGGTCTGTCGCCGAGCCGCACAAGGTTTGCACAAATGCACAAAAAAAACAACAAAAATCACACTGTCGGGGGACCATGAACCCTCTGTTAGGGACAGCCAAAGTGCTGCCCGAAGCAGAGCGGTGGGATATGAGGCCTGTGGCAGGCTTAAACGCCACCAGGGAGACGGGTCATGGCGAAGTCCCTTGACCGAGTGCGTAGCCCAGTGGGAACGCTACAATGCGTCCCCCTGGGTCCTACGCACCTTAGCAAAGGGATACAGACTCCAATTTGCAATGAGACCCCCCGCGTTCAGTGGAGTCCTGTTCACCGACTCGCGGGGTCAAGCGGGTCAAGTTCTCCAACAAGAGATAGCTTCTCTGCTGGAGAAAAGAGCCGTCAGAGAGGTGCCCCAGAGCCAATGTCGCAACGGGTTCTACTCCCGCTACTTCTTGGTCATTCTGGACCTCCGGGCACTCAACGGACACCTCAAGAAGTTTGCGTTCAAAATGCTGACGGCCAAGTCTCTAGTACGTACCATACGCCCAGGCGACTGGTTTACGTCCATAGACTTAAAAGACGCATACTTCCACATCCCCATCTAAATGGTAAATGATAAATGGTGCATTTATATAGCGCCTTTATCCAAGGCGCTTTACATAGATTGTGCATTACATTCACCCATTCACACACACATTCATACACCGATGGCGGCGGAAACCATGCAAGGTACCAACCAGCACATCAGGAGCAATTAGTGGTTCAGTGTCTTGCTCAAGGACACTTCGACACTAACTCTGGGGGATCCCGGGGTTTGAACTGGCGACCTTGCGGTTACCATCCGGAAACTCTACCCCTGAGCCACCGCCGCCCATCTACCCACCTCACAGGAAGTTCCTGCGGTTCAGGTACCAGGGGAGAGTGTACGAGTACACGGTCCTTCCCTTCGGGATGTCCCTAAGCCCCAGGGTGTTTTTGCGCTGCACAGAAACCGCCCTCGCTCCCATGCGTCAACAGGGCATTCGGGTGGCGAGCTATATCGACGACTGGCTCCTGATGGCCAGCTCGAGGGAAGAGGTAACGAGGGCCACAACCAGAGTGTTGACCCACGTGGCCTCCTTAGGGTTCGTTGTGAACCACGCCAAGAGCATGCTGGTGCCTACGCAGTTAACAGACTTCATAGGCATCAGGCTGGATTCAGTTGTGTATACGGCGAGACTGTCGGCAGACAGACTCAACGACCTACTGAAGTGTGTGTCACTGTTCACACCGGGACGCACTCTTCAATTACGCACATGCCTACGGATGGCAGGCATTATGGCGTCGGCGATCTCATTGGTACGTCTGGGGAGACTGCACATGAGACCCTTCCAGCGATGGCTTGGTTCCCTGCACATTCCCACCAAGTACGTACGCCGCCGTGTGATAGTGTCTCCGGCTTGCACACTAGCACTGAGGTGCTGGTCGGACAGACACAGACTGATGGAAGGGGTGCCCTTGGGCCTTCTCCTATCCAGGAAGGTCGTCACCACGGACGCCAGCCTCTCGGGATGGGGTGCCACACACGAGGGCAGGTCGGCCAGGGGTTTGTGGGACACATACCTGAGAAGGACCTCCCACATCAATTACTTGGAATTAATGGCGGTCTTCCTCGCTCTGAGGGTGTTCGAACCATTTCTTCAGGGACACCACGTCCTGGTCCGCACGGACAACACGACGATGATGTCCTACATCAACAGACAGGGAGGTCTCACCTCCAGACGTCTGTGCACACTGGCACACAGGCTGCTGGTGTGGTGCGACAGTCGTCTCCTTTCCCTCACAGCATGTCACGTACCGTGCCTGCTGAACTCAGCGGCGGACCTCCTCTCGAGGGGGCCACTCCGCTACGGCGACTGGTCTCTCCACCCTCAGGTGGCGAACCAGATATGGCACAACTTCGGGTTTCCGGAGGCGGATCTGTTCGCCACAAGAGAGGACGCGAAACGCCCTCTCTTCTTCTCACTGAAGGGCGAACCACCGCTGGGCCTGGACGCACTGGCGCACCAGTGGCCACAGGGTCTGCTCTATGCGTTTCCGCCACTGGAACTAATCCCGCATGTGTTGGCCAGAGTGAGATTGCAGGACGTCCAACTCCTGCTGGTAGCTCCGGCCTGGGGATCATGGAGGCAGGACGTTGTCCCCCTCCTTTACCACGAACTGTGGCAACTTCCCCTGAGGCGGGACTTACTGACGCAGGCCGGCGGAGAAATATTCCACCCGCGCCCCCAGGACCTGGACCTATGGGTCTGGCCCATGAGGGGGCCCCTCTTGGAATAGCCGGCTTGCCACAGAACGTCATGGAGACCATTCTGAGCCGCGTATACCAGACGGCGTTACAACACAGCATGGCAGCTGTTTGTGCGCTGGTGTTCGAATAGGCCAGGAGGGATCCTCCCGTTCCAAGCTCCGGTGGCTCTCATCTTGTCCTATCTACAGGAGTTCCTGGACAGAGGTCTAGGTTTATCCTCGGTGAAGGTCAACCTGGCGGCTATTTCCGCCTACCACTTGGGCATAAACAACGGTCCGGTGAGCGAGCTCCCACTGGTCCGACAGTTCATGAAGGGTGTCATGCATCTCAGGCCAGTTACTAGATCCCTGGTTCCAGCTTGGGATCTGACGGTTGTACTAGACGTGCTCACAAAGGAACCTTTTGAGCCGTTGGACACAGTGGACCTGAAGTTCCTCTCTCTGAAGACCGCTTTGCTGGTCGCGTTGACGACAGCTAAGAGGTCGAGCGACATTCACGCGCTCTCGATCAACGTGAGCTGCATGAGATTCAGTGGCGATGACACTAGGGTTACGGTCAGGCCGAACCTGTCGTTCCTCCCGAAGAATTTTCCTTCTGGCTGTGAGCCAGTGGAATTGGTGGCTTTCCATCCACCGCCCTTTGCCTCGGAGGAGGACAGGCGGTTGAATAGCCTATGTCCAGTCAGGGCGCTGAAGCTGTACAAGGCCAGGACAGCCCCCTTCAGACAGGGGGATCAGCTTTTCGTTGATTGGGCCCCTCAAGCACAGCGGAAGGGGAAACCCGTCACGAAAGTACGGATCTCACAATGGATTGTGGAGGCCATACAACTGACTTACGCTGCCAGTGGTGTGGATCTCCCCGAGGGACTCACTCCACAAGGGGCATGTCAGCATCCTGGGCCTTAGCGAAGGGCGTTCCCATACTGGATGTGTGTGCGGCGGTGAGTTGGTCGACTTCGTCAATTTTGCCACATATTACAATCTCGATGTAGCTCCCGTGAACCTGGCCCATGCAGTCCTGGGAGCTGCCGCACGTTAGTCACGTAAGACATGAACCCTGCAGACTAGGGGGAGCACATAAGGCAGCATAGCTGTCGGCTCTTCTGAGGGATCCCTTGACCACCAGGCGGAGCCTGGTGGAGGTTCCTGGGATCCCGCCCTCTTGGAGCGGTTGCGTCTGTAGGGGGGGAAACCTCCTGGAGAGCAGGGGACAGTGGCACTGTTGGCTCCCCGGGGTTTCCCCTCACCTCTCTATCAGTGTTTTAGTTTTACCTGTTAGAGGAACTTTGGGCCATCGGGTAGTTGGCCCGGCGGCCGAGGAGGGACCTTCTCTTGGTGCCAGGTCAGTAACCTGGCTAACCCTCTCAGTCTCCCTTGCGAAAGGGACACACATTCACGTGATGGTGACGTCTCGTGTGTCTGTGTCTCTGGGAAAAGGGGGACCGTGGAGCGGTCCTGTCAGCCGGGGTGATCATACAGGAGTTTTATGATGACCCATATGACTCTCTTCGAGAGAGGCACTTAAGACAACTTCGGGTTACTTCAGTAACCTCAGTTGTATAAGTGACTCCAAGAAGAGAGTCATCGAACTGCCCGTCTGCTTTGGCAGGCGGCAGAAAAATGGTTGATAGGAATGACTCGAGCGTTCACGCCCACCGGTTTTATACCTGAGGGTTGGGACCGGGGACACCGCTCTGAGTGACAGCTCCATGAACCAATGAATTAGCTCGTGAGTTTATGTTTTGTTCTGTGCTCCAGCGCCACCAAGTGGCTCGGACCCATATGACTCTCTTCTTCGAGTCACTTATACAACTGAGGTTACTGAAGTAACCCGAAGGTTACGCTCGTCCCCGCATCTAATATTGGAGCGATGCTCGCTCATGTGGGTACGGAGGGCTCGATTAGTTTTGCCAACGTATCCCAAGCCACAGGGACATTTAATCAGATAGATCACATTAGTGGAACTGCATGTGATCACCCCACAGATCTTTAGTGATTTACCACTGTGGGGATGCGTATATGTCTGACATTTGGTAGTGAACCCACACTGTGCACAGTTACCGCACCTAAAGTTCCCCTCTGGAATGATCTAAAAATGTACTTTTTTTCCCGGCTCAGGAGTATAAGATCTGACCAGCTGGTCTCTTAAATTTGGAGGGTGCTTAAATACTAGGAGAGTATCTGAGCACACAGAAGGGAGCATTAGCTTTTTGGTTTTAATTTTGGGAGCAAGGCATTCCTCTTGCGTCTTTTTTTTTTTTAAACGGTCGGCAGCGACATCCAACCATTCCTGCTTATACCCTCTTTCTAAAAATCTGTTGGTGAGATCTGTAACTTGTGCATGATAACCAGCATCTGTGCTGCAAACCCTTCTAGCTCGATGAAATTGGCTAATAGGTAAACTTTTAGTTTTAACCAGATGAGTAGGGTGAAAACTGTCCCCTTGTAAAATAGTGTTTCTGTCTGTAGGTTTGCGATACAGATCTGTCTGTATCGTGTTATCATGTTTGATGACCAACACATCCAGAAAGCTAATTTGTGTATCACTGAACTCCAGCGTAAATTGGAGATGTCCGTTCACCGCATAGCAAAGCAGAGCAAAGTTACTATATTTACCCAGGGTATCTGGGCTAAGCTCAAGAACTTGTTTCCAGCCAGGCCCTGCTCATAGAACATTTCATGGTAGTGGTTCAATGCCTTGCTCAAGGGCACTTCAGCGGTGGTAATTTTAACGTGTCGGACCGCTGATTCGAACTGGCGACCTTCCGGTATCAGGACCGCTCCGCAATCCGTTCGGCCACCGCTGCCAATAGGCATGAAATTGTAAGAGAGTTTCTGCCGTACCAGCCCATAAAATAAACAAATCGTCAATGTAGCGTCGATATAAAGAATGTTGGAATGATAAGGGTTAACAGTAGGATCTAGCACAAACTGTTGTTCAAAACAGCCCATGTATACATTTGCGTAATTTGGGGCCATTGTGCTACCCATCGCTGTCCCTTTGGTTTGCAAATAAAAATCATTCTTGTACAGAAAATAGTTCGTAGTCAACACTAATTCAGTGAGTGCAGTGACACATGCAGTACTGGGTTTGGTAAGAGAATCTCTTAATAGTAAACATAGCAACCCATCGAGCTGTCTAACCTGTCACCAAAAACTTAGATCGGGTATTGATATGATGTTTGTATATGTGTGTATGATTCCTTCCCCTGGCTGCATTCTCTGTCCTGAGTGTCATAGCCGAGTTCAAGCCCAAATAAGGACCGTCCACAGGTGTGAGTGCTTGTCACTGATTTGTATCTGCCCACTTATACCTCTATATATACCTGTACTATCGTTGCTCTATCTAATATACCTGACAAAGGCAACAGAGGCCAAAACGTTGTGTTTTTGGTAAATACAGTTTTTGGGGAGCTTTCAAAACGGTGTGCACTTATTCTTCCTTTTTCAGTCTGTTCTTTTTTGTTCGAGCACCCGCTGAATTTACCCGGGATGTGCGTGCACCTCCTGACCACTTTAACACTTTGATTGCTGGAAGATCTCAACAGGCCTATTTGGATGTTGCTGCCATTTAACATTGCACAAAGGCCTTGTTCGGGGGCCCACAGTAAAATGTTCTCTTATAGCGAGAATCACACGCCTACATCAAAAGAAAGCTGAACTTGTCCACTTCAATTAAAAAAATACATTTTGATTTTACCATGTTCCATTCTGGAGATATTGACCTTTTTGCAACACCTGCATTTGCCTGGAAGTGGTTATCTTGAACAGCGAGCAGAGTTATGGATGGTTTAAAGTCAGAGACATTGACAGGCAGATATAAAATTGAACCCAATAAATATCCTATACATCCTATACACCGAATGAAAGCCCTGAATGTGTACTTTTACGAGGAAAAGAGTAAACATTGATCCCATGTACAGTTAGACAGTAATTGGTTATTGAATGCAGCTTGTGCCCACCAGATAACTTCAGAGAAGACATGGACGTGAACTCCTCAATATTCACAAAATAAGGCCTATAGCGACATTTAAATACTATATACCGTATGAAACAGAAGACTCTCTGCTTTCATAAGAAAAAAATCACACCCGTGTGAACTGAGTGGTGTAAGGTTTTATATAGCATGATCAGCTGTGGTCTGACGTAATGTCTAAGGTATTATATAAGGTAAGGTATTATTTAGCCTCACACCCGGATGTGATTTCACAACTGGCTGTTTTTGTGCAGAAAAAATGACCATGGTTGCTACGGTCATCCAGTTCACCCGGGTGTGATTTAATTACGTCAGAAATTATTTTGAACATAGCAACCATGCTCATTTTTTTCTGCACACAAAAGCCAGTTGTAGGAGTGGTTTACACCACTCAAAAACTTCTACTGTAGTAATAATAAAAATCACACCCATGTGAAGTGAGTGGTGCAACTCTGTCAGAGTTGCACCACTCACTTCACATGGGTGTGATTTTTATTATACGAAATACGACAGAACAGAGATTAAATAAATCAACAAATGCAAACAACTTTAAAGGGAAAAAAACTAGTTAAAAGGGCAAAAAAACAAAGCAAAAGAAAAATGTTAACATTTAATATAAGTAGTAGTAGTCAGTCAGAGTAAGATATGTAACACACATCCTCCACTGGTGCTGAGCCAAAACTGTAGAAACAGTCAACATAATATTAAGCAGGGGGCAGGGCTCGCAACTCACTTTAAGATGAGTTTCAGATTTTACGAATTGCAGCCATCCGTAGGTGCCCTTTGAGAGCGGTTTTGAAGGAGTCAAGGGATTCGCATGTCTTAATGACTGTTGGTAGGGCGTTCCACATTTTGGTGGCATAGGAGCGAAAAGAATTTAGTCCCTTGTTTGTGCCGAATCTGGGTTGAACATGGTTCGTTGCACTCCCTCTGGTGTTGTGGGTGTGGACTTCGTTAACATTAAGGAAGTATCTACTCAGGTACATGGGTATCTTGGTGGAGTATCGAATCTTGTGGACCAGACCCATTGCAAGATGCTGTACTCTGTCGCCGACCCTAAGCCATGCCAGTCTGTCAAAGTGGGCAGGGGTGAGGTGGGTTCGGGGGGTGAGGCCAAGTAGGAGCCTGACCAGTTTGTTTTGGGAGGTCTGGAGCCTAGTTTTAAGGGCCTTTGAGGTGCTGTGGTACCAGGAGGTGTAAGTAAACTGTAGCATAGTACCTTGCTGTAGGCTTTGTAAACTGTAGCATAGTACCTTGCTGTAGTAGGCTTTGTAAGCATAGTACCTTGCTGTAGTGTAGGCTTTGTAAACTGTAGCATAGTACCTTGCTGTAGGCTTTGTAAACTGTAGCATAGTACCTTGCTGTAGTAGGCTTTGTATTGCATAGTACCTTGCTGTAGGCATTGTAAACTGTAGCATAGTACCTTGCTGTAGGCTTTGTAAACTGTAGCATAGTACCTTGCTGTAAGCTTTGTAAACTGTAGCATAGTACCTTGCTGTAGGCTTTGTAAACTGTAGCATAGTACCTTGCTGTAGGCTTTGTAAACTGTAGCATAGGTCCCACTCCCCAGCTTCTCTGTCAGGATGAAGTCAGCTAGTTTCGGAGGGGCGAAGCTGGAAGTCGCAGCCATGGTGCTGTAACTGGTGCTGCATCAAATGTCCTAAAAGAGCAGGGCAGGTTCCGTGTAGTGCAAAGTTTATGCTTAATGGTAGACTACAAGAAACATGTTTCATTGGATTTTATGCAGTGCTGTTGTAGTGTTGTTAGACAATCAATGTGTACTAATAAAACATCACAGAACAGCAGTCTTCTCTTAAAGCACAACTAGAATAGTTTTAAAATGTACGATTTACTATTTAAAACTGTCTCACCTTTCTTCAGAATGTTTCAATAGAAACGAATGATTACCTGTTCGATCGTGAATCCACACGTTACGGTTAATGTTTAGCCAATGTTTACATGCTCACAGCCTCACACCAGGATCACACTTCTTCTTCTTCTTCTTTTAGGGTTTCCGGCAGTGTAGACGCTACTAGGCGTATTACTGCCCTCCACAGTTCGGTGCTCTATATCCTCTTATAGCCACTGTAAAGTTAGAATAATTCCCCTCTTTGTACACCAGAAAGTGACGTGCCCCCGTTCCCTCATTATTCTTCCCTTTATTGCTTTTCACCCGGGCCCAGTTGCCTGGGTAGGGCGAATCCTTCCCTCAGGGTGTTGTCCAGTTCTTCTCCAGTTACATCCATCACATTCAGGAACCTCCTGGCTGCATCTAGCACCATCTTGATTCTCTCAGATTTTGTTTTGATCTCTGCCGCACAGTTAATGACCATCGCCACGAATGCTAAGAATTGTCTCTTGTCCATGAATAGCACGTTCTTATCTGCCGACCTTTCTGTGTTCTCCCCTTCTGGATGTGCTGGTTGTGCTGTCACTCTCTCGTTCACTCTCTTAACCGCTTCCGCGTACGACATTCCCCTGGATTCTTCTCTCATTCTCTTCACCTTAACCTCCGTCTCTTTCCTTGGGCACTGTGGTGCCCCTGCATAGTGCTCACCACTGCAGTGAAAACACCTAACTCCTTCCTCTTGTTCTTTACACCCTCCCTCACAATTGTCTTTCCCACACCTCCCACATCTTCTGATTCCCCCACACACCGCAGCCACATGCCCGTACTCCTGGCATTTGAAGCACCTCAGTGGCGCCCTTTCGAATGGCCTAACCCTGTAACACAAATAGTCAACATATATTCTTTCTGGCAAAACACTTCCCTCAAACGTCAGTCGCACTGACTTCGTTTCCTCCCGCTCTCCTTCTCGGTACCTGCTTAGCCTTCTTACTTCATTTATCCCCCCCACCCCAAGGAATACCTTTGTGTCCGTTGTCAGAGGGACCCCACTGATTACTCCCCTCCTTATTTCTCTTTCTCCTAGCCCGAAGCACCTTACTGGGCACCCCTCAAAGTCGACCATCTTTACTGCCCTTCCCTTCTGGTCCTTATCCCTGCACTCAATGATGACCATCCCAGTCCTTGTTACCCTTACCAACTTCACCTTCCCAATTTGTCTCTCTACAAACTGCCCCACTGCACTTGCATTGCTAAAGATGCCATCCTTCTGTCCTTCAGCAATCATCCCCACAGCAAACTTTTCTATTCCCCCGACTGACCCACTTGACTCGCTCTCTTTCTGTTGCTTTTCACTTCCCGAGCTATTCTTGTCAACTCCTCTCTTGTCTTCTTCCATTCCCCTTCTTCGTGTCTCGCGCTCCGTCTCCGACTCTTCAGAACTGGATACGGTCGGGTTGTAAATCGGACTAATTTTTCTCCTTTGTCCCAGATCCTCGTCGGTCATGGTCGGGTTGTAAATCGGACTAATTTTCCTCCTTTGTCCCAGATCCTCGTCGGTCATGGTCGGGTTGTAAACCGGACTAATTTTCCTCATTTGTCCCAGATCCTCGTCGGTCATGGTCGGGTTGTAGAACGGACTCCTGGACCTCGACGGCTGGGGTCGCCCCTTCTTCCTCCCTTTTCGCCTACCTCCTGTGTCCTCCGCCATCCCTTCGTATCAGCCTCACTATTATTAATATCACGCTATGACCAAATTCAATTTTCCCGCAAGACGCAGCAAACACCATCCGGGTCTTGAACGCAAGGACTCTCCCGCCGGTTTGACAGAAGCACCGCGGCGTCTCTACCGGGTTGTCTTAGTGATGTCATCATCACCAGGATCACACGCTACACGACGAGAACATATGGCACTTTTGCCGTAGTTTAGGGTTGTAAGGCAGACTGCTCTCCTTTACGTTTTAAGTTTTAACATAAATTGTATCATTGGTTTATCGTGATTAATAGTTTGTTATAGTTTTCAAAATGTGGTAATACTTTTGACACCAGAGTAGGCCTACACGAAATTTATCTGGTTGTTGCTATCCTGACGTAAATCATGATAACAAATAAAAAAAACAACAAACAAAATAAAATAAAAGGGTAAAAACTACCCTAGGAAATGACAGCGCATGCTGGTGAACTTTCAACTTATGTATAGTGTCAGCAAAATGTGGCACTGCCCTCTAATGTTTGTACCCGGTACTGCAGATGAGGTGACGGGGCCAATTGTCTGTCGGTTGAAATTCATTTTAAAAGGCAGACATATGAATTAAATAATTTGTTATTGGTCTTTAAGAATGTAATTAAGAACATCAATGTAAACTGTTTGGGGTTCTAAAATGTGAGCGACACAGTCGTCAACAACAACCACAACAACACAGGAGGGCGCTGTTCTCCCCCACGCAGCTGATCAAGACGTTTGTTTCTTTCTCCAAGAGATTTTAAAGATGGCGGAGTGCATGGCTGCACGCCTGGCCGCACAGGAGCACCAAATTCAGCTCCTCACTAAGGAGATAACGAGTCTTCGTGACGGCCTGGTGAACGGAGGTCTGAATATCGCCTGTGTCCCCGTCCCCGTCGTCTCCCCGGAGCTGGAGAGCCTCCGCAGCGAGAATGAGAAGCTCACATACCGGCTGGTGCACCTCCGCCGAGGTCTGCAGGCAGAGCTGCAGCTGGAGGCCCAGCAGCGGCAGTCACCAGCAGCCACTGTCACTGTCAAAGCTCCACATAGGAACACTAGCAAGAACCCACCAGATAACAAGGTAGAGGAACGCGGCAACGCCTCCTGGCTAGATCTGTTTACTTCTGTTATTGTACCACGTCATTATAATAATATAATTATCTAATATAAGGAAAAGTAGTAATAAGAATGCAGCTGCTGACTACTCTCTCTTTGCCACGCCCCCTGGCTACTCTACTCCCCCTTTCTAGAAATAGCAGTGACACCCTGTGTTACCCAGTGCCACAACCATGCAGACCAAGGGTGTTTGCTTTGAATTCTCTATTTGAGCGACCACATATCAAACAAAATGTGGATGCTGGCAAATACTGTGGCATGGTCATGCTGGACCTCAAAGGCGTTTGACACCTAGCTCCTTTCGGAACCCTACGTTAAAGTTTCTGACATTTTGATGACTTTACGTAGGGTTCCTTATCATCGACTTCAAGCGACATGGGATGCAATCTGATTTACCCTGACTTACCCCTGTGCTGCGGTGTGGGTGTCACGCTGACATATTCCAAAAGAAGCATATGAACGCTATAGGAGACAACGAACCTTCTGACCCCCCCCCCCCGCGAACGGCTCAGAAGCCGTTAAGTATTTTTAATGTTTGTACGACCGTTTTGGCAGCTCTGAAATTCTCTCTTGTTGACATCCCATTGTACCGCCTCCAGCATCTCGGTTGGCTAGCTGCGCCTCCCTACGCGCCTCGTAGGCGCAGCTAGCCAACCGAGATGTCAACAAGGAGGGACCGAAGAGAGAATTTCAGAGCTGCCAAAGGTTCGTTGTCTCCTATAGCGTTCATATGCTTCTTTTGGAATATGTCAGTGTGACACCCACACCGCAGCACAGGGGTAAATCAGGGTAAATCAGATTGCATCCCATGTCGCTTGAAGCCGGTGATACCGGACCCTACGGGTTAGGGGTCCAAAGGAGCTCAACCCGGGGGGTCCGGAGACGGGCTATTTGACACCGTGAACCACTCCATACTGGTTAACAAGCTAAAAGCAATTGGTTTTGAACTTTTGATAGCATTTTGGGCCTATGGCTCCCTGGCTATTTTTGGTGTCGTCCACAGTTTAACAGTTTTGTATTGAGTTGTGCTTGAAATGTACTGTAATTCTCCAATCTGTTAATAAACACTTCAATCAATCAATCAATTGCATCATGTTCTCTTGGGCTTGGCACCTTTTAATAATAATAGTAGATTAGTTGCGACCGAAGGTCACAGTTAACTATGGAATCGTGCATTTCCTGTCACGTGACAGCAGGGATGGAACATGTGACATCATCAGGGATGGAGATCCCTGATCATGTCATCAATATTAAGCCCATATGTGGAGATCCCTGATGTCATCAATATTGTTCAACAACTCTACATCTGACCTCAAACCCTTAGATCTCCATATATATAGAGCTGACCTGTTCTGACATTCCATATGTTGATCCTATGGAATGGCCCGGTAGCCAGCGAAAACTGGGAGTTCTCAACAGGCCCGAAAATTAAGATCTTACTCCCCATGCCAAAGCACCAGCGCTTGTCCAGTAGTCTGCTGTCACCCAGGCGGATATGTTGATCTGACCCCCATTCTAAAGTGCCAGCGCTCACCAAGCAGTCTGCTGTCACCCAGGCGGATGTGTGCACGTGACCTCTTCCTTTAGGGCGAGGTCGCTTCTCGCCCTCAGGCGTCTTACTGGTAGTATGCATTGTTCATTTGTCCCCTCTGGGATATTCATCTTCACAGTCTGTTACTCTGTTCCAACAGAAAACACATAACCATAATGCACAAAACAACATAGCACATAACCCATAATGCCAAGACAATACATGAAGTCCCCAGAATACACAGAACCATCATATCAGCTAGCCACAAGTAACTCTAAGATCCTATTTTTAATATCTGGAAACTAGATTTGCAATACCAATTACCAACCTTTGACAGCACAGAAGTCCTATCTGATTGTATTGGGCGGCTGTGGCTCAGGAGGTAGAGCAGGTCGTCCAATGATCCATGGGTCGGCGGTTCGAATCCCGACAGACACTGAACCCTACATTGCCTCCAATGAGTCGGTCGGTGTGAGCTTGCCACCATTGGTGTGGGAAGTGAGGACGCTGGCGTCGACTGTTCGCCGCTTCACCTCCCAATGTATGAATGAATGAATCATTGTAAGCGCTTTGAGTAGGCACGTAGTGCATAGAAAAGCGCTATAAAAATGCAATTCATTATTAGATAGGACTACGTTAAACTCACCAACATTAATTTGCAACTGTACGGAAAGCTTGAATTATCCTTTATCTGCAAGTGTTTGTTTCAAAGAAATCCACCATAGACATATGAACTACTTTCTATCAATAAATTCGGTGCAGGTGATTGCAGTGTTGCAAGTGTTAAAGTTTGGAAGCGCTCGTTGGAAATCACTCAACGTTCTTAATCTTGCATACCACCTGTTTCAAAATTGCACATAATGCAGAAGGCAGCAGGAGACAGGACATTGCGTTATTGAAAACAAGTGCTTCCAAACAGGCAGAAAGTAGCTCATAATAATTATGTCCACAGTGGATATTTATGAAACAAACACTTTGCAGATAGAGGATAATTCAAGCTTTCCGTACAGCTGCAATGTTCGTGAGTTTAACGTTGTTTATATTGTTTAAATACAATCAGAGCAGTGCTAAATGTGTGATAACTTTATTGTTTAATGTTTTGTACTTTTGTACTAATGAAATGTGATGTGGTGTTGATTATGTTTATCATACAAATTAAATTGATATACGTTATGCACGTGCTCTTAACAGGTGGTGATCCCTAATGCCAGGCCAGGTGACAAGCCAGCTGACAAGGGCAAGAAGGAAAAGAAGGACAATAAGGACAATAAAGGACAGGAAGCCGGAGGTGGAAAAAAAGTGTGTTCAACTACTACACCATCACATAGAATCCTTCTCTACATCCACCAACTGCTTGCTTGTGTTCATATTAACCAAATAATCCCCATATAATTCCTTGTATGATAAATATTGAAAATAGCAGATCTACAATCGTGCGCGCGTGTGTGACTCATTCTCGTGTGTTGTGTCCCCAGGTGAAGCCATTGCCTGGCTACATAGCAGAGCGACTGAGTATGTACGAGGAGCTGAAGAAGGAGAGCGATGCCCTGCAGGCGAGAAGAGCTGCGGACGGAAAGCCAATCACTATTGAGCTTCCGGACGGTCGCAAAGTGGAGGGACTGGCCTGGGTCAGCACCCCCTACCAGCTAGCCTGTGGTATCAGGTATTGTAGGACACCTGCTGGATATGTTTTTTTTTGTCTAATAGATGTTTTGACCACAATGGAAACAAGTCCCCTTTTAGCCTTAATCTTAATGTCTGACTGTACCACATGCTGTTTATTTTTTACTCAATTATTACATCAATCAATCAAGAATGTCTTGATTGTTAGTAACAATTAGATGTTCATTCTATCTAGTCATTATTGTATCTATAGTGGGCATTACAATTTACAATTGTGGAATTTAGCAGACTGTAGCGCCTCCACTTTACGATAAATGTATGAAATTTGGCACACAGTTAGAGCATGCCATAAGGAACATTTTTGGCTATAGGGCCATCGCAGATTTGTCCTGTGGTGACCATGACAGCCATTTTCCAAAATGGCCATCACCTGCTGTTATTTTACAAATTCAGGTTCTAGACCACCTAGGATCTTGATTCTGGTGACTAATTTACATTTTCAAGGATGAGGAATACACTGGTACTATTTAGATTTGTCCTGTGACCATTGCAGCCAGTTATAGACCACTTAGGATCTTCCTTATGGCATGCTTTAATAGAGACAGTGTAATCAGTGTAATCTAGGATCATAGGTGAACCTAGCATCAGTCTAAGTATAATTATCAAAACATAAATGATAAATGATATGTATATTGACACTATTGGATGCCAGGTCAAATTAATGAACCTGGCATCTGTCTACATTCTAACTAATCCCCCCCCCCCCCCCCCATCTTGTGTTAATGATATAGCCACTGCTCCTAATGGGTAAATGCAGAGAACAAAATTCTACGTACAATACATGTGCAAAATGTACTGTAGCAAATACTCCCACAACAAAAAGCTCTTTCAGACACTAATGTGTTTTGTCGATTAGTCAGGGCCTTGCCGACAACGCAGTGATTTCTCGGGTGAGTGGGGAGCTGTGGGACCTGGACAGACCTTTGGAGAAAAACTGCTCTCTGGAGATTCTCCGCTTTGACAACGAGGATGCCCAGGCGGTGAGTAGGACTGACGCAGTGCTTTGGTGAGAAGTGGGCAGTGAAAATGTGTTGTGTAGCTTAATAACAATGTTATATGTTGTTCTAGGAGTGTGTCCAGCAATGAATTTGGGGACCTGGAGACACTGTGTAAGGCCGTGGTGAAGGACAAACAGGCTTTCGAGAGGCTGGAGGTCAGCAAGGAGACACTTCTGAAGATGTTTAAGGTGAGAAACCCATTCTTGCACAACCTGTCCGGTTCCTGCAATGCTCTGGAAATCTTTGGAATAAAATATGACATTACTTCCATCTCTTATAATAATGGATAATAATAATGAACATTATATAGCACTTTAAAAAAAACAAATTTACAAAGTGCTTCACGGACATGGAAACGGAATGAAACAATGGTGCAAATAAAAATATATGCAATGCAATCAAGAAATGGGAACAGAAGAGAATGTATAAAGTCTGTATATTTATCAAAGCATAAAAATAAAAGATGATGATGATGTAGTCACAAACAATTTTTTGCCTATGATGCCATTCAAAATGTGTAAGGAATCCAGAACAATATGATATTGAAATGAAAAACAATATATTTTTTATATAATTCTTTGCCTATGATGGCATTCCTCTACTCGGAATGTCTCTTAATGTGAGCCATTTGTCTTTTAGTACAACACATTCAAGTGTCGCATTCTGAACGAGAAAGTCACCACACCCACTACCACTGTCTACAGGTTAGTGAGTCAGTGATATTACTGAGATGGCTTGATTTAATCCAGAGAACACATGATTTAATTGTTTCCGCACAGTGGAACTGCCATTTCTAATAGAATTTTTCACAATCTACAGGTGCGGACCTTTGATTGACCTGTGCAGGGGACCCCATGTCAGACACACTGGAAAGATTAAAGCCATGAAGATCTACAAGGTAAGTGAATGAGACTGGGTTGTCTTTTGAACCACTTGTCTACGTTGACAAATTAAACTGCCCAGCGATTATGCTCCAACGTTGACTTGTTTTAACTCATTCTATATAACTGAAGCGTTGATGATAGCGTTTGTTATGGATGAATTAAAATAACATTGCGGTAGACATTTTAATTACATAGCCACTTTTACTTCCGGTTTCTGGCCCGTGAGATTTTCGCCTTCAAAATAAGACATAAGAAATATTGTGGCATTGGGTGAATTAAACGATAATTTATTCTGGCATTGAATGTGTCGGGAACGCACTCCAAACGAACAAGACCTTTGTTTAGATTCAGAAAGTTTTTGTATTGAGTTGTGCTTGAAATGTACTGTAATTCTGCAAACTGTTAATCAATACTTCAATCAATCAATCAATCAATCAGAAGGGCTTGCTGAATCGAAGAAAGAAAGAAAAGAAAGGTGTTTGAAGCCTAACACACACCGTCTGTGAACGCCTCCGTTATTTTCAATGAACCTATCCCACCCCGGCGGCGTCAGACGCGCGCTGGCGCGCGTTCACGCCTCGCCTGGCGCTCCGATACGCCGCTGTTCTATTTTCCAGGCGTTGCCACGCGGCCTCCATCCGGGAATCCGTGGGCGTGGCTGCGCACCCGCTTCACAGACGGTGTGTGTTGGGCTTTATACTGCCCCAGAACTCGGTTCCAAGTCACACCAGTTGGTCAGAAATCTGTGTGACCAGTATCTACTGTTCCTAAGCAACAACAACAAAAAGGATATTTAACAGATGATGTCCAGCATGGAATTAACATGCTGGCATCTAGCACGCTGTACTACACGATAATTCCCCCCATCTATGCCAATTATTACATGTTTACAAGCAAGTACAACATGTACGTTCAATACAACATATAATCTAGGATTCAGTATACTGTAGACTATGTGGGCAATATTCAGTGCTATAGTCATTAGCTCTTTTACATTAAGTAGTACAGACATGGAATTGGAGAGCACTGTTGTTCTGCTGCACTCGAGCCTCGGCATCCCTATTCTGCGGGGGAACATTTGCCGAAAATAGCAGATGTATTTTCAACAAAGATATTTGGTGTAGAGGGAAAACAGTACAGTTGAAACCCAGGTCCATTTTACTAAGAGTAGCAGGTTTAAGTGGTTAAACAGCACACGTAGTCGCAGAGTCAAATTGACATCCATGTAAAAGGCACAGTTGACTTGGGAAGATGGGTGTGATATGGTCTGCTCTCCTCACCCTCCCTGCCCGGCTTCCCTCCCCCGAACACGGGCCAAATGATGCCTAACAAAGCCGGATGCACCACGGTGGATTCGAACCCTCAACCTCTGCGGTGGTGGGCAGGCACTTTACCACCCAAGGAATGTCTCCTTCAGAGTATTTCTGATCACACAAACACATTCATGTGTCACTATGATTACAGTCACTGTGATTAGTTACTGTGTTTACAGGCTATTTGTACAGGCTTACACAGTTGTCCTGGAGTGTCTGTGAATGTGCTCTGCTGTAGTTAGAAGGACTGTGTTTAGAAACAAATATCACTAGATGTGGATGCTCTAGTCTAGTGGTACACTTCTGATTCTGGAATGGCAGCATGCTATGTAAAATCTGACATGGGGCTTTTTTGTCGTTCTGTGTAAAAATGTGTTAATGCTGTGTGTGTGTGTGTGTGTGTAGGTCAGGTATCATAACATACAGTATCTATGAGATATGACTTCAAATATGGGCACGGTTTCCCCCCAATCAGAGGCACAAGAAATGTAGCGCTGATTGGTCCAGCGGTTTGTGAGACTAGCTCCAGACACTGACACACATACACAGACAGATGGACCGACCCCCCTATAGATGCCTTGCCTCTGAGGAACCATGCCAAAGGTTTGGACCTTCTCTCTCTCTGTCCGTCCGTCCATCCGTCCGTCCGTCTGTCTGTCCAGTGAGCCAACATGCACAATATCAGCTGCTGTGCATATTCCCTCAAGTTATAGAGTGAACAGAAGAATATAAAGGCCCTGATACATTGAAAGCGTCAGACATGCATGTCATCAGACTGTGGTCTTTCAGAGCTCTGCTCTATTTTGGAGCATCAACGATTAGGACAGCCAGAGACCAAGTGAAATAGAAGTACAGTGCGTACTCCTGGTGTCTGTGCGTGTGTGCTTTGTGATGTAGGTGTTTTGGTACCTTTTAGTCAGTGCAACGCACTTTAAAAGCCTGTGAAATATTTCTATGCCTTGAATGACACATGGATGAGAGGAGTGCTACAAGTGGACGGTTTATTTTCTGACTTCTGCCAGTGCCACAGGGAGCAGTGAGGGACATTGCAGATGGTACATGTACAGAGGACTAAATGCAAAAGGCCAAATGATTATACATGAGATGATTATGAAACCAAAAGGCTGACAAACGAGCCTATACAGTAAATAACACAGCCCACACCCCGACTTTGTATTATATATATCCCCGGTCCGGACTAAAAACTAAAATGACACTGATGGTTTTGCGGTTTTACCATGTGTCATCACCAGAACTCCTCTACCTACTGGGAGGGGCGTTCTGACATGGAGACCCTGCAGAGGATCTATGGGATCTCCTTCCCCGACTCCAAGATGCTCAAGGAGTGGGAACGCTTCCAGGAAGAGGCCAAGAACAGAGACCACCGCAAGATCGGAAAAGTGAGTATTATTATTAGTGCACTGGCTTTCAAACGTTTATAACGTTTATATAAAAATAGCCGAAAGGCACACCTGTATTTCAATGTGCTGTGAGCTGTGAGCTTGTAGATCAGGGGTATTCAACTAGATTAGGTCCGGGGCCACAACTGTAGAATGATTGTGTGTGGAGGGCCACACAGCGTGCGAGCGAAGCGCACATTTTTTTGGATTCTACAAATGCATTTTGTGTTCAAACACAAAGATTTATGTAGACTAATACATTTGTGCACAGTATGAGCACAGGGTGATATGTCTATACAAGTATATGCTATACCTTAGAATAGACCTATTTGACAGAACGAGCGTCAACGAGCATACACACTGACACACACACACACACACGCTGCAGGAGTGTCTAATTTCTCTCCAAACGCCCTTGAATATAATAGAATATAATTTAGGATTACTGTCATTATGATAATCTATATATTTATATATCGCACACATCATACCTGTAACTTTCTCTCTTAAAAAAAAAGGGTTTTCCAAGGGCCACTAGGGGGCGCTCCACGGGCCGCATTTGGCCCGTGGAGCGCCAGTTGAAGAGCCCTGTGGGTATCGTTTGGGGATAAAGTTTGCGCGCGTCTACCTGTTACTTCTCTGACACAGCGCAGTTCAAAGTCAGCCAGTCAATAGTAGGACACCTGCTGTAGTTGATTTTTTAAACTTTCGACTTCTCCTAATCAGAATCGACTGATTTTTTTAACTTTCGACTTCTCCTAATCTGAATCGACTTGTGTTAATGACATTGATAAATCGATGCATCGATTTCTTTTGTGAATGCCCTACTGTATACCACTTTTATCTTACTGCACAGATATAGCGCCTGCAATATGGCGTCTACGTACATTATGTCTCTGGTTTGACACCGGTTGAGGGTGCGAGGCCTCCACTTATCACTCCACTGATGACATGTGATTAATTAATTGACTCAGCTGGTTGCCCAGGCTGAATCTGTTGTCACCATGGGAGAAACAGACGGCAGCTCTGATTCAAATGCTTTCCATCACCCCCCAAACCAAGGCCTCCTTTGGTGAAAGCCCGTAAGGAGGGCCATGTTCTTTTAACCCATTTTGGACTGAGGCATCTTCTAAAAAGCCTTCTAAATCCTGACCTAAGTTTTCTGAAAAACTTCAAATATTTATATAGCAGCATCAAATATTTTACATTTTTGAATACTGTACAGAACCCCAAGAGGGGTTCCCGTCCAGGAGGGTTATAACACCAAAAGGGGTTCCCGCCCCACATGGAACCATGCCATATTAGGCGAAAATAGCAGCTCTACAAGCTCAAGTGTCTTGATACGTTGTGAGCTTGCCTTGTAGAGCAGCTATTTTCAACTCAGAGATTTGATGTAGAGTAAGGAGCCTACTAGTATAGATCCTGGGGGACCCCAGTCAACAAAGTATTGTTTATAGGGTTTAAGTGGTTAAAGATGGTTCTCTGGTACAGCCCCAAACCAACAATAGTAATTTCTGTTAGATTTCAATTAGTGATTTAAATACATGTGTACCTTTTTATTATAACCACAGCAGTGGTTCTCAAAGTGGAGTCCAGGGACCACCAGGGTTCTTTAGGGGGTTTCTAAATGGACCACCTAGTGAGGGAAGAAGGCTCAAAGTCATGAGTCACATTTGGACACAACGCTGTTGCGAGGACATGGATTGCATACCAGACGTGTGTGCGTGCGTGTGTGTGTGCGTGCGAAGTACTGCGAACCTTCTGGCCTGTCAGTTCAGCTGGTATTTGTACAGTGAGTACGCGTGTTGATTAGGTGGCTCCCCCGCTGTGTGGAGAGGAGTTTGTGGACACTTTGTATCTGTGAAGTCATTAACACGTCCTTCTGTCTCTGTCCACAGGATCAAGAACTGTTCTTCTTCCATGATCTCAGCCCCGGAAGCTGCTTCTTCCTGCCACGGGGAGCCTACATCTACAACACCCTCACAGAGTTCATCAGGGTAGGACTGCTTGACTACACAACCCTTAACGCACGAGTAGGACTGCTTGATTACACAACCCTTAACGCACTAGTAGGACTGCTTGACTACACAACCCTTAACGCACGAGTAGGACTGCTTGATTACACAACCCTTAACGCACTAGTAGGACTGCTTGACTACACAACCCTTAATGCATAAGTAGGACTGCTTGATTACACAACCCTGCCTTAACACATGAGTTCACAGGGGCATAGGAAGCAGGAGGGGGGGAACATGTTCCCTCCAATAATAAACAGGGGTACCCCTGCTGGCCCGGGCCACCGGCGTGGTGGTTCAGGCACCCTAGACTGCAATGCCAGCCTGACAGCGTGTCGCAGGTTTGAATCCCAATCCTGATGACCTTTGCTGCGTGTCACTTCCCATCTCTCTCCCCATTTCCAGTCAGTCTACTGTCCTATCAATAAAGCCATAAAAGCCCCAAAAAAGTCAACTAGTCATTTATGTGTGCTAATTTGATTGGAAGGTAATGTAATGTAATTGCCGGAAATGTATCCTCCAAACTATTTATTTTCAGGATTCTAATTTAAGATTTATTTTTTGGCCTTCACCTTTTGTCTTTTTTATTGATAGAGGGATAGATGAAAGTAGTCTTGACAGGAAACGGGGAGAGAGGTTAGGGGGGGGGGGGGGGGGGGGGGGGAGGGTGACACGCAGTTAAGGCCGTCGGGATCGTGAGTCGAACCCGCGGCACACTGCCAGACTTGACCACCAGCCAAGGTGCCCAGACAGCTACGCCAGCCGCCCGGGACCAGGATTCCAATTTAAAAGCAGCAAAAGTAGCAGATTTACAAGCTCAAAATGTGCCACGCCACGTTTCGAGCTTGCGGATCTGCTACTTTTGACGCTCTTGTGTGATGCTGTAGTAAAATCAAGTAGGGCATTAATTTACGATTTTTACGACAGCAACGATATTATACATTTTCATGTAATATCGTACTTTTTTTAAGTGGTGCAACCACTTCCTTAAGTGACTGTGTGTGGGTTGGTGGGTGGCTGGCTGGGTGCCTGGGTGTCTGGGTGTGAGCACGAAAACAGCATGGTTGTGGTTAAACTCTAAAAGGACACAGATGCCTTCACAGTTGCAATGGGTTAACAACGATTTCAGCCATATGTTTTTAAAATTGACAATGTAATCAAGAAAGCGAGGATTGCACTTTTTTTTTGTTAAACTTGACATTTAAGACAAGAGCATGCAAGTCATTTAGTAAACCCGGATACACAACTTGTGCAGTCTGAATGGCTGGATAAGTGATTATTTTACCACCTACTCTGTACTCAGGACTCATGGAGGGTCCAGACAGTGCCACACTTTAAACCACATTTGTCACAGCCACAGTCACATTTGATGATGAATCAAGTCCTCAAGGACCCTAACCCTGTGTTTAACATGGACCAGTACATCTTGACAGACTTTGTGGTTTGTCGTGGAGCAATATTATATATGATAAAACTTTGTTTGTAGAATGACCCAAGGAAATACAAAATCTGTTAAGAGGATAAAACCAGAAAAAAGCACTAAGACTTATAAGGGTCCTCCAAGACATACAGATATACATTTCTATGCAAAATAAAATAAATCATATTCACTGTTGTATACATTGAAAAAGTGTACATTATAGAAAACCTGTGTGAAGTGAGGGGCACTCTTATCATCGTACATCATCATGACGTAACATGTCGATTTGCTCGTCCACATATGACGTAAATTCTCCATTCATTGTCAATGGGAATTTAATGTTTGTGTAAGACGAAAATCTACACTAATGGATAAGATATTTTTTTTGGCCTTTTTATCTTTATTGATAGGGTACAGTAATTAGACAGGCTTTATACATTTTACAAAGAATATTGCGTTTAGATTTTGATTACTCTCAATAATTCAACATAAAAAAAACATATCAATTTAAATGTATTTAATTGTGGAACCACCTACATACATTCTTAAAAATAGTCTGTACAGGGGGGAATTAAAAAACAAAAAAAAAGTATCTTTATTCAAAGGTAAAAGTCTGTTTCGGTAGTGACAAATGTTGGGAGAGGAAAGAGATTCCAATAAATTATTAAAATACAATATGATAATTGAGTGTGCCTTTTACTAAATATGTGTCCCTTAGATCTGGTGCAACATGAATATGGTAAAAGTTTTTCCAAAATAGCTTACAAATTTCACACAATTTCCAACTATGAATTTGAACCAATTCAGTAGAATGGCCCATATATATATATATATACACACACACACACACACACACACACACACACACACACACACACACACACTGTATAGTGTGTGTGTGTGTGTGTGTGTGTGTATATATATATATATATATATATAAGGAGGTGAAAAAAAGGAAACCAAAATAAGCATCACCCACCAAAACCCTGCTTAAGTCATCCAACGAACAGTACAGTACAGACAACAGAAATGTGCATGACAATCTAGTGTCAACCACTAGGAAGGCAAGGAAGTGCTGTGGTTGACCCCACTTGGCAGCCATTTCGCTTATAGTTTTCCTTCAGTGGGCCAACAAGTCAAACAAACTACACACCAGAAAACACTCACTCCTGTCAGCTGCGCACAGCCCCGCAATACAACATGGGGAAATTGACTTTCCCCATGTTAATTGCTGCTGGCTACAACACATATGAAACGAATGTGTGTGACTGTGCCCTTAGGTCAGCCTTATGCGGCCTGCAGTGTTTTTTTTGTTTTTTTCCCTGCCTTTGTTTTTAACCTGAACCGGCAAACTAAGACTGACAGAGTGACATACTCTTTTAAATGTTTTTTTTTTTTGTGGCTTTCGCCTTTATTTTATATTTTTTATGGAGGGACAGACAGTAGGCTGACAGGAAATGGGGAGAGAGATGGGGGAGTGACATGCAGTAAAGGTCGTCGGGATCGGGAATCGAACCCGTGGCACACTGCCAGACTGGATCACCAGCCAAGGTGCCTGGACCACTGAGCCACGGCCCAGGCCAGAGTGACAGACTCACGGGAGCGAATACATAGTCCACACACCCCGTGGAGGCGTGGACAAGATAATCAATTGTTGGTGTTGCAGCCCTGAACTGTTGATAGACTTGTCTGACCTGTCTACATTATTGCTGATTGCTGTGAGTGCAGAGTCGGACCATGTTGAAAGAACATCCTGGGCCTTCTATTTATTTGATCAGCCCAAAACATTGTGTTTATTGTCATGATTTGTCACAACAAGAGTTGGCTTTGTCCGCGGCGTAAACATCTTTAAATAAATACTTCTCTGGTATTCTTTGGGAGCCATTTGAACAAGAACCCCTTTAGAATCTATTAAAGGGCCTCTTGTTCAAATGGCTCAGATATAACCTTGCTGCAGTGACTCACATGTTTTTCCCAGACATTTTCTTTTGTTCCTCACAGTAATGTACCTACTCATAGCCAGAGACATAAAAGGGCCGCAATAAGAATCTTTAATTGCTTTTCTCAGAAGAGGAATTTCAACCATAAGAAAACAAGTGCATCACGTGGTACCACGCTTGGTGGTACGCCCTTTTGTTAAACTGAGGTTTGAGACTAATGTCCCTTGGGAGCCACCAAGTTTAAAGACAACAGACTGTCCTCGTACAGTGTAATTGATGCACTGAGGAAGCCACATGCCAAAACACATTTTTTTCTGGTGTGGCCAAAAATAAAGTTTTTTTCTATACTCACTTCTATTTACTTACAGTAGTTGGAATTTGCAATTATAATTATTTTTAATTGAAGTACAAAATGTACTACGTTTAAAAGTCATTCCGTGTTCGCATGGGGAATTTCCATAGAAACGTTACATGGAAATTTCCATATTTTCCTTTGAGTTGCTTACAAGTCGGTATGTAGCTCTTGGCAGATCCTACCATACTGAATGACTGCCATCATAGGACCTAAGCCTCATACAGCGACAGGGTCTTGACTTGTACCACCCCGACTGATTTTCATGGGAGAAAATGGTGCATTTATTATAGCGCCTTTATCCAAGGCACTTTACATTGTGCATTACCCATTCACACACACATTCATACACCAATGGCGGAGGAAACCATAGAAGACAATTTACAATTTAGGCATTTAGCAGACGCTAAATGCCTAAATCGCTCTTAATCCAGAGCGATTTACATTAAGCAATAACAAAAGCATGGCATACATCACATATATAAAAAAGTAGTTATCATGAATCATGTGTAAACTAAGAACGTAACAGTGGAGTATCTATGTAAACTATACATGATACTATACTATATAATATATTATACATGTGTACTATGACTACATAAAATGCAATTCTAGAGCTGTCTACGTAACAAGCTATAAGTCTGTTTAAAATACTATCTAAGTCTACATAATGTGCTATCTAAGGGGCTAGGCTAGGGCAAGTGCTACGGGCCATGGTGGAGTCTGAAGAGGTGGGTTTTCAGACTACGGCGGAAGTCTGAAAACCCACCTTTTCAGACTCCACCATGGCCCGTAGCACTTGCCCTAGCCTAGGCACCAACCTGCTCATCGGTAGCAATTAGGGGTTCAGAGTCTTGCTCAAGGACACTTCGACACACATTCAGGGGGAGCCTGGGATCGAACTGGGAACCTTCCGGTTCCCATCAGGCGCTTTTGTCTGAAAGGTCTGTCTCTCTCCTCAGGAGGAGTACTGTAGACGAGGTTTCCAGGAAGTGGCCACCCCCAACATCTATAACAGTACGCTGTGGGAGACGTCGGGCCACTGGCAGCACTACAGCGAGAACATCTTCTCCTTCCCTGTGGAGGATGACATCTTTGCACTGAAGCCAATGAACTGCCCCGGACACTGGTACATTAACCCATTTTGACCGATTGTTAACACAATTTGTGCCCAAGACGTCTCCAGATGTCCTAGGAATTATAATAAATGGCTTCTAAACAGTTTTCTGAAAAACCTCATGTTTCTATGTCAGTGATCAACTTTTTTCATGTCAATGATCCCCAGGATTATCTGTATTTGGCTGCGGACCCCCATCTGAAAATATGTAGTTCCAGGGACCCCCCCAGAAGCAAAGATTTGAGTTTAAAACGTTCGCTCTGAAATAATATTCAAAGAGTTGCGCCACATTTTCGAAAATGGCAGATCTACAAGCTCATAGTGTGGCACTCTGTGCATATTTCAATGTATAATACATTGTATTGTGCCAGTTTAACCACTTCCAATCCCTCATCTCTATTTTGTGAATGTCATTATTGTCTATATTGTTTAAATGAATAACCTTTCCTGTCGACTGTGAACTGAGAATTATAATAACCCCCCTCTTTATCTTTAACACCCCCCCCCCCCCTTCTTTATCTACTCTTTCTCTGTGTCAGTCTGATGTTCAGCCACAGACCTCGGTCGTGGAGGGAGCTTCCTCTGAGGCTGGCAGACTTTGGAGTCCTCCACAGAAATGAACTGTCTGGAACCTTAACTGGCCTGACCAGAGTGCGGCGCTTCCAGCAAGATGATGCCCACATCTTCTGCACAATGGATCAGGTGACTCAGACTGTACCGCTGTAAATCTACATAACTCCTACTGCACCATGGATCAGGTGACTGTACCACTGTAAAGCTAATGTTCATAACTCCTACTCCTCTTGTGACCTGAAGTACTACTGGGTTTCACACTGCAGTTTTCAGGCAATATTTACTCTGAACTGAGATACCTAGGTTTCTGACCCCTCTCTCTCTCTCTCTCTCTCTCTCCTCCCCCCGTCCCCCCGTACCTCCCCTCTTGTGTCCTACAGATTGAGTCTGAGATGAAAGGCTGTCTCGACTTCCTGCGCTGCGTCTACCATGTGTTTGGCTTCTCCTTCCAGCTTCACCTGTCCACTCGCCCAGAAAAGTACCTCGGTGACATTGCTGTGTGGGATCAGGCTGAGAAGGTACTGTAGTACACAGTTTAATCAGGGTCCAACACCAGCCAAAAATCATTATTTTTAAAATTATGTTAACCCATTAAAACGGGGAAGCATCTGTCATTTTAGATTTTAGCTATATACAGTATATATATATATATGGGGTCTGTGGACAAACGCATATCATTTTGGGGTCCTTGGCACAAAAGAAGTTTGAGAGCTTAGTTTAGAAAACATTTGTAGAATCAGCCTCAGGTCTTAATGGGTTAACAGTAACACTCAAACTTACTGTACTGTTCATGAGAGCACACACACAGAACTCTTTAGCGGCCACCAGTACATTTCTGTTCTGCAGTGGTCTACACATCAATGATGCGTCCCCGTTTTTACTACCCCGTTTCGCACCAGTAAGAGGAGGGAGGGGCGGGATGCAAGGCGACGGCCCTAGTTACAGTTAGTTATCATGAAAACTCCTACATTTGATCATCCATTTATTCCATGAGATTAGACCGACCATAAGAGTATTTTATGGTTTTATCCAGAATGAAAACATTCTCTGAGGTAAATTTCCCATAATAGCCTATAGCCACTATATTGTTTTACTTAATATGCTACTGGCTGTATTCTTCTTGGAAAAATATAAAAAGATACTCCTATGGAAAGACTATATTATTTTACTTATATTGACTGTTGTGAATTAGCAAACTGGACATTGTGACTGAATGTTTTGTGTTGGGCTTATGTTTTCGCCGAAGTTTTTATTTGTGTTGTTTCAGTCATAAGCGCAGCTCCGTTTAGTTGTGCTTCACGTTCCACAGCCGTCTGCCTTGACTTCTGTGTGTGCTGACTGCGGCGGGCCCGGTGTGGGATAGCCCCTCCCTCCCCTCACTGGTGCGAAACGGGGTAGTAAAAACGGGGAAGCATTAATGACTTGTGCTTGATTTGTTTGTTTCCCAACTTGCATTTGATCCTCAGGAAATTGCTTGCAAACAAACAAATTCAAGCACCTGTGTGTGACTGAAGTAGCTACTTCATAGTCCCACACAGGTACTTGAATCAGATTTAAATTATTTATTTCTCCTCTGTGGCAGCAACTGGAGAACAGCTTGAATGAGTTTGGGGAGCCATGGAAACTCAACCCAGGAGATGGTGCTTTTTATGGACCCAAGGTCTGTGTGATTTCTCTGTATTTCCTCTCCCTTAAATTAAAATATATTCAAATCAGTGAGCGGGCTCAGCCAGCTAAACATAATACATGCTGTTTTTCAGATTGACATTAAGATCAAAGATGCGATTGGACGCTACCATCAGTGTGCAACTATTCAGCTGGACTTCCAGCTTCCAATCCGCTTCAATCTGACATTTGTGGGGTGAGTCAGCCCTAATCAAACCAATGAAACCATTGACACGTTATTATGGGAAAATGTTAATATTCCAGACCGGGTGAAGTGTACAATTTATTGAAGAACATTCAAGCATAAAAACAGAATAACAGCAGAATAATCCCAGAACTCCTGGCCTTCTGACCTGGGCTGGCATCTTGCATCTACACTGAGATTCTCTCCCTAAATGGTGATAAATATGAACTGGATGTACTACTACATGATATTACATTATATCATAATGCTTACTGGTTAACTTAAGAACGTCCATGTATGTATACCAGTGTATTTACTAAAACAGATATTGCTAACGAAGAGTTTAGGTTTAGCAGTCCATGGGCGATGTCAGATGGGACAGTTGCAGTCAAGTCAAACTAGCACTTTGGGTTTTGGTGTGAGAGAATTCATTTAGAATATGTTGTTCTACAAGGTAGTATAAATACACATTTGACAGTCTATACTGTAAATGAATTGAGAGGTAAATGAATTGAGAGGTTCTAGACAAGCTATTTTCCTTTCATATATTTCATACAAATCGCACAATAGGAATCAGGACTTGCACATTCTTTCAGTCGTGAGATTTTATATTGCCTTAATCCATGTGTTTTATGAGTGGTATGTGTTGCTGTCAGTTGTGTAAGCAGTTTGTGGAGGCTGGCTTCATGGCAGATGCTGACTTGGACTCCAGCTGCCTGCTCAACAAGAAAATCCGCAATGCTCAGTTGGCACAGTGCAACTTTATTCTGGGTAAGGAAGATTGTCGCCATTATGCCATTACATGAGCACTGACTGACAGCAATTGGGTCGACTGTAACTACCCACTACAGTCAGGGTCATTCTTTTTTTCAATTTATTTCCAGAACATTCATGATTTATTGTCTCCACCAGGCTGAAGGCATGGGGAGAGAGTATGTTTTGCACTCCGTCCGTTCAAGGTTCAAGTTTATTTAGTGTCCCCGAAGGGCAAATTGGGTTGCAGCATAGACGGTACATTAAACAATGAAACAGTACAAATAAACAAACGGTTCACTTGGCAGATACCAAAGTACAAAGGTGCACATAACCATTAAAGTGCAGGTGTTAAAGTGCTATGCGATAGGTCATAGAAAGTGCGTGTGCATAGACATTAGGCACGAGACCAATACAGTAAAAAGTAAAAGTGCTTATCATAAGATTATCTCCTAGATCTACCCACAGCAGCATTTAGTGTGCAAATAGAGACAGGGACAAAGGAATGTTTGTGCCTGTTTTTTGTGGCACAGGGGGCTCGCAAGCGAAGGCCGGATGGGAGAAGGATGTATTCTCCGTGTAGTGGTTGAGCAGCATCAGATCGGATACACAGGGCTTTGTTAAGCACCTGTTTCTTAAAGATCTGGTCTAGGCTGTTCATTTGTGAGCCAATTATTTTACAATTTTCCCTAGGGAATTCTTGTCTCTGATGCAGAGATTACCATACCAACAGATAATCGAGAAAGAAATGACGGACTCGATGTAGGCACTGTAAAACAGTTTCATCAGAGTCTTGTCGACATTGAACTTAGCCAATTTCCTTAGACAGTACAGGCGTTGTTGACCTTTTTTATACATCACTCACATCAGTATTTAGGTCGAATTTCAGCTTGTCATCAATAATTGTGCCTAGATATTTGTAGCTGGGTACAATATCTACAGTCTGTCCATTGACACTCTTCTGGGGGGATTGTGGGGAACGTCTCTTCTGGGGGGATTGTGGGGAACGTCTAAAATCTATGTATGTAGCTGTATGGTATTAAATGCTGAGGAAAAATCAATAAAGAGCAGCCTGGCATGGGTTTTACTACCTTCAAGGTGTTTGTGCAGGAGATTAAGTAAGGTGGCAAGTGCATCTTGAACACCCCTTCCAGCCCTATACGCAGACTGGAGGGGGTCCAGTAGGCACTCAGTTTTTGCCACGAGCTCGGAGCTCCGTGTCTGTGTCCGTCCATCTGTTACCAGCTAATCTCCGGCACCGTTAACCCGGTTGATGCCAAATTTTGCACACACACTCCCTGGATGCCAACGATGAACCTCTGCACAAATATTCCAGAACGGCCGGTTATAGCGCCACTAGGAGGCCGACTTTTGATATTGCTCCTCCATATTTTGTCCAAAAATCCCGCAAATCATTACACACTATCTCTATAGTCATGTGTTCAAGCCGGATCTGTCCGATATTTCATATTCCATCCTAATTGGCTAACATTGGCTTTCGAAGTTGGCAGGATTGGCCCGTTTTGAACAAAAAACCTCAAATCATGAACGCAGCGTGCAATTTACGTGAAATCTTTCACAGACTTTCCTACTAGGCTGAGGAATATATCCCACCCTTTTCACATTTGCCTGTTATAGCGCCACCAACAGGTGGATTTTTGCAAAACACATTTTTGGAACAAAATGCCTCAAATCATGAATGAAGCGTGCAATTTATGTGAAATCTTTCACAGACTTTCCTACTAGGCTGAGGAATATATCTCACCCTTTTCACATTGGCCTGTTATAGCGCCACCAACAGGTGGATTTTTGCAAAACACATTTTTGGAACAAAATGCCATCCAAGGCGTAAGAAGAAATGGCACCCTTTTCACATTGGCCTATTATAGCGCCACCTGGAGGCCACAACCTGACTTGCCCTGGTGGAGACCTGTGCCCCGAGGGGCACTTTTTCTAGTTTCAATGTAGATTGCATTTGTAAACAAAGTACTGTAGTATGTAGTTTGATTTGAAGGCAAATGTGATTCCTAACCTTGCAACCCAGCCACCCACAGTGTAGGTGGCTATTTGATGGAAATCATGAACCATGATGAGTGAGGATCAAGCTACTTCAATGTTGATTACATTTGTATTCTAAAATTATTTTAATTTGAATATAAATTGTTTCCTAACCCTCTGTCTGTCTGTAAGTCAACATTGAAATGCTCTGTGTGTTCTGACAGTGGTTGGCGAGAAGGAGAGGCTGACTAACGCTGTCAACGTGCGTACGAGGGACAACAAGGTCCATGGAGAGCTGTCTGTCACCGAGGTGCTGTCCCGCCTCACCCTGCTCAAGCAGGCCCGCTGTCAGAACGCTGAGGAGGAGTTCTGAGACACATGATGGCAGAATGGAACACACACACTTCTGATCTGTTTAGGACACTTGTACTAACGGTACCTGACTGTCATATGTGAAATTTGTGAATGGAGCACTGAAGGGAGATGTGATGGAACACGCAATTGTAGTATTGGGGTAAAGGGAAACAAAAAAAGAAGGAAGACGAGTTTGGGGGATGTGTAAAAGTTGAACAGCCAAGGATAAGGAATGAGCTGAGGAGAGGCCTGTGTCTATAGATTCTGTATCCATAGTGATTTTGCCAAGATCACACAATGGTTTAAAGCAGGGGTCTTCAACATGGGGTCCACTTGTTGTTTTGTTTTGGCCAGCTGCTTGAACATGGTCACTAGTGACTGTAGTAACGACCTAGTGGAAACTTTTTCATCATTGGCTGCCTCTAAGCCAATGGGAGACTTATCCATAAAACCCATAGTCTGAACGGCATAAAACCCATACTTTGAAGTCCGAACGCCGCAACGTGATTGGCTGCATACTCTGAACACTGCATCGTAAAGCCGTGAGCTGAGCAGAGGCTGCGGCACACAAACTGATTATGGATGTTCATAATCGAGAATTTGCTGCAGGTGGCAATTATGACTGAGTCATTCTTGTTTTACATTGACCACTTCAACCCTGGCATCCCTATTTTGAGGTGGAAATTAGCTGAAAATGCCTCGTGCTGTGAGGTGGCTATTTTTGGCAAAAAAAACCCCATAAAAACAAAAATCAAAAGTACAGAGCCATGGCTCAAGTCAAGAGTAAAGGTTCAAGTGCATCAGGAAAAACTTTTAAATATATGAAAAAGTGGAGCTCTCTCTCAGCTAAGGGGTCCTTGGTCTGAATACCCCTGGTTTAAAGTATTTGCTCTCATCTTGTTTGGCACTATATTTCTACTGAATCTTGCAATTTAGCATTAAGAAAGGACCAGATGTGTTGAACAATTCTGTTACAGTTAGAATCCTTAGAAGGATGGTGAGTTCATACGGTATATCAGGATAATGTACTATGGAAATGTTTGTTAGGTTGTAATTGAAGCTATGTGAATGTAAGATTGACTTTTTTTGAAGGTATGTGAATGTAAGAATGACTTTTTTTCCATCAAGTCCGTCCCGGCCCTTGGTGGTTGGCACAATCTTCAAATAAAAACAATGCCTCATTCAATCAGACTCATATGAACTCTGAGCTCTTGCACTTTAAACACTAAACCATAATACAGTATATATTTATCTCCTTTATATCTCTTGTCTTTGGTATAACAGCTCTAATTTAATTAATTTAATTAATTAAATTTGTTTAACAAACCTGTTTTTAACTTGTCTCTGTACAGCACTTTGGAACTTTGTTATGAAGTGATATGCAAATCATGACAGATCATACTAATGGTATCTGTGCAATCATTGTAGTTGCTATTACATAATGTCAGTCAGGTCTTTAATTTGCTGTAAAATAGTAATTTGTGTTAAAGTGGAAATGTTGGGCGTAGCTAAAGGATCCGTGTTTGTGTTGTGATTGGTCATTTGATTTCAGGGCCAAGGCAAGTAAGTGGTTCAGGGACTCCCAGGGGGGTCCTAAAATAAAAATAAAAGTTACTTCTATATGTTACTGCACGCACGGTCCCCCACTCTGGTGAGGCATCATGTGAGAAATGCCTGGTCACGCGAGGTTACCATGGCAACAATGAACGTGTCCTTGAGGTTTACGCGGAAGTTGTAACAGTCAGTATGCAGTGCCCGTTGGTGCCACTGGGTGGTGTACTGCACACTGACTGTTACAACCTGTCTCCTTCTATACTAGCGTGTGTTTTCAGACGGACACGTTTAGTGGTTGCACACAACAACACTCACTTTGAAGACGAAGCGCGAGGAGCAGAAAGTTAGTTTTAATAGTTCTAAATAAATAACACACATTTCAGTGTTAAAGAAGACTTCTGGGTTCCAGGACTACTGCACTCATTCATTCATATCTGGTTGAAAGACACAGAGGTATGGTTGAGGTTGTTTTAATGTGATAGCCATGGTTTACTTCTCTTTTCACTTTCTCCATTAACAATTTACAACCCGTCCCTTCCATCTACATAAACGTTTATATATCAAATATAAAGTGCTCATCCCAGAGCCACGGATGTTACATAAGTCCTCGGGTGGGTATAATTATCCGTATCTATTGTTCAATAAAAAAAGCATTTTAATCAGAACGGCAAAAATGTTCTGAAAATGGTTTCAGAACATTTTTCAGCCATGCAATACACCCCCCAACCGATAGGGGTGAGTAGTTGAACGCGTATGACGAAACATTGATACAATGGCCGCCGAGCTGATTAAAGAGCTTTTTAATGAACAATAAGGAAGACACGGATACTTTTACCCACCCGAGCAGAAATGTAACATCCATGGCTCTGGGGTGAGCACTTTATATTTGAAATCTGAACGTTTATGTAGATGTAAGGGAGTAAAATGGAGCAAGTGCAAAAAAAACAAAACGGTTGAGTTCCGTTGTTGAACGTGAACGCTTATTTATTGTATACCTAATTATTACTTATAATTATCCATAATTAGTAATTTTGCATAATTTAGATTTGTGCTTCCGTGGACCCCCCCGGGGACCCCAATACGGAGATGCACCACTCACCGCTCACCTACGGACGGCTGCAATTCGAAACTGGCCCCGTAAAATCTGAATCGCCCCCCACCGCCCCCCCCCCTTTTCCCCTCACTATATGTTTCTTTTCCCTTTTTACCTCCTTTATGATGAATTCATGATCTGTTCTGTTCTTTGACTATATAGAAGTGTCTATTTGTACGTCTCTAAATGTTTTGATGAATTGAACATGGTGGACCCTCTTGTAAACAAGTGTAATGCTTAATTGGGTCGTCCACTCACAGTTAACAGCCTTTGTATTGAGTTTGTGCTTGAAATGTACTGTAATTCTGCAAACTGTTACATATTTCAATCAATCAATCAATCAAACTTCACATGGGTGTGATTTTTTTTTCAAAGTGCGTATGCTACTGTATGTTAAGTATGGAAAAGTATGCAATTTCATTTCATACTTTTCCAGGTCTTAAAGTATGGGGAATGAAAAATATTGTATGGATATTTTTTGTTTCCAAAACTATTACTGCTGTTCTGTTTTCCTGGGCAGGAGGCTCAGGGGGAGGCTCCTGGTCCCTGCCCGGTCGGCAGTCAGTGATACCTTCTTATGCTGTCCCCTTAAGGCTTATTCATGCTCCAGTTTTAGGTGATAAGGTGACAACCGGAAACTACAACATGACGTCATGCAGCTCCTCACGCATGCAGCTCCTGTAAGTCCCTCTAGACACAGAACCGATCACTTTTTCGCTCTGACACCTCGTTTTGTCGTCCGCAGCTTGCCCGATGATCGACCCAATGGGTCCAAAATGTGTCTGGAAAAAAGTATGGAAATTTGAAATTCCAATTTGGTTTTTGTGGCATTCCACAGCCATTAATTTGATTACCGGCGGAGACAGATTTATTTTTCTTTTAATTTGTCAGGTTAATATATAACCCCAATGGAAACCGGTGATCTGGGCACTCAATATTTAAATGAGGAGAAGAATCTTTATTAAACCATCATGTTTCCATCAGGGCTAACAAGACACTAAACAACAAACTCATTATATATAGAGCGTCGCAGTCCCGCCCCCTTTCATGACGACGCCAGGCCCAGGAAATGATTCCCAATGCATTTTTCCCATAGACATTTCAAAACGTATTTATTTAAAGACCTTATAAGCGTCGTACAAAGCCAACTCTTGTCGTGACAAATCATGACAACAAACACAATATTTTGGACCAAACAAATAATTACTAAGAAGAAAAACAACAAAAAAAGTGTTGTAACCTGCCGTTTTCTTCTTCTTTCTAATTATTTGTTCAGCCCGAAAAATTGTGTTTGTTGTCATGATTTGTCACGGCAAGAGTTGGCTTTGTCCGCGGCGTGAACGTCTTTAAATAAATACTTTCTGAAAAGTCTGAGGAAAATGAACAGGGATTTAATTTCCGGGTCTCTCGAGGGGGTGGGACTGCGACGCTCTATAGGGCTGGAGTCTGGACCCAGGTGGGACCAGATCGGCAATTAACCAATATGGTTTTAATTAGTGATGGGAGATTAATCGGCAAACACGTCGGTATCGGCCGATTCTAGTTATTTGATTAATCGGCATCGGTTCGATTAATCAATCGATTGTCTTTACAGATAAACAAGCCCAAAGTAACAGCTTGAACAGATCTACAAGCTCACAATATTAAATATACGGTATTAAAGTTACATCTGACTTGCCTAAGCCTGCATTGCAGATAACCTGTTACATGGACAAAATTAGTATATATTTTTAATACAGAATGAGATCATATCGACATTGGTAATACCGGTTATCATCGGCCATAACAGCAATTAATTATATCGGATATCGATAACGGCCAAAATGTCTCATCGGCATTATCAGACCTTGTATTGAAGTGACTTTCCTGTGCTTTTTTTCCTTTTGCAAACTGTTAACTCTATATCTCCCGCAAGCTGTTAGCATAAACCCCAGTTCCCAGTGCCAGCATACGCGTTCACTTGTCTGAGTTTGCACGCCCCCCCCCCCCACCCACCACACACTCGCTACACACACTCTAGTATCATTGGAACACGCACACAGTCTTTAGCTTTCGTCAGAAGCTTTTACATGGCGGCAGCGCCGCGGACCGTGGTACAAATTAAATCCAAAATGTGGATGGCAGAAAATCCACCAAGGACAGCGATCCTAGAATCCGATTCATGGAGGCTTGAAAATCCTCCTTTCAACTGCTTTGCACTGTGAATATATTTTCAATCCCATAGTTGGAACGGTGGGGCGTTGCTATAGGAACCGGACCAATGTTAAAAGCTTCCGTAGGACCATTATATAGATGGAGTATACGTTGGGGTATGTATATACCTGGGACCTGGGATATGACGCCACCTAGCGTCGACGTACGTACGGACTTGGGGAAAAGAGTTAATAAAGTATTCAATAAATCAAAGGTTATCATGAATCTTAATTTGAAATGTAAAGTAGATTTACATTTTGGCAATACATTAAGTTTCAGCAAGATAGTAAATACATTTAAACTAGTGGTTCTCAAATATTTTCATATCAAGGACCCCCACGGACCCCCATCTGAAAATAGGTTTTTGCCAGGGACAATATTACATAAGCAATATTCCATAAGCATTCAAATTTGTTTTCAGAAAAACAATCTTATCTAGAAGCTCACAACAACGCATTGTGAGCTTGTTCTTCGATTCTATATCAAATGGTCAATGTACACTACAGGGTTAAACTGATTTTGATGCTATATTTACACATTTTGCTGGTGACCCCCCTGGAACCATGTTCTTTATTTCCCCACTTCCATTGCGATTATCTAAAAGAATAATGAATCAAATCAATCAATCAATCAATCAATCAATCAATAAATCAATTACTTTTTTTAACAGTTTGCAGAGAAAAGCACAGGAAAGTACAGTTCAATACCAGGTCCACTAAGATTATCTAAAACCCAAGAAAGCCTATTGTTTCCATAGTCATATTCAATTCATAGGAATAACACACAAACACTGTGTAATCATTTATTCCATCTGCTCGTACACGTACAGGCAGTCTGAGGAGGAGCGAGAGAGACAGTGGGAGAGAGAGAGAGTCAAGGAGAGCTGTGTGCTTGTGGAGGAGACCAAGAAGCATCCCGACACGGTCCTAAAAGGCCTGAACCGTCTTCGGCTCAATAGAGAGTTGTGTGATGTGGTTCTGTGCTGTGGGGGACAGGAGTTCCCCTGTCATAGAGCTGTGCTCGCATCATTTAGCTCCTACTTTCAGGTAAACCTCAACGTTCCATGTGAACATTTAATGACCTGGTGCTGTTAATGGAATGACTTTGGCTTTCATGTGAACTGAAGACCGTGCTATAACAACTCATCAATTAATTTATTATTGACACAATGTACATTTAGAGACCTACTGTAAGACAACCCGGCGTTCACCTTTTCGTCCTCCACAGGCCATGTTTACATGTGGCATGTTGGAGTCCAGACAGGACAGGGTTAACGTCCATGGAGTAGAAGCTCACATCCTGGACCTGTTGCTGACCTATGCATACACATCAGAGGTGGCCATCCCCAAAGAACATGTGCAGGTGAAGTAATGAACACACACACACACACACACACACACACACATGCTCCCGATGTGCTGGTTGGTACCTTGCATGGCTTCCGCCGCTATCAGTGTATGAATGTGTGTGTGAATGGGTGAATGTAAAGCACCTTGGATAAAGGCACTATATAAATGCACCATTTACCATTTTATCTATCTATCTATCTATCTATCTATCTATCTATCTATCTATCTATCTATCTATCTATCTATCTATCTATCTATCTATCTATCTATCTATCTATCTCTCTCTCTCTCTCTCTCTCTATCTAATGAAGTTGTTTCTTTTATCTAGGACGTGCTAGCAGCAGCACACATGCTGGATGTGAAGGCTGTCCAAGAGCGGTGCTGTTATTACATGCGACGTCACATAGACAACAACAACTGTTTAGGCATTAACAGCTTTGCTGAGGCCCATTCCTTAGAGGACTTGGAGACATCCAGCATGCATTACATCATCCACCACTTCGGAGATGTCTACATGCAGGTCAGAGAAGTTGTTTGTTGCAGTGTTGATATGATTTGTTTTTTCTTCCGTCGACTACCTTTTATCACTGACAAAATAAATGGAAACTAAATGAAAACTAATCTATGATGACTTCAAACGAAGACTATACATATTGACAATTTCGTCAAGAGATCCAGTATAAGTAAAAGACACAAGCCATTTTACACTTGGTTGCATGCTGGAAATAGCAGATCTACAAGCTCACAATGCGCCCCACTGCAGCGCGTTGTGAGCTTGTAGATCAGCTATTTTCAGTGTAAAATCTTCCATTACGACGGCATCAAGGCCCGTCAAAATACATTTCAGTCTACGAAAGCAACTGTAGATTTAGTCGACTAAAATCTCATAGGCCTATTTGACTTACTTGACTTAAGCCCTTTGCTCCTCTAGGGTGCATAGGCCGTTGACATTTCACTCGGTTTTTAGCCGTTCTTTCGAGATTTCCCCAGTTGAGCCCACATAGGCCTATTTAGTCGACTAAAACTATACACTGCAACATTCCCTTTTTTCCCCCCATGAAAATATTACTACATTCCAAATGTAGCAAACTACTGTGGCTTTAGACAGACAACATCAAAGAGTACTTGACTTATACCTCTCTTAAAGTCTCTCTCTTGTAGCAAAAACATAAAGAGCAACTGCAATGAATTGGACAGCCAACTAGTGCTGCATGATTCTAGCCGGGCTAATAAGCCAGACCGAATCAGCCGTTGGCAAAAACAAATTGCCTGCCGGCGGATTACGGTCTGGAGAGGCTCAATTGTACGCCCATTTCCTACACCAGAGAACTGGTGTGGCCAATGGGGACACGGTATGCAATATGGGCGGGCTTTGGTACAGTCAGTGACGTTCAATGCTTGAGACCTTTGACTGACAGTAGCTCTGACCAATTGCGTCAAAGAGAAAATGTTTGAACCCGCCCCCCCGGGAAACAAGATCCATACACAGCATCTCCAGACTCAAATACCACACGACAGTGTGATTTGAGTCTGGCTTATTAGCCAGGCTAGCATGATTCTTGCTCAAATTCAGAAATGAGATTGCGTAGGTACTGAATCAAGATCTCGATCTTTTCCTCAATGAATTCTGCAGCGATAGTCTCTACTCTGCCACAACGTTACTTTAGCCAGCATGCGATTGATTGCACATGAACTCTCAGTGCAGATAAAATGAACTACTCAACCAATGCTGTGGATTTTCCATGTTTAACTCATTTTTTTGCTACTAGCTGTTAGCATAAACACCAGCTCCATACGCCAGAGCATACATTCACTTTAAATAGACGGTGTTTGCCCGCCCCTCCCCCCCCCCCCACACACACACACTCACTACAGACAGCACCGCAGCATTGGAACACACGCAAGCTCCTTACCTCTCGTCAGAAGCTTTGACATGGCGCCAGCATCGCGGTAAAAAAGGCATAAATTAAATCCGAAATGTGGATGGCAGAAAATCCACCATGGACAGCGATTTTAGAAGAAGAGTTATGAATGTTTGAAAATCTTCCCTTCCACTGCTCTCCACTGAGAATATATATGCAATCCCATAGTTGGAACGGTGGGGTGTTGTTATGGGAACCGGACCAATGTTAAAGGCCTCTGTAGGCATCAACCATTATATAGACAGAGTCCACGTTGGGGTACGTATATATACGGACTTGGGATATGACGCCACCTAGCGTCGACGTACGTATATATACAGACTTGGGAAAGAAAGAATTAACACATTTTCAAAGTGTACATTTTATAAGTCACAGATGTATCGTTTTCATATCGTAAATAACTGAATATATTAACTTTGGCAAAAAGTGTTTAATCCACATCCGCAGCTTTGTTACAAGTGAAACTGACTTCCTCTTCAAAATAAGAGCCACTTGTAAAGATGAGTCAACACTAGTTTTCTCAAGAGATTGTGAGAGTAGGAACGAAGATTGCTCAGTAGACCGAGAGCTTTTCCTTCTGGCACAGCTCTGTTTTCATCGCAACAGTGCACTGTAAACTAATCTAGTGTGTGTTTCTGTTTCTAGGAGGAGTTCCCCTCTCTCCCGGTGGATAAGGTGACAAAGATTCTCTCCGATGAAGATCTCAACGTTCCTAAAGAGGAGGCCGTATTTGAGGCGGCCATGTTGTGGATCAATAAGTGTCCTACACGCAGTCAGCACTTTGAGAAGGTCAGTCACTTCTCAATGTTTCACCTGATTTACTGCAAAGACTAAGTGACTTATTTTCTATCAATTACACACCCCACGGCGTGAAGCCTTGAATTTGTGGAGATGTGTTTAGTTGTTGACGCATTCCTAAGCCTAAATAATTTGACCAGCGGAGTCTCCAGTAGGCCATTGAGTCTGTCATCAAGTTATTGGCTTTGGAATGTGATCAAAACAACATTCTCCGATGCAGTTAAAATATATCGTTATACCCATATGCATGTGTAAAGTAAATAAATTAAATTATAAATAATTAATAAATAACCTGCCAGATGTCATGGAATTCCCTCAAGGCATACCTGAGATATCACGTTCACGATGTTGCCGTACGTACGTTCCTCCAAAAATAGGTGTACGTTTATGTACGTACAGACGTAAAGACTCTGTCTTGAGGCAGATGTAGAGATTTGAAATGTTGTCTTCGCCCAATGTCCAGTTTTTACACTAGTATAAAAATGAGTTTTTGTTCTTGAAGTTCCTAGAGCTGATCCGTCTTCCTCTGATCAGTCCCTCGTACCTCCACGATGCGATGGAGTCTCTGGAGGTGGTGAAAGAATCCCCGTGCTGCCAGAGGCTCATCTCTGAGGCCATGGAGCAGCATCACCTGCCCTACAGTGAAGCAGTACACCCACGTAGGACCAAAGGTACAGTTGGGTGCCACCGATATTGTCCCTTATCATTTGACCCATTTAGGCCTGACCTCAACATTTTTTAAAATCCTTCTAAATCCTCCAGTTTTCTGAAATAAATATTTTCACGATTTTTCAAAAATAGCAGACCTACAAGCTCGTAGCGCGCCACCGAGTGGCGCGCTATGAGCTTGTAGATCTGCTATTTTCCAATAGCTAAATTATAACAATGTTTAAAACACCAAAAGGGGTTCCCGCCCAAAATGGGTTAACTGTCCTTTTGCGCAGATCACGCAAACCTCAGCAAAAAGAAAAGGACAATATCGATGGCCTCCAACTGTACACTGCTGCCCTACAGTAACATGTCATGTGTACATACAAAAAGTTTTTATTCTCTCTCCCCCCCTCTTCTCTGAATTAAAAGATGTGTCTACTGTATGTTCTCTCTCTCTCTCTGTATTAAAACATGTTGTGTCTATGTTCACTCTCTCTGTATTACAACATGTTGTGTCTATGTTCACTCTCTCTGTATTTCAAGAGGTGATTGTGATGGTGGGAGGTCAGAGGGTCGGCAAGCTGCTTGACTGCGTTGAGTGTTTGGATCCCGGGCATTGCGACACCAATGCACCAATCTACAAGAGTCTGACCCGTCTGCCATTCGAAGTGAACATGCATGGTCTGGCTGTGTTAGGTGAGGAGGATCATCAGGGTCAGATACAGCAATACAACAGTAAGAAATGACAATAAGAAGCACCCTCGATATAGCCCGACACTGCATTTTCATTTCATTTCACTTCATTTTGAATGGGCGTGGCTAGCGATTCAGGGCTGAGGCCAAGGCTACCCTCGATACGGAACAGTTTACAAAGGTTTACACCTACACAAATATCCTCCTGCACGATGCAGACAAAACATGTTTGTCCTCACAAAACAGAAAAGTGCCATTGTCAAACAGAGTAACCAGTACTATCAGTGCAATGCAAAGAATTGTGACATTGTTCACGGTGCAATCGGTAAGATACGCTGTCAGATGGGGGGGGGGGGGGGGGGGGCACGAACGCATTCAAAGTTTTTCAAGTGAGCCCTGGTCTGCATATTATCTTTAATGGCAATCTATCTTGAGGTCTGAAAATGTGCATTTCTTTAACAATCAAGGCATAAGCCGTGTTAATTTTGCTCTTCTCCCACCATAGGCACTGCTTTGTATGTGGCCGGGGGACAACTACATCGTTCAGTCAATCTTGCCGCAGGCAAGTACTGCGGCATGGTCATGCTGGACCTTCAAAAGGCTTTTGACACTGTGAACCACTCCATACTGCTAAACAAGCTGAAGGCAATCGGTTTTGATGGCCCATCGTTAAACTGGGTGAGATCTTACCTTGAGGGAAGGAAACAGGTGGTCGATGTGAATGGTACCCTGTCTACTTCCCTCCCAGTAGAGTGTGGGGTCCCCCAAGGGAGCATCCTAGGGCCTCTACTGTTTCTAATTTATGTAAACGACATGAACTCGGCATGTAAATGCAATCTGTTCTTGTTCGCAGACGACTCAGCTCTCCTGGTCTCGGACAAAGATAAGTCGCAGGTCGAGAGAGTACTCAGCACAGAGCTCGGTAGCATCTGTCTTTGGCTCTCCGACAACAAATTGTCACTGCACCTTGGGAAAACTGAGTCTATTCTGTTTGGTTCAAGTCATAACCTCAACAAGTCCCCGGGCTTCACAGTTAGAGTGGGTGACAGTGTGGTCACAAATAGGGAAGAGGTCACTTACTTGGGTTGTATACTAGATAACAAACTCACGGGTGAAAAAATGGCAATGAAAGTGATCTCAAAGGTCAACCAGAGAACTCGTTTCTTGGGCAGGATATCCCCTTATGTCAACAGCAGTGCTATGAGGATCTTGGCCGGTGCCCTCATCCAGTGCCACTTTGACTATGCTTGTACTTCATGGTACAGAGGTATCTCCAAGCTATTGAAAACAAAGCTGCAGACCTCCCAAAACAAGCTTGTGAGGTTACTACTAAAATTGAACCCCAGGTCTCATCTTACCTCTGCCCACTTTAGTAGCCTGGGATGGCTAAGAGTGGAGGAGAGAGTATCTCAGCTCTCATTGTGTCTGGTCTTCAAGATCCTAGATGCCTCTGTTCCTAAGTACCTGCTGGGCTACCTGCCCAGAGTGAGGGATGCTCACAGGTACTCAACCAGAGGAAGTCCATATGATCTAGTTCCCCCCAGTTTCAGGACACTCAAGGGAAAAAATGCTTTTTACTACGCAGCCACTACTCTGTGGAATGCACTCCCTCCAGCCCTGAAATCCCTAAATTCTATTGCAAGATTTAGGAAAGACCTGAAATCATGGCTCCATCTACACACTAACTGGTCATAGTTAGCTTCCGACCCTGGATAGCCCATCTCCCATGCTCTGGACTATTCTCTCAGGGTACCTCTTGTCCTATGTATATAGCTCCCAGCCTTATATATAAGGATTATTTATTATATGTTCCATGGTTGTTTTTGTTTGTACAGTATGTTTGTGTATAGTTTCATGTTTCAAAGTGGACCACAATGGAAACAAGCGAAGGCTTTTTTGTGTCTAAGTCCATTTGGCGTTTTTTAAAATGATGTCATTTTCTGTAATTTTCTTAAACTGCCAATAAAGTATTCTATCTATCTATCTATCTAGTCAGTAAGAAGTTGTGGCGCTACGACCCTTCACATGATGACTCATGGACCATGATGGCTTCCATGAATGAGGCACGCTGTGACTTCGGTAAGACTGATTGTCCATTAGGGCTCGTAAATGAATATTTGATTATTGAATATTCCTTGAATATACGGGATAACTTATCTTCGATAAAGTACGAAAACCAATGTATCAAGTTGTAAAAACAAACAAACAAAACATTTTATTGGATTCAAGCAGCCTCTTCCACAATACAATACGTACAATGAGTCATTTTCTGTGGGGATTCATCATCATCATCAGATATATTCGATATCGGGGCCAATTTTATAGACAATATTCAAGATTAATTTCTGAGTAATGTTAACCTAGCCCTATGGTCCATAGGCCTGGTGGTGCTGGATGGCTATCTGTGGGCAGTGGGTGGCCAGGGCTGCAGTGGGTGCTTTGCGGAGCGCTACGACCCCCGCACCAACACCTGGCAGCTCAATCAGGACATGCCACGCTGTTCCAACCCTGTTGTGGTCGCACTGGATGGACTGATCTACGTTTTTGGTATGGGACACATTTATGCACCTTGCAGGTTCACCTGTTTTTAATTGGGACTCGAACGGTGTGTCATAGGTTAACAAGGAGTGCCATCTAAAAATGGAAAACAGAAAAAAACACGTACATCTGTGATTGGCACAGAATATGTTAAAAAACTCAGACATTCACTGCCATGGACGGCAAGTTTGAGCTATTTCAGGTTTTTACATTAGATGGCCCTCTTGGCTAACCTGTGATCCACCGTTCAACTCCCAGTGAAGCCAAGAGCAAGAAAACTACATGGTCGCAATAATCGCCTCCCATCCACTTTGAGAATATTTCTCTTTCCACTTTTGCTACGACCACCATTCAATTGTCAATGGGCTCTACAGAACAGCTGAAGCCAGGCAGAAATGGCACGGACATTATAAATAAATGAAATGTGAGCTGTAATTATATTCCATCATATTCACGTGCTTTTGGAGAGAAATGACTCTATGCAGTCACTTTCAGTAGTAGAGGCCTGCAGAGGGGAGCTGTATGTGTCTGTGACACAGGTGATGGTCGTTAATACATCAAGGAAGGCAATTATGTTTCTGCACTGTCAAATAGGTCTACATCTATCCTAAGATGCCATCAAAGAAAATAAGAAATGTTAACTCGAGCTAGGTTTAAACATGAAAGCATGTTTACAGTTGTTGCACAGAAATTAAGTAATTTTACATGAAAAGTAATGCTACTTTTGCAATGTAGTTAAATAAAAAAGCTTGGGGGGAAGATAAATCATTAAAAAAAAAGATTTGTCGGTCATTTGACATTCACAATTCAATTGTTAATTGCAATTATTTGTGTGACAATAATTAATCATCCACTTAAATTTGTAATTGTGACATCCCTGTTGACAATGATTATTGTTATTATTACATATTCATAGTTCTCCTGTTGACAATGCATAATGATTTGGCCTGTGTCCTCCTGGTTCCTAGGTGCTGGTTCCCCTGACACAGACACGGCCAAATTGCAATGCTACAAGCAGAGACGTATTGGTGACAACCAAGGTGGGGTGACCTTTTTTTGTGGGTTCCTTCTACACCACGTTTTTTTTTCTTTCGTTTTTAGCTTTTTCCAAAAACTGGACCTACCTACAACAATAATATAATACTTTCTCTAAAAAACAAAGCATTTCTGATGGTGCCTTGCCTAGGCTCTTCAAATGCATTATTGATATTATTCCATAAAGTTTAAAGACGGAGAGTTAAAATTGGGTGCCATGACAACGGTATTGCATATTGGGGCGGGGTATGCATTCCTGATTTCCATTGTTCTCAACTTGCATCGTTCCCAAGTAGGCCGGTGGCAGATGGGCACAGGTCTAGTAGATGATGATGATGATGAAAACACACAGGGATAAATGGCCTAAAAATACAAATATTGGAAAATGATTACACCCATTTCAGTGATGGTGCATTGGGTCATTTGGGAGATATTTTGTATTGGGAGTTGGTACCTAGCATGAAATGCTTTTATTAAAAAATAAAATGAAATCTTAGAAAGGATAAAGGTGTAGGCCAGTTTATGGTGCAAGAGCTACATGTGGGTCAGGACAGGAGAACCCATTTCCTCTGCCTATCTTACCAATCCATGGAGATATATAGCAATGCAAGTGTATATGCGTTCAAAATACTGGCGTCGGTCAGAGGAGTCAGTGTAGAGGATGTGTATAGAGATAGATTGTAGATACACATTATGACTGAGTACAGAGCACAACAAAGGGTTTTCAAAGCTGCTGGCAGAGATGTACAACTTGGAAACATCAGCAGGGCAGATCTTTTGTGGCACCTACACTGGGCTTTAGCAGTGCCATGAATAAGGTAATATGAAGGTGGAGCAAGTGCTAAAGAGTTTCATGGTGGATCTGGATGTAGACAGCAAGAATGCCAGTGTGGCTGGACAGGCACTGGACCTGTGCCTCAAGTTGGTGGCTCCTGAGTATGCCCACAAACCCTGGAACCGCTTCTTTGAGCAAAGGCAGGTATAGTGTGTGTTTGCCTACAAAGACAGCAGGTTTGGGTGGCTCTCCAGGGCAGCAGCAGTCCTAACCTACCACTTTGGCCATCTGACAGAGGTCCTGTTCCAGAACCTTTACATAAACACTCATAAACAACCGCCTGGCCTGCCTCGTCAGAGAAGTGATGGAGCTCTCTACCTCAAGGTGGTCCTTGTGGTGTTTGCCTGCCAGCCCTTCTATGGCAGAACCATAGAGAAATATGCTACCCATACTCAGCTCAGGGAGTTCTACTAGCTTGTCAGTATTGTAAAGAAGACATACACAGAGGAGGTCCTGAACTCGGTGTCAGACATGGCTGCTGAACACTTGGAGGAAGTGAAGAAGCTGACCAATCTCATGCAGCCCCACCTGCAGACTGTCCTGGCCAGGCAGAGGAGGGACTATGGCATTGATGAGGAGACCTTCCCAATGGACTATCCTGTCAGCGAACAGGCATGCAAGATAGATGAAACCCCTGTGCACAACATTGGAATGGAGAGACAATGTGGCAAGGTGGACTACAGACTGAAGAAGCTATGCACATTAAACGCAGTCAGCAGGTCATTCATTTTGCAGAAGAGCCAGGGGTTTAGGGCTGGACAGATTCCGTCCTTCAGAGGTTTCAAGGCAGCAGCCCAAGCAAAAAGGGAGGTCGAACTAAACTGGAGTAAACTCATGAAGACTACATTTGAGAAACAAGAGATGGCTCAAAGAAAGGATAGGAAGAGACTAGACAAGCTGGACACACTGAAGTCCAGAGGTGGCCCCTTCACTGACAGTGGGGAGGTTGAGTAGTTCTTTGTGGATGATCAACAATGCAAAGTGGCAGAGGATGAAGTTGGAGGTTCAGTTTGCCTATCTTCCGAATCCAGATGGCACTGCCCAGTGGGAAGAGGAGGATGAATACAGCACAGGAGTTTGGAGATGCCCTCATGTCATACCTGGGCAAGAGGAGTGACTGAACCACACTGGAATATGAAAAGGTCTTGAAAGGCTGCATGGCATATGGGACAGGAGCGACAGAATAACTGTGAGCTGCTACTTAAAGGGGCATTCCACTCATTTTCAACATTTTACTATGTCATTAATATACCTTAGAGCTGTTGTGTGGAAATAATAAAGCCCCCCCCCATTCTGTGTTTCCTAGAACTAGAGGTCTGAAAAAAATCATTAACATGGTGAAACACATCTTGTATTTTTTTTTTTTTTTTAGGTCGTATGTGGACGTATTTAGGTCGTAGGTCGTATGTGGCACAGGTCCCCTGTGCCACATACGTCCCTGCCTACAAGTACAACCCCAAAACAGCAGAATGGACAGAAGTGGCTGCTATGCAGGTTCCACGTTCTGCTTCAGCTGCCTGCACCCTCAATGGAAAGATCTACGTTATAGGTATCATACCTGTTCTTAACCACTTGTCTTAAACTCTCTGTTTAGGCCACAGCAGTGGCCATAGCCGTCATCACAAATGTGATGAGGTCATCACAAGTGGCTGTACATGATCTACTCACTGGTCAGCAAAAATAATTTGAAGACTCTAACAGGAGTTTTTCTTACAAGTTTTCTTTTTGACTCATGGTACCACAGCACCTCAAAGGGCTCCATACATCCCAAAACAAACTGGCTAGGCTACTACTTGGCCTCTCAAAACCGCTGTTTTTGTATTGACCTGTACTTTCGTTGATATGTTGATCTACAGACTGTTAATACAATTTTCAATCAATCATCAATCATGGCCGTTTGTGGACGTTTTGCGTATTATATTCCCTGACTATATCTGGTTAATACCCTGAGCGGGAAGGACAGAGTTCTCCGTTCAATCGATTAGTAACGCCCAGCACTCAGGACGGAGATTGATCAAAAGGACGGAGATTATTGATATCAAAACCGATCGCATCGCTCCACAGGCTGGGAGCGTCTGTTGCGCAACATTCAATGTTATTTTCCGGTGGGACGTCATCGAAAATGTTCCCCCTCATTTTAGCCGACGAGATCGAAAATCTTAAAACGTGAATAACTCTTGATCTAAATCATTCCGTCCAATTCTAAGAAAAACGTATGTGTTAGACGGCCCATCGCGGTCCCATCGCTAGTCACGTTAGAATTGATCATACCTCCAGTTGTTGTCGATCGGATCGAGAGGGTTTTGGTTACATCAAGCTACTTCAGCCACATCCGTGATAGCATCCGGTCCGTCGCTAAATGTGCTCCGCTGCTATAAATGGCTGGGCTGCGGGCGCTATGATTTAATGGATTAAATAACCCTGGGCGTTCGGGGTGTTAATTCCTCTTTATCTAACAGGTGGTAAGCTGTTAGATACATTTGGTGTTCAGATCACGAACAAGGTGGAGTGCTATGACCCAACGACAAACCAGTGGACCATGTGTGCGTCGATGTGGCGTTCATGCTGCTATTCTGGTGTGATTGCGATGGCTGGAAAGATCTACGTACTAGGCGGGTTGGGTGATTATGCCGAGTAAGAGACAATTTACTATAACCTGGAAATAAAGTGTCTGTTCACCACCAAACATTTCTCTCATTGCTATTGGTTCTGTCTTTGTTTAGCGATCTCCTTGCCGTCCAAGAGTACTGTGACCAGACGGACACATGGGAGCTCCCCGACTATCGCACCCAACGGTCCAGTTACCCATATAAAAGAACAGGGCCGGAACCTAAAGGTCGCAGCTTTTTCAGCTGTGTCTCTCTCTGGCGGAGTACAGATGTAAATGACGTACCTTACCCTAATCCACATGAGTCTGACGAAGACGATTCCGGTTCCTACTACTCCGATTAATGACCAGTAAATGCGTTCATGGGTGCAAAAGATGCCATATACTGTGTATATGAGGTGAGCACTGTAGCAAATCAAACCCTGGAAGTGTCTTGCACAATAGCTTCACATGCCTAATGTGATGTCTTTGTAGGTTATGCACTGTATAGATAATACATGCTTTCCTGTTTGTTTCTTTTGTCTAGCTGTGAACTTATATTTATGTTTTGAGACATCGAGGGACACACGTTATGTGTGTAAAAATGTGTATTACGGTAATTAGCTACCGAGGGTGTTTTATTTTTGTCTATTATTATACACACGCACAGGAGTATAAGTACAATGTGTTAAGTATTGTGTATACTTGATATACCATGTTGCTCATGGTAGTTATGGGGTACAGGATTTATAAAATAAAAAAGGTGTCTTTTGATAACATTTTTGTAATGATATATAGCACACAATGTGCATGTACCAGTGCAACCTTCATAGAGTTTATTGGTTAAAATGTTGTTACGTTTTAAAGAAATACAAAAATAAAACAAAAACTCATCTCAATGAATCAATTTCAGTGATGGTATATCATCTGTCTCTCTGGCAACTACAGAACATGTGCTATGATATTGTGACGGTAAAACAACACTCACCACAATGGTGAACAAAAAAGATCTAGCAGCTTGTTGGCACATTATTGAAACATTATGACATAGCCTATCTATGTATATCAATGATTACAATCTGGGCAGACACTGATGAACTGTAGACGATGGCAGGTGAAGAGCAATTATACTTTTCACACAGTTCATACATAGTCCATTATGGTGAGAGCCTCCATTCATCATACATCATCACATTGCGGCCAATCACTTTTGGCGTCCTCACTGTTCTGTCCTCAATTTTTATTTTTTATCCTCACTTTTTAATCAGAAGTTTTCGCCAGCTCCAGCATTAAAGGGTGGTGGTAATAATATTAATAATACAAATAAAATATTAATAATGTAATGTAATAATGCATGTATAATAGTAGGCTATACAAGATATTAGCTAGTATGGTGTGGTGTGGTGTGGTGCAGAATCATATTTGGAACAGCAGATGGCAGCATCATCCAAGGTATTTGTGTCTGGGGTTTTAAACTCATTAGTTTCCCATTCAAGTCTCACATAAACACAACAAGACGCATGGGCATTCTAACCCAGTTACTTTTTAGCTCAAGAGTCAAGACCCAAAAGAGCCAAGAGACCCAAGTGCACAACGAGTAACTTCTAGCAGCATTGTGAGCATTATAGATCTGCTACTTTCGCTACTGTTCATAAATTCATAAAATGTAAGCTCACAATGCGTGCTTTGCAGTTCGCACTGCAGCTTGTAGATGGCTATTTAGGCTACTTTCACTACTTCTATTTCTACTACCATTTGTTTTCAAAAGTATCGAATTTCTTAGATTTTTCTTTTTTTATTCATGAAATTACTTGAAATCATTGCATTTGTTTTTAATTCATGATTTATTTATTTGTCCGCGACCCACAAATGGGGTCCCGGCCCACTGTTTGAGACCCAGTGATTTAGAGCGTCAGCCCCGCCCATTTAGCTGATGCAGGCCAAGTCATGCGGTAGTACATGGGTAGTACGCCCCCCATAGCCCCTCCTCCTCCTCCTCCACTGTTTTGAATGTGACAGAAGAGATATCATCATGTCGGCGTAACAGTGTGAGCTGTGGAGTGAGTCTCATGGAGCTCATTGTTTTTTGGGACCCGAGTCCATCGTCCTGACGCTAATACAATTGGATCATATCTTCGTCAGGGGGGAAGCTGGAGATCGTTGTTCGGTTCCCCCCCGAGCTGAAGGAAGGAAGGAAGGATTAGGAGTAGGACCTTTAGGACACATCCATGGAGATCACAGCCGAGGGAGAAGCCGAGGAACGCAGGTGAGAGTGACTGACTGGGGTAGTACTATCATGGGCCTTCCTGGCAAGCGGTGGCACGCTGACATCTGTGACCTATCGGTTGTTGTGACTCGTAATTCAGGCAGCATTTTCCTCCGAGGTGGAAAGCCTGGTGACGCGAGGTTAAGGCAAAATCGCTGTCGGAAAAGGGTAGATCTTCTTTACTGATTGCATCACATTATTACATAGTAAATTTAGCCTTGCCTTTGGCTAAATACATATATGATAGTCTGGCTCCAAGGCTAAATTGGCAATTATTACACGTCTATAAGGGAAACGTATTTACATCCCTTTCCAAAAAGGAAAACACTTGTTATTATACTTATTATGTTATAAGCTACGACTCGAGAGTCTTAATCTAAGGCTATCCGTAACGTACGTCTCTAAATGTTATGGTGGATTGAAAATGGTGGACCCTATTGTAAACAAGTCTAGTGCTTTATGGTGTCGTCCACAGTTAACAGTTTTGTATTGAGTTGTGCTTGAAATGTACTGTAATTCTCCAAACTGATTAACCACGTCAGCCCATATATACTATTTGAAAATAGATGATCTACAAGCTCATGACGCGTTGCAAGTCGCAACAGATCTGCTAATTTTGTGTTTTATTTTAACCCTTAGACAGATTACTACTGGAAAACACGTGGAGTTTTGCATTAGTTCTGTCTGACTTGTACGTGATTTTCCGTAGTTCTCTTTTTTTATTAATACCAATAAATTAATTCGGTCCGCACCTCTGTATAGAGTATCGAGCATAAATATCAACTACATTTCCCAGAATTCCCGTGTCACGTGACACACGTGTATGCTTTCCTATTGGAAACTGACGCCCAGCCAACAGTGAACAGGGGCGTTGGTTGACTCCTCCGAGGTGGGAACTGGAGGAAGAGTTTTTCAGCCAGGTTTGCAGTCGCCGCAAAAAAAACAATCTGAAAAATGATCCATCCGTGTCCAGTGGCATTCTCCAGTCCCAGACCGTTGGCCGGGCTGCAACATCCACCCTCGCGGATTACACGTGTGCAATGTTTTTTCTTCTCCCCACCGGAGTTACCACCAAGGCTGATGCCTTCGCTAAAAGGTAATTTTATTGTATTCGAAAATGCCCTAATATGACATGTCTAGTAAGACGATCCCTATATTTGGCCCGAGCCGACCTAGTGCTGATATCAGATAGATGTGGTAGAACCATATATGGATAGATCTAACTGGTTTAGTCATCGTGACAGGCATAGTCGGAGAATATATAACAAGGGTCGGTACTATAGGTGATCGACGTAGCTAACAAAAACATCTGATCAAATGAATGTATTGTACTGTGTCTTTGTGGGCCGAATCGTGGCATCGTGGCATACAAATAGATCTTTGTATAATTAGTATCACGATAAAATAATATGGCGACGTTAGCATGACAATGACTGATCGTGCGTAATGTAGCTGCCCAGCGTATATCCAGCACCATCGCGTCACCACATTCCACTGGCTGTTGGCTAGTAGTAGTTGCTAACAAACGCTGCACAAATGGTACTGGCTATTGGCCGGGCCACAAGCCCGGGCAATAGCCAGTACCAATGTTGCTGGATGATTGCGACGCAATGGTGCTGGATATACCCTGGGCAGCTAGCTACATTACCAGCGATCACTCATTGGTGTTTCATTCTAACGTCGCCATATTATTTTATCGTGATACTACTTATACAAGCATCTATTTGTATTTTTCATGCCACGACTCGGCCCACAAAGACACTGCACAATAAAATCATTTGATCGCCAGCAGCCGGGTAAAACGCCATGTAATAGTAGCGTGCACTGACTACAGCTAAAATGTTTATTTCTTTTTATATATTTAGAACTGGCATCAGATGAGGAGGAGGAGGAGGAGGATGAAGAGTCAAGACTGCGATGGCGTTCTCCGACACTGAACCGGATTCATTCATTCATTCATTTCAGGGGGGGGGGGCAGTTTTTGGGTGTTTTTTTTATTTAGCCTACTCACACATAACCTGACTCCGCCAGATGGGGCAGCAGAGAGTACACTGCGTTCCCCCCTCCTGCTCCCATCTGGGAACTCTCAGGCAGACTTGATGCCCGGCCACAAAACGGCCTGGCCAATCAGCAGCAGCTAGAAGCTAGAAGCTGCTGCTAGAAGTTGCTAGAAGCTGCTGCTGATTGGCCAGGCCGTTTTGTGGCCGGGCATCAAGTCTGCCTCAGAGTTCCCAGATGGGAGCAGGAGGGGGGAACACAGTGTACTCTCTGCTGCCCCATCTGGCGGAGTCAGGTTAACTCACACACACACACACACCGTCAAGGACTGGGTTTGGGGACATTTGGGAGGAGTAGCTCTGATCCATAGCTCTAAATGCGCATTTAGAGCTATGGATCAGAGCTAGGGGAGGAGTAACTGTTTTGTATGTAGGCCTATTTATTTTCTGTAATATTTATCATTTTATTATGTTAGTAGTCGTAAAAAATAAAAGACGCTTTTACAATGAGTTAGACCTGTCATGACTATTTTGTTCACTATTGTGAGGTTTATTGTATATGACTAAGCAAGTTTCAACTGTGATTTACTCTGTAACGGTAGATGGTAATAACTCAATTTCTTTTTTATAATACAGTATACATTCAAGTCTATATTTTGATACATATCATGGGCACCAAGTCATATCAAAACAATGTCCTTGGATGTGTTTTTTATCAAAACTGTGTTTCTTCATAACAGGTTTTTGAGATACATGCATGAATAGACAAGGTACTGGTAAGACTATGTAAACATGGTATATATCAAAATGTGCGTTAGAATGTCTAATTTTACCCCAAAAAAGAATTGAGTTTATATGATGTTCCAATTTCAGAGCTATGGGGACTTTTAGCTGGATAGGTCAGATTGATCATGACTGACCATGCTATTTATAGATGGCAAAATATCTACAGTGGTACATGTGAGAAACATTTTATTTTAATTGAACTAGACAACTCACCCTTTAAAATGAGATATTGCATGGCTATGTACGCCCAGCAGAAAAAAAGTTATTTAGAAAATAAAACTTCAACCGGGCATAACTTTTTTTGGTTGTCCTAGAAACGGAAAACAGTGTAAATGCAGGCTCTTTTAAATGGCTTCCAACACAAGAACTAAATATTTTATCAACTCAGTTCATTTTTTTCCTGGAAGCAGACAAGTCAAGCTTTCTCTGAAGGTCTTTCGTTGTCACACATTCACAACAGAGAATTTTCAATAAATCATTCAAAAACGCCATTCTGCCATAGAGAAGTCTACAAACTATATAGAAATCCTTGAAACTCTCAAAGAGTTAAACATTTTATACATTTGAAAACTTGAAATGGGACATTCTGCATAATGAGAACTTTCACGTTTGGTACTTCCAAGTTTTGATGCCAGTACCTTTGTACTTTTTACTCAAGTAAATTCAGAACGCAGCACTTTTACTTGGAACAGAGTATTTCTATAGAAATGTGAGTAGTTCTTCCACCACTGCTCCCGGGGGCTTGGAGGACAAGGACATAAATTACATGGACGTTCTTGGTACAGTGGGCACTCAGGCAGAAGGCCTCCCCACCCACCCTCACCCGCCCACTCACCTCGCCATGGAGCAGCTCTCTCCTGCGGCCCTGCGGCTCGGCTGGCGCACAGACACACAGACAGAACAAGGGTATGGAGAATAATGAGGGGACGCAGACAGAGAGAGATTGGAGGGGAGGGGGAGGAGAGGGGAGGGGAGAGAACAGAGAGAGAGAGAAACAGAGATGGATCATTGGGCTACCCAATCATTGTGTTTGCACAAGGAGAGGTAATTTACAGAGCTGGGTTTGGGGTTTTGCTAGCGTGTCGAGTCGACCAGGGGGCTCCGTGAGGGAGAGGAAATCGCTCTAAACTGGGCCAGTCTTTTATCAATTAGGCTGCCATCCTGGAGCAGAGAGAGAGAGAGAGAGAGCGAGAGAGAGAGAGAGAGAGGTTGGGGTTTTCTTGTAGCAAAGCAAAGCATGTTGGGAAGCCACGCAACAAAAGACCCACCGGTGGCCAAACAAAGCCCCCAACTCCCCCACACACACACACTCCGGTGTTGTGTGCTGTCCCGAACAGAGATAGACTCGGCCCCCTGATCGTGGGGGGGGGGGGGGGGGGGGGGGGGGGGGTCGCACAGGGAATGCAGAATGATTGGAGCACTTCTCTACAGAGATAATAGTTTTTATTTGTTTCCAGTGTGTAATAACAGAGAAATGAACTGTGCTCCGTGAATGGGAACCAGATGGCAGGGCTCTTGATACCACACACAGGCTGCTGGCACAAGGACTCATCCACAGGCTCTGAGCCACATCTGGATGGATGGCTCCAGCGAACGTCTTCCATTAGGACCATCTCTCCCGCATGAGGTCATGACGGAGCCGGAGCTAATAGGCGCCAGGCTGCAGTGCAGTCAAGAGAATGCTCTCTCGCTCTCTCTCTCTCACATGACTTTGAGTCTGCCTGTCACTGTATGTATCTTTCAGTCTTCTCTCCCTCATTCTTTCACGCTCTGTCATTATTGAAGAGACTCACTCTCATACCATCCCACTCTCGGTCTCTCTTTTTCTAACCCCCCCTCCAAAAAAACAACAACCAGACAGACAGACTGACTGACTGAGAGGAGAGAGGGAACCATCATTTAAACATCATCACCATCTCTAATAACAATGACAGCCATTGGCCAGGCTCTCTCTAATACAAGCACACATACATTCAACTCCCATCTCATAGTCAGTGTAAAATCACACACACACACACACACACACACACACACACACACACACACACACACACACACACACACACAGTAATGGCAGATTCCAAATGCAGGAAAGTTGAACCAGAAGGTGTTTTTGATCTATTGAATACTTAATTAGTTCGAAATTAAAACCGCACGTGGTACAGTAAGGCATTAAAGTTAAATGGACAAAAAGGTTCTGGGAACTTGTTTCCATTGTGGTCCTATGTGTAACTCCCAATTTATATTAATTTATTGCGGACTGCAGTCTGCAATATTTTGTATGGGGTTAGTCTACTTTAAGTTGCTTGATACATTTTATCACGGTCCCCTACTATACATGATAGTGTAACCATGGTACCTTGGTTCTGGTGTCTCATACTGCCATCTGCCATGTTTGTTTTTATGACTTATTTCATTATTTGAATGTTTTTACTGTATTTTAATGTTTAAGAATTTCCCAACAAATTATAAAAAAATCACACCGTGTGAAGTGAGTGGTGCAACTCTGTGTGGGGGTCCCGGAAGTTCCAGGCCCACAGGACCACAGCCAGGGTTCCGGCCCGGTTCCGGCGAGCCGCCCCACGTCCGAACCGGTAGAGAAATGAGAGAGTTACCATGTGGGGGTCTCTGGGGGTCCGCGGGGGGGTCCCCAAAACACCCAGACCCCCCCTCTACTGTACACTGTACTGTACTGGCACACCCAAAATCATCATACTGTATATACAGTTAATATGTGCGTGTGTGTTTGTGTGTGTGTTAGGTTGCGCACAGGCGGTGAAAAACAACCATGCTATTTTCGTGCTCATACCCAGGCACCCACCCAGCCAGCCACCCAGCCACACACATAGCTCCGTAAGGGAGTGGTTGCACCACTCAAAAATAACTGAAAAAAGTAATTGCATTAGAAGCACAATATCAGTCAGAACCAAGGAAGGATGAGTATTTTTGACGAATCTATCATGGTTACATTTGTGTGAAGTTACAATGGGTTTGTATAGGAAGGATAAGGAAGTGTCTGATAAAATGAATATCAAATATCTAAATACTGAATAAAGCAACTTACAAACTGTCTGGGGTTCTCACAAAAGACACTGAGTACGGTAGACATTAAAATAACCCCAAAAGTGTTCGGGTGACGCAGTGGTAAATGTCCCTGCCCAGGCCACCACCACTGAGGTTGTGGGTTCGACTTCGAATCCACCACGATGCATCTGGCTTTGTCGGGCGTCTATGCGAACACAATCGGACCGTGTTCGGGGGAGGGAAGCCAGGAGGGCAGGGCGATATTGGTCTTTGCATGTATTCTACGGACGCCATCGTGTGATGGGATAAATCATGCTAGACGCAGCTTCCTCCGTCAGCGACTAGTTCCGATGTGACCTTTAATCAGGCACTTAACAACTTTCAACATGATGTGCCTATTTTGGGGATGTCATTATAGGCATAAATTGTAGTAATTGTAGTAAAAGTAATTGTGAAAATGACAGATCTACAAGCTCACAGGGGGTCATATCGGCTATTTATATATAATTGTTGTGCAATAAGGTAATTAGGAATTAAGTTGTGATTCATTGGAGTTGTTCAGTGGTTAATATGAATGTGAAACTCATCACACACTGTTTTGGCAGCCATGCAGTCAACCAGTTGAAGAAATTGCAGATTGAGGCTCTGCTTTTATGAAATATCCATCTATTAGGGTTTTTTCTTACGACTTACACTGTAAGCTTGTAGATAGCCTATTTTCGGTGTGTGACATACTTCCATAGATAGAAGACCCATGCTGACTTCTATGGAATCCAAATGACTGAAATCAGTCAAATAATTAACTTAAACATAATAATAATTTTAGTCTTTGTACCTGCGAGGGCTAGCAATAGTTCTCCTAGACACTGCTGGTAGAGGTCCAGTGCATCATTCTCATCCAGTCCACTTTGCTCCTGGAATGAAACACAGGAACGTTAGGGAAAAACATGCTGAAATTCAACCACACGCAACAGAGTGTTTCTCAACTGATTATTAGCCACCAGGATCCTGATTTTGCACTAAACAATATTTAATCATTACACATATATAATTGAAACTGATAAAAATCTAAATGCATTTGTATTGGCTGACGTTTTTATTTTTCTGACACTAATGCAAATATTATTTCTATCTGTGCAATAAAGTGTGTTGACAGCGGATGCAGTGAGTTATGTGAAAGAGAACATGGCCAACATAATAACAGAGCAACCAAACAACACACAAACTATATGTTTACATTTGGTTCACCAGCCATCTAAAAATATGCAGTTCAGATGGGAAACTACAAGCAGGGGATGCGTTTTTGTGTCCTGGTATGTGTCTTCTTGTGCTGTTTTTCTTTTTAATCTTAGCCCTGCCTCTGACGTGTGTGCGTATGTGTGCTTGCGCATGTGTGTTACTGTACTTGTGGGGAGCAAATGTCCCCACAAGTATAGTAGAATATGGGAAACACGTTGTTGTGAGAACTATTTTCCTGGTCCTCACAAGAAACTCACGTTTTATGGTTGAACATTTATGCCTGATTTATACTTCTAAGTTGTGCGCTTAACTCCACCGGAAAATAGCTGATCTACAAGCTGCTCACAACGTAGATCTGCTATTTTCCGGCTTTAGGGCATGGTTAAAAATGGCAAAAGAATATATCATGTAAAAGTATTGTTGATAAAACTGTGTCCTAAAATGTTGATGTCCTCACAATCATAGTAATACAAACCTGTGTGTGTGTGTGTGTGTGTGTGTGTGTGTGTGTGTGTGTGTGTGTGTGTGTGTGTGTGTGTGTGTGTGTGTGTGTGTGTGTGTGTGTGTGTGCACGCACGCGCGTGCGTGCGTATCCCAGTGGCACCCAGCGATAATCATATAATCTAACCTTAGCTATGGCGGTGGAGGCCAGTTGGAGGGCAACCCGAAGACGTGGATGATCAGCAGACATTTCTGGAAACAGCAAGACAGAATAATGCCTAATTTATCATTTGTCAAGCAGGCAAATTTCCTGTAAATGAATGCCCTACTTGGTCATACAACTACAGTGTCACACAAAAGTTGTCCATCTGATACTATATAGTATCAATAGTATAGTATAGTACAATATAGTTGTGCCATCTTTTTTTAGTTAAATCCTGAAAGGTTTCCATCCAACAGAGACGATATACGCCGCTATACGACGATGTCCCATGCCGAAGGTAGCAGGATTTACAAGCTCACAATGCGATGCCATGTCAGCTTATATGACTAAGTATAAATCAGGCTTAACCACTTAAACCCTATATACTTAGTTGGCCATCGTATATACTAGATCTCAGGGGTCTCTATATACTCGGCCCCCTCCTGTTTTTCGTCCATACAAAATATTTTGGCGGAAAATAACCGATTCGCAAGCTTACAGCGGTCCCCCCGTTGGTACCTGTTGTGAGCTTGTAGATCAGCTATTTTCGCTGAACATTCTACCCTAGAATAGGGAAGCTAGAGTTCACACCGTTTTCATCACAAAGAATTCACATAGTATTAGTGATTTACGGTAAAGTATGGTATTCAGATTCTGATGATGTTGTCATGTCTCAAGATAAGATCAAATAAGACCCCAAATGGATGAACCAAAATATTATATTGAATATAACCACTTAAACAGAACTTATGTATATATAAAACATAACCAAATAAGATTGAAAACACCCTGATCATCATGATTCAGCATTCTAATTACAGTTACTGTAATTAAAAAACGAAGAATAAGTCTGCACACCGTTTTTAAATCTCCCCAAAAACTTTATTTACCAAGGCGGGGTAAAAACACAACATTTCGGCCTCTGTTGCCTTCGTCAGGTATATTAGATATAGCAACGCATATATAGAGGTATAAGTGGGCTGATACAAATCAGTGACAAGCACTCACACCTGTGGTTCTTTTAAGTTGTGTTCGCGAAATATTTCGCTCTAGGTTTTCCTTGCAAAACCGAGGTGCAGAACTTCATTTTAATGAGCCCTGTGGGTTTAGGAGATGTGTGACGTCAGACGCCAATACCCTGAGGGCTTAAAAGGGGCGTCTACGTCACCGGCTCTCATTCGCTTTCCTTCTGCCAAGAGGTACCGCAAGAACTTTTAGCCAAGTTTGTTTGGAGTGATTAACGCCTCGAAAATCGGGCAAGAGAAGGCCTCGAGCTCCGTGAGACTCTCCGACATCCCTGGATACTGAACTTAAGTACAGAATAACAGAAAGAAAAACTTTTACACGCTTTTTTCCCTAGCAAGTTATTAGTTTGATGTGCTTCGGAAACTAGTTTTCTCCACAGGTAACTTGCCGCTCGAGCGGGAAGCTAACCAGCTTTTAGCTAACAGTTTAGCTCGGGCCGTCACCGCCATCCTGTCCCGGCCCCACGGACCCGCGCTCCAGCCACCGCCACCTCCTCCCAGGCGTTGGAAGTCAGGGCTGCCAACGCCCCCGACTACGAGGCTCTGGGAGCGAGGCCTAAAGTGACAACCAGGACTCGCCAGCCAGCCAGCGGGAATAACCTTCCTCCAACAGGGCAGCCAAAGCCCGCGGAGGATTTTCCTCCCGCTCCAGTGGCCAGACCTCGCCAGCTGCTCGTCAGAGCCACGGTGGAACCCCCGCCTAAACGCGCAGCACCCGCTGTCACGGCTCGCCTGGATCCTTCCCCACCACACTGGGCCGAGGAGCAGAAAGAAGAAGGTGAATATGTCCCTTCCTACCAGGCGCCCTATGACGAGGACTTCCTTATCGTCGACGAGGCTAGTTACCATGACTATGAGTACTACAACGACGATGAGGAACATGATGGCCATGACGACGACATGCCCTGTCTCCCCTTCGACGAGGATGATGACGGCACCATGCAGGTCGAGCAGCAGCAGCAGCCAGAGGCACAGGACCCCACTGACATGCTCATGGATGACTCCAACATCATGGGCATTTACAAGAAGGCGGTCCAGCGCTGCAACCACGAATGGCATGAATCCACCACCAAAAGGCTGAAGTGGGAAGGTAGGAATGAGAAACATCTCCCCCCCCCCACCAAAGAAGCAGAGACTCCCCCAGGGTCTGGGCTTCTTTGAAACCATCACCATGGCCTGGGAAAAACCCCTGGTGGAAGCAGAGTGCTCCTCCCGCAGCACCAGGGGCGTTATGGATGTGGTGGGCATGGAAGACATGTGCCTGAATTCTATGCCTCCCATGGACAAGGCCGTGGCTTCCTACCTGGCCAACCCTTCAGTCCCACGGGTGGTCCCCATGGACAGAGAGCCTACTTTCTCCACCACAGCAGATAAAGAGGCCTCCAAAATCAACAAATGGCTGCATGGCCACCTGTGCTTCGTGGCCAAAGCAGTTAATGCTGGAGCTCTCCTACAGGGATCTGCAGAGAAGCTCCTGCTTGAGATGGGGAACAAGTCCGAACCAGAGCAACTGGCTGAGCTCCGCCGTCTCAATCATGAGACTGCCCCCCTCCCCCTCATACAACACAAATGTTGTGTCAAACCATGTGACTCCCATTGGAAATGCATTGGGACAAGATGTATCACACCCTTTGTATACAACAAGCATACATCAATCTGTTGCGACCGTGTGAGTCGCCCCTTAGGCCTGACTCACACCTTTGCAACAGATTGATGTATGCTTGTTGTATGAGACGTAGAGGGTAAAAGTGGTCCAAGTACAGAGTTAACTCAGGTCTGTTTCACTAAGTATAGACTAGAGGGTTTCATTGGTTTAGACTCCTTCAGTTTGTATTCTGCTATGGAGAAAACCTGATGTAAATCTGAAAACACATTGGAGGCCATGAAGTAGAATTGATTTGATACTCACTCCGGACTAGTTCACGTTCACATTCATCAGTCATGAAAAGAGAAAACACATGGTTGGAATAGTTACAAAACTGATCATTCACAAACAGAACAGCTAATAATTAGCAAATTGTTAAGGAACCTGAAATATCAAATGCAATAATGGATGGTAAATTAATCGACTATCTTGATTATTATACAAAGTAATAGCTTGCTTCATATATCATCATGATTCAGCATTCTAATTACAGTTACTGTAATTAAAAAAGGAAGAATAAGTCTGCACACCGTTTTGAAAGCTCCCCAAAAACTTTATTTACCAAGGCGGGGTAAAAACACAACGTTTCGGCCTCTGTTGCCTTCGTCAGGTATATTAGATAGCAAAGCATATAGTACAGGTATATATAGAGGTATAAGTGGGCAGATACAAATCAGTGACAAGCCCTCACACCTGTGGACAGTCCTTATTTGGGCTTGAACTCGGCTATGACACTCAGGACAGAGAATGCAGCCATTATGGCTATCCCTGTGTGGCCACCAGGGGAAGGAATCATACACACATATACAAACATCATATCAATACCCGATCTAAGTGTAAACACAACTCACTGAGCTATACAGAGAGTAGCCTACATAATGCATTGTCATTTCCATGTAATAACGTATTAAAAACACACTTAAAAAAGACAAGACCAAAAACATACATATTTACATTTACAGGAATGGTTTGATATCAAACTCTTCATTTAGACCGTATGGGGCCATAGGGTTAAGATTATAAATGTGGAACATTTCTCTTTGAAGTAGGCGACGCTCCTGATTTCACCCTCTGGGGGGTTTGTCCACTTTTCCGATACCTATATAGCGAAATTGGCTAATGTTGTGGCCAGCTTGTTTGAAATGTGGGGTTACACTCGTCCCCGCATCTAATATTGGAGCGATGCTCGATCATGCGGGTACGGAGGGCTCGATTAGTTTTGCCAACGTATCCCAAGCCACAGGGACATTTAATCAGATAGATCACATTAGTGGAACTGCATGTGATCACCCCACGGATCTGTAGTGATTTACCACTGTGGGGATGCGTATATGTCTGACATTTGGTAGTGAACCCACACTGTGCACAGTTACCGCACCATAAAGTTCCCCTCTGGAATATGATCTACAAATGTACTTTTTTTCGGCTCAGGGGTGTAAGATCTGACCAGCTGGTCTCTTAAATTTGGAGGGTGCTTAAATACTACTGCTAGGGCTTGTGTGAACACAGTGTTCAGTCTAGGGTCTGACTGGATAATATGCCAATGTTTAGAGATTATTTTTATAAATTCAAAACCCATAGGAGAGTATCTGAGCACACAGAAGGGAGCATTAGCCTTTTTGGTTTTAATTTTGGGAGCGAGGCATTCCTCTTGTGTCTTATTTTTAAAACGGTCGGCAGCGACATCCAACCATTCCTGCTTATACCCTCTTTCTAAAAATCTGTTGGTGAGATCTGTAGCTTGTGCATGATAACCAGCATCTGTGCTGCAAACCCTTCTAGCTCGATGAAATTGGCTAATAGGTAAACTTTTAGTTTTAACCAGATGAGTAGGGTGAAAACTGTCCCCTCGTAAAATAGTGTTTCTGTCTGTGGGTTTGCGATACAGATCTGTCTGTATCGTGTTATCATGTTTGATGACCAACACATCCAGAAAGCTAATTTGTGTGTCACTGAACTCCAGTGTAAATTGGAGATGTTCGTTCACAGCATTTAAATAGGCATGAAATTGTGAGAGAGTTTCTGCCGTACCAGCCCATAAAATAAACAAATCGTCAATGTAGCGTCGATATAAACGAATGTTGGAATGATAAGGGTTAACAGTAGGATCTAGCACAAACTGTTGTTCAAAATAGCCCATGTATACATTTGCGTAATTTGGGGGCATTGTGCTACCCATGGCTGTATAGTTTGTAGTCAACACTAATTCAGTGAGTGCAGTGACACATTGCAGTACTGGGTTTGGTAAGAGAATCTCTTAATAGTAACCATAGCAACCCATCGAGCTGTCTAACCTGTCACCAACAACTTAGATCGGGTATTGATATGATGTTTGTATATGTGTGTATGATTCCTTCCCCTGGTGGCCACACAGGGATAGCCTAATGGCTGCATTCTCTGTCCTGAGTGTCATAGCCGAGTTCAAGCCCAAATAAGGACTGTCCACAGGTGTGAGTGCTTGTCACTGATTTGTATCTGCCCACTTATACCTCTATATATACCTGTACTATCGTTGCTATATCTAATATACCTGACGAAGGCAACAGAGGCCAAAACGTTGTGTTTTTGGTAAATACAGTTTTTGGGGAGCTTTCAAAACGGTGTGCACTTATTCTTCCTTTTTCAGTCTGTTCTTTTTTGTTCGAGCACCCGCTGAATTTACCCGGGATGTGCGTGCACCTCCTGACCACTTTAAGTTACTGTAATTACACATCAGGAGGACATGAAGTAGAATATGTTTGATACTCACCCCCTAGTAGATCGTCACATTCATGATTGAAAAGAAAAACAAAACACATTTGTTTAGAAAACTGCGATTTTAAACAGAGATGATTTTACAAATTGTAAAATGACATGGAACATAACATTAAATAAATAAATCTGCTGTGTCAATAGTAATAATCTGTCAGTAATATAAATCATCTTGACTAATTCCCTGTTATTTTAAATGACACTATAATCTTGTACAGTCTATGGTATGCAGTAAGACCTGCTACTGTTTCTGCTAATCTTTAGATAGTGTTTATCTGTAATATTTACAAACAGCTAAACTCTTCAACACATTAACACTTAGACACAACATGTAGATCAAATGTGTGAAGTGATTAAATGTCAGTTTAAACACATCATATCAATAATAAGGTCATTATTCTACAGTACTGTATCCCTTCAACTGTTATGATGATAGAATATTTTCTGATTGTGAGTCAGATCATAATAGTGTTAATGTTTTGATTTTGTCTAAGTCAGAATATGTTCTAATTTATTTATTCTAATATAAAATATAAAGCGTTGACAGAGCATAAAATGATTGTTTAATTTTACGCTCTCAAGAGATCTATAAGGGTCCATTTGGTTACCAACTCTCCATCATTTAGCTGGGGACCACCTGGAACCCCCTCAAGGACCCCCTCAAGTTTACCAGCAACATGACTGGCAGTGGTGGAAAAAGTAATCAATTGTTTTACTTGAAGTAAAAGTATCAATACTGCAATGTAGAACTACTTCGTAGTAAAAGTAAAAGTCCGGAATTCAAATTGTACTTGAGTAAAAGTACAAAAGTATTTGCGCCAAATGTACTTAAATTACCAAAAGTAGAAATAACTCACTATGCAGAATGCCCCATTTCAAGTTTTCAAATGTATAAAATATTTAGAAAATAGCAGATCTATACAAGCTCACAATGCATTGCATCGCGACGCATTGTGAGTGTGTACATCAGCTATTTTTAAATGGCCGAAATGTATATAGGGCTGAAGTGGTTACTGTATGATTTGTAATAATAATCAAAATCTACACAGTAACTAGTAACTAAAGCTTTCAAATAATTCTAGTGGAGCAAAAGTACAATATTTGCCTCTGAGATGTACAGTAGTGGAATAGAAGTAAAGGTATTGGAAATTGCAAATACTCAAGTAAAGTACAAATATCTCAAAATTGTACTTAAGTACAGTACTTAAGTAAATGTACTTAGTTACTTTCCACCACTGATGACTGGAGCTGCTCATTGATATGAGACTGACTGTCAGTCACTGTTATAGAGTAGTATCACTATGATAGAGTCCAATACTGTAATAGTTGTTGACCTCATTTACATTTTACATAAATAATAATGCATAATGTATAAATAATGTATACTTGGGAAGCTCATGAACGTAATAAATTGTGGGATGAGCTTGTATATTTGCTATTTTTAACATAATGCTTAAAACACCAAAAGGGGTTCCCGTCCAGAATGGGTTAAGAATTACCTGTGGGATTTGGGGTTATCTATGCAAAGTACACAAACAATGCATTTAAAGAAACGTTAGACTTTAAAATGAATAAAATCTCAAGCAATAGCGAGAATAAGATTTAACACTTGAACGCAGAAATCCACATTCAGTGGGAACATTAATAAAAATAACAGATCTACAAGCTCACAAAGCGCTGTGAGTTTGTAGACCTGCTATTTTTTAACGAAGAGATATGTTGTAGAGGGAAAACGTGGTCCAAGTACAGAGTTAACTCAGGTCTGTTTGACTAAGTATAGACTATAGAGGGTTTCATTGGTTTAGACTCATTCAGTTTGTATTCTGCTATGGAGAAAACCTGATGTAAATCTGAAAACACATTGGAGGCCATGAAGTTGAATTGATTTGATACTCACATATGTCTAGTTCACGTTCACATTCATCATTCATGAAAAGAGAAAACACATGGTTGGAATAGTTAGAAAACTGATCATTCACAAACAGAAAGATGATTAATAATTAGCAAATTGTTATAAGGAACCTGAAATATCGAATGCAATAATGGAATGGTTTAAATGAATCGACTATCTTGATTATTATACAAAATAATAGCTTGCTTCATATATCATCATGATTCAGCATTCTAATTACAGTTACTGTAATTAAAAAAGGAAGAATAAGTCTGCACACCGTTTTGAAAGCTCCCCAAAAACGTTATTTACCAAGGCGGGGTAAAAACACAAAGTTTCGGCCTCTGTTGCCTTCGTCAGGTATATTAGATAGCAACGCATATAGACGCCTTAACAGACGACGTCACACTGATAAGAAACAGCATGCGCGTGCATACCGGCAGCAGAAGAACCCTTCCTCTCATAAGATGCAATGGAAAAGTTCTAACTGCACTCACGTGTAAAAAATGCCCCATCAAACTTTCAGATTCTGTTTTTCTCCCAGTGTGGAGGAAGAATGATTAGGATTTTTTATTGTATTCTCTCACTCTTGAAATATATAATCCATTGGTTTCTGTTGTGTGTGAACAATAATAGCAATTCAAAACCACATCTCCAGTCGCTGAGAACGGGAGGTGCGCTCATGATCACGGCAGCAGAGCCTGTTTGTCCATGGCTGCACGCGCACCTGCAGCCCATCAAGTATAAGGTATGCTTCGTCCCACGATGGTGTCGCGCACGCAGACCTCTACACTCACAATAGTCGCATCCGCGATGCGATGTGAGCTTGTATATCAGCTGTTCTCTGTGCACAACACCGTTGCGCTTTGAAGTATAAATGTCTCCTAGGGTGCATCTCACTAGCCAACACACAAGAGGAGGTTGAATGGACTGAAACCAGCGCTCCCCAAAACAACAGGTTTGGAGATCTGTTGGGAATTGATTACATGAAACAGTCACCCGTGCGCCCAGTCCCAATGTTTGTAAACAAATAATTGGTCTATAGTACAGGTATATATAGAGGTATAAGTGGGCAGATACAAATCAGTGACAAGCACTCACACCTGTGGACAGTCCTAGAATCCAAAAAGTGGTCCAAGTACAGAGTTAACTCAGGTCTGTTTCACTAAGTATAGACTATAGGGTTTCATTGGTTTAGACTCCTTCAGTTTGTATTCTGCTATGGAGAAAACCTGATGTAAATCTGAAAACACATTGGAGGCCATGAAGTAGAATTGATTTGATACTCACTCCGGTCTAGTTCACGTTCACATTCATCAGTCATGAAAAGAGAAAACACATGGTTGGAATAGTTACAAAACTGATCATTCACAAACAGAACAGCTAATAATTAGCAAATTGTTAAGGAACCTGAAATATCAAATGCAATAATGGATGGTAAATTAATAGACTATCTTGATTATTATACAAAATAATAGCTTGCTTCATATATCATCATGATTCAGCATTCTAATTACAGTTACTGTAATTAAAAAAGGAAGAATAAGTCTGCACACCGTTTTGAAAGCTCCCCAAAAACTTTATTTACCAAGACGGGGTAAAAACACAACGTTTCGGCCTCTGTTGCCTTCGTCAGGTATATTAGATAGCAAAGCATATAGTACACGTGTATATATATAGAGGTATAAGTGGGCAGATACAAATCAGTGACAAGCACTCACACCTGTGGACAGTCCTTATTTGGGCTTGAACTCGGCTATGACACTCAGGACAGAGAATGCAGCCATTATGGCTATCCCTGTGTGGCCACCAGGGGAAGGAATCATACACACATATACAAACATCATATCAATACCCGATCTAAGTGTAAACACAACTCACTGAGCTATACAGAGAGTAGCCTACATAATGCATTGTCATTTCCATGTAATAACGTATTAAAAACACACTTAAAAAAGACAAGACCAAAAACATACATATTTACATTTACAGGAATGGTTTGATATCAAACTCTTCATTTAGGCCATAGTGTTAAGATTATAAATGTGGAACATTTCTCTTTGGAGTAGGCGGCGCTCCTGATTTCCCCCTCTGGGGGGTTTGTCCACTTTTCCGATGCCTATATAGCGAAATTGGTTAATGGTGTGGCCAGCTTGTTTGAAATGTGGGTTGTCTTAAGTGCCTCTCTCGAAGAGAGCCATATGGGTCCGAGCCACTTGGTGGCGCTGGAGCACAGAACAAAACATAAACTCACGAACTAATTTATTGGTTCGTGGAGCTGTCACTCAGAGCGGTGTCCCCGGTCCCAACCCTCAGGTATAAAACCGGTGGGCGTGAACGCTCGAGTCATTCCTATCAACCAGCGAGTACACCAAAGTCTCACAACCGGCTGTTGAAATATATTTTTTTAGACGAGTCTAGAACTGACTTGCACCGCGGGGATTCGCAGCCGCAAGACGGTGTTCTTTCCACGAGCTAACTCTTCTCAAGATAAGTTTATTTAAGACTAATAACACAAGTGAGCCTGCCCGGCGACTTGTTGTTTTGTCTGCTCTCTACGTTACCGCTCCTCTCGTTGCTTCTTGTAGCTAGCGTTTGTTAGCTTGTAGCTAGCGTTTGTTAGCTTGTCATTGGCTCAGCTTCAGCGTTGCTGCCGCTTTTTTTCTCCTCCGCTAGCCTCTCGTTAGTCCCTGACTAAACTCCTTCTAGGCCCGCAGCCTCGCTTCTTGTAGCTACAACCCTCGGTAACAGCGGGCCGACGTCAACCGATCCCCCGTCGCCTCGTTATCTGCATCTACCGCAGGCTAGACTTCTCAACCCTTCCCCACAACGTGGACAACAAACAGGCCTCCCTCCTTTACACTACGGTAGGCCAACACGTGGTGCAGCCTTCAGCCATCGGCTGTAAGCTGACCACTGTGAGCTCCACACATCACCTTTACCCTCCGTAGTAGGGGAGCTAAGTGTTTATATTTTATATATATTTTATAAATATAGTTTATATTTAAAAAATCACACCCGTGTGAACTGAGTGGTGTAAGGTTTTATATAGCATGATCAGTTGTGGTCTGACGTAATGTCTGACGTAATGAAATCACAGCCGCGTGAACTGAGTGACCACTTTCCTAGATCTAGGCTATTGAGTTCAGTATTGAGCATCTCTGTTTCTCTGGTGGTTAGTTGAAAAAAAAATATGTTAAGTAAAAAAAAGCTATCATTTTTGATAAATGTATATAAAAAAAATATTAAAAAAAATTATATAAAAAAAAAATATATCAGTTATTATAATCACATTTATTTATGTAAAGAATCAATTAACTTGCATTGTTTTTTATCGATTTTATTTATTTCTAATGCTGAGATACTTACATTTTTCTTTGTGTTATTTGTGTTTATTTTAATACTAATTCTAAACGAAACAATCTCTGATTTTAATTCATCTAAATGTTCAATAAACTTATTTCTATTATTAATATTCAATTCAATTAAATAATCTTCGGACTCACCCAACATTTTGGCAATAATATCATGTTGACAAGTTATCCATAGCTCTTCATTCTTCATTACTATATCTTGTGTTTTTAAAATTATCTTTAATCCTGATTTACAGGTCACAGATTTGACATTGCATCCAAAACAAAAGTACTGTTTATTCTTCAATGCAATGACAGTATCATCACAACTTTTACATTTACCCATTGACGAATCTTCCAACTTAAAATCAGTAATCGTTCCAAAATAACTAATTAATATAACTGTTTCTAAGTTATGTTCACTGTTCATATTTGTTGTTCGTCTTTGATGACTGCAGCAAGGGTTCCTCTTGAACCATTGGTCAAACCATCAAGAGTATCCAGATTGTGAATGAGCATCACCGGAGCATCGATCTTGAGCCTCAAGGTTTGGAGAAACGCTGAATTTCCAACTGTTCCTTTTACATTGAGTTTAGGTTCAAAGTTTGGAATTGTTGGATGATGATTAATGGCTTCAATTTCTATCATTTCTGTTTTAAGTTCATTTAGTCTCAGATTATTTTGTTTGTTCACTGTTGCATTAGTAGCGCTAATGTATGTTGCACCAACTGTGTCGGAATGGCCTTCAGGTCTGATTCTGGTAGCTAGAACTATTAGATCTTCTTCAGTCTGGTGACCCACTCTGAGTCTGTTGAGAATATCAGCATATGTATGGTCATCTCCTTGTCTGTGATTCTCCTCTAATGTGATGATTTCAAACAGTTCCCAATGAGGTCGGATCTGAAAGGGTATTTTGTAGTCCTCACACTGGGGTTCATCAAAAATATACCTTGCTTGGCATGGTTTGAGCTGCATTATATCACCGAAGAAGAACATTGCAAGACCTCCAAATATCTTTTCGGGTTGCAGCATGATTTCACGAAGTCGAAAATCAAGCATGTAGAGCATATCTGCTTTGACCATGGAAATTTCATCCACAATGATCGCCTTAAGGTTCTTAAGCTCTATCCTTGTGTTGTCGCGTTTCTTATCACTCAATGGATAGTACTGATTACCGAAGTTGAACCCAAACGTTGTGTGTAGTGTTTGACCTCTGATTTTAGAGGCTGCTGTTCCAGTTGGGGCAGTGATCAACACATGTGGGTATTCTGGGTTGTCACCAGTCTTATGTAGAATCTGATGAAGCCATTGTTTCAGGATATTGATGACAGTAGATTTTCCACAACCTGCCCCACCATTTACCATCAGCATTGGAGATTTTGGTAGAGGATTTTTCTCTTTTAATGCCTTAACAAGATCTCTTGCATATTTTATGCCCTTTTCCACAACCTTCCTCTGATGATAGTCAAGGTTTCTTGTTTTTGTCCAAAGGATGTCTATAGCGTCTATTTCAATAGGTCGAAATACTTTTTCCGATTGATTACATTCTTGTGGTAGTGCATGATTATCAGGATCAAGGTGATGAAAATCTGGATGAGGTAGAGGACCTAGCAGATTACAGTCAAGAATGTCTTGCTCCCCTTCTGGATTTAACATGGCCTCCACCTCTGTATTTCGTGCAGACTCTTGTACTGCCAGCCTTGCTTCTTCCACGCTGTTTAGGTGTTCCATGACATGTCTCTTAACCATTATTATCTCTTGCTGTAGCTTTGTGTATTCTGCATTTTTGTCATTTTCATCTAAAATACTATCAATTCTTCGAAATATCTTGTCAATGTCTTCCTCTTGTCTGTATGGTCTATATAGGAGCAGTTCTGAAAACCAATATGAGTGTGTATCTGTGATTTTCTTGAACTTGTGAAGTCTCATTACAGCAGGTTTGCTCCTCTTCTTCATGTATGGTGGTTCATCTGGATGTATGTGTGTTAATGGGAAAATTGGTGGAAGGGGTTTATCAGATATTCCTTCCCGGGAAGTGATGAAGAAATGTAGCTTATCTTTAGGATTGGCAGATGATGGAGAAATTCGTTGTGGATGCTCTTCGTCTGCTGCGAATTTCCAAGCAGTACTGTACATTTTGGCAAATTGGGCCAAGCAAATATCTTCCATATCTACTGCCCTTCTTTCATATTTGGACACAATGTCATGTTTCTCTACATATTCCCCTTCCTTTCCTGGAATATTAACCTTTGGAATGTGAGTGTACTGTGGATCATCGTCAACTCTAATGAGAAACTTGTATCTCTCTTCTCTGCGATTTGTGGGAACAAAGACTGAAATTATATTGGAGTCTCTAAAATGGAAGTCTGGGAATAACTTATAGACTGCTTCTGCTTCTCCCATTTGTCGATGTAAAATGAAGGTATTCATGAGTGTTAACATCTTTTCTTTTAGAGTACTTGATTGTGTTTCTTTTAAGGCATCAAGGAGAAACTTCATTGTTCCAGTGTCATCCTTTGTGTAATATTCAGAGATGTAGGTTATCACAGCATGGTAGTCCAATGTAATTTGCAGATCAGTGTTACCATTCCAGGCTTCAGTCCACTCAGGATTGTAATTATTGACAAAGATTTCGTCTATGTCCCTTGCCATAATGAGAGAGTAGCCTCCTGTACTTGTCTTCAAAGCTTCGAGATAGGAATCAAAGTTGGTATCATTCAGACCGGCCATTTTGAGGACTTCCTTAATCCTCTTCTCTCGTTTTGTTTCATATTCCTGTTTGTCATGTGGATTGATGGTGGGAAATTGCATAAAGATTTTGGACACAACCTTGTCATCAAGCAATATTTCCTTCACTGCTTCAAGTAAGTCTTTGCGTTTCTTTCTGTTTATTGTATCTGCTTTGAATGCATCACCTATCATTTTACAGGGTGAAGCTATCACTGTGGTCCATACAGGGAATTTCGGGAAAGAGAATCTGCAGGTGGTTTTATATTTTCTACAGGCTTTTGTGTGTTTGTGGCAGTTTACTGCTTTTACAATTTTAGATACTTTTTCTCCGACAACAGCAGGACTGAGGGTGACGGAAGTAAACGTGTTAGCAAAGTTGATAACGGCTCTTTCCTCATATTCGTGTAAGTCATCGAGGGTTTGAAATTTCTTGAAAGCCGACTTCAGGCCAAAGAATTTGAAAGTGTTGAGAAGATCTTCTGAGGTCAAAGTGGTTAAGTGAAGTTTATTAAGAATATGAATCAAAGTTTGTCTCTTATCTTCTTCTACACTGTCCTTCTTAACAATGACAGTGTGAAGAAGTTCTTTGATTATTATATGGATGTCCACAGTTTCATTCTTCGTAAACACATCTTCAATGTCACGAATATGTATTCCATTATGGATTTTCATTTCCATTTTCTCCATATCCACCCAGATAACTCCATGATTATGACCTGCTCCCCTGCCTTGGAACTCCAGCTTGGTTGAGTAGTATTCCACGGACATTGGATTATGAGGATTTAGCATAATCTCTCTAATGAAGGCCTGCACTCTATGCTTGTAGTTTCTTGTGGCAGTGACAACATTGTTTCGAAGAATCTCATGGATTGACTGTCCTTCTTCTGTTTGTAGATACTCATACAAAGGAAGAGAAGACTGACCTCCATTGAAATGGACAATAGTTATTTCTTCTTCCTCTTCTTCTCCATCACTCTCTTTGATTTTCTTTTGCAGTATATATTCAATCCTCAAACCCCTTTCTCTTAGAATAGGAGTGATATTTTCTTCCCAGCGCATATCTGCACAACTCAAAGTGAAGAAGAATTGGAATGGACCAAGATTATCCAATCTGGCCATCATTTCATATTTGCCTTTCTTGTGGTAACTAGGAGTGTTGGAGATACTGTCAAACACTGAGAAAGCATTCTCAAGGTTATACATAGTTTCTCCCGATGTTGAGATGGACTTCTTTCCTCTCATGAAGGAAATATTTATGTTTCTCTGAAGCTGTTTCTTTTCAATATAAGAAAGAGCTGCAAAAAGGTAGCTGGGATCATCTCTGAATCTTGAATCCATATTTCTCAATCTTTGAATAAAGTAATATTGATCAGTGAGTTTAACTTCTCTTGGATAGTGTAAGTTGAATTTTCCATCTGGATACTTCATTGGAAAAGCCATGGAATCCCAGTCTTTACTATATAGGATATTTTCTGGAATTTTTCCTTCACCAGGCGCAAATACAAGCACATTTGAATCTCTCTGCTGGTTTTCATCGTGAAATGCCTCTGGACATCTTGCCGTTACACAGACTGAATCGTCATAATCAATTTGAAACTTTCTGATCGGGTCATTCTCTCTGTATTCTGCTTCTTCTTTCTCTTCATCATTTTGTATTTCATTTGTCTCTACCGAGTCTGCTGTATCAACATCCTGCCCATTGGTGTCCCTACTGTTTTGTGATACGTGTTGTTGAATGATGGATATGTCATCAATATCATCGGAGATAATTATATCATTAACCTCATCAAGACTTTCATCCATAATTGCATCTTCATTTATGTAGAGAAGGTGTGATCCTAGAAGGTCCCTCTGTTCACATTTCTTTCGGAAGATGGAAGGATCTGAGTAGAATTGATAATGAGGGTTTGCACTGTCCTTCAAAAACTGCATTGCTTCGAACAGTTGTACAGGATTTATAGTTGTGTGATGAACATAATTCTCGTATGTCTTCTTGCGCTTCAGCTTCACATCAATGATAATTATACCAGCGTCAGATGGAGTCCTGGGAAGAGTTTGCAAAGTGTTCATCACATCATCGTCTCCTATGGGGATGTTAATAAGTCTGTCTTTCACAGCTGGCATCAACGAAACTGGAAGTCTGAATATTTTCTGAAACAAGATCTTCTTGGAAATAAGATTATTTGACAATTCTGACAGTTGGAGATGGCTCGGTACAAAGATAACCTTCAGACCATTAGCAGCTGACATGGGTGGCATTTCTCCTTTATGAAGATATTTCTTACAAGTGTGACAGAGATACCAGTTTGCGTTAAGATCAATGTAGACACTGAATTTAGGATTCTTCAATTTCTTTTCAAAAATGTCTTCAAATAAATTGACAATTTTATCATTGCATGTTCTTTCAATAGAACTAATGATATTGTCATCAATGATGGTAACTCCATTTTCAAACATCATTTGTTCACAACAACAGCACGGGAAGACTGGACCATATTTGACATACCTTCTGAAATTTTCTAGCCTGTCTTGTCGTGTTTGCCCTTTCTGCATCCTGGCTTGTTTCCTGTGTGTTGCAATGTTTTCTTTTTGTTGAGGTGTTCTTTTAGTCCTTCCAAGTGTCATCCTTTCTTTGTTTTTCTTTCTAACCTCTTTCTGTGTAATTTTTTTCTTCTTTGGTCTTTCTTTTTCTACTCTTTTTATTGAATTTTGTAACTGCTGAATATGACATTTTTCTTCGTCACTTCTGTCTGTAGTTTTAATTTGGAGCAGAGTGGTTTTCATATGTGTTACAATGTTTTTGTTTTCAAGTTCTTTGTGTTGAGGTGTTCTTTTAGGTCTTCCAAGTATTTTCCTTTTAGTTCTTCCGAGTGTCGTCCTTTCTCTGTTTTTCTTTCTAACCTCTTTCTGTGTCATTTTTTTCTTCTTTGGTCTTTCTTTTTCTACTCTTCTTATTGAATTTCGTAATCGCTGAATTTGACGTTTTTCTTCGTCACTTCTGTCTGTAGTTTTAATTTGGAGCAGAGTGGCTTTTTTTTTAATATCAATTTTATGTTGTTTCATTTTATGTGAATGGAAAGTATCGTCTTCTGATGTTCTTTTCCTTGAAAATGATCTGTGACCATGCAGTTGATTCAACTGGGGTGTTTGTCAGCCTAATCAGCTATGAACTGTGGTCTGGTCAGGAGGGTCTGGCTGGGGTCTGGTCAGGAGGGTCTATCTTGGCAAAAAGCAGCCGTCTTGTCTATTGGGCTCCCACCGTCTTTAAAGATCGGGTCTGGTCAGGAGGGTCTGTCTCGGCAATATCTTTCGCTAGGTAGACCCGGTGGTAGACTCGTCAGCCTAATCAGCTATGAACTGTGGTCTGGTCAGGAGGGTCTGGCTGGGGTCTGGTCAGGAGGGTCTATCTTGGCAAAAAGCAGCCGTCTTGTCTATTGGGCTCCCACCGTTTTTAAAGATCGGGTCTGGTCAGGAGGGTCTGTCTCAGCAATATCTTTCGCTAGGTAGACTCGGTGGTAGACTCGTCAGCCTAATCAGCTATGAACTGTGGTCTGGTCAGGAGGGTCTGGCTGGGGTCTGGTCAGGAGGGTCTATCTTGGCAAAAAGCAGCCGTCTTGTCTATTGGGCTCCCACCGTCTTTAAAGATCGGGTCTGGTCAGGAGGGTCTGTCCCGGCAAAAAGCAGCCGTCTCGTCTATTGGCCTTGTTTGATTCTGATAGGGTCGTCTTCGGGTCTGGTCAGGAGGGTCTGTCTCGGCAATATCTTTCGCTAAGTAGACTCGTCTTCTGATGTGATGATTTGTGACCATGAAGTTGATTCACCTGGAGTTTTTGTCCGATGTGAAGTATTATATAAGGTAAGGTATTATATACCCTGATCAGCTCCGATCTGACGTAATGAAATCACACAAAATATGTTAAGTAAAAAAAGCTATCATTTTTGATAAATGTATGTATCACACCCGGATGTGATTTCACAACTGGCTGTTTTTGCGCAGAGAAAATGACCACGGTTGCTACGGTCATCCAGTTCACCCGGGTGTGATTTAATTACGTCAGAAATTATTTTGAACATAGCAACCACGGTCATTTTTTTATGCACACAAAAGCCAGTTGTAGGAGTGGTTTACACCACTCAAAAAAAAAAGGTTTGAGAACAGGGGAAGGAATAGGCCATCTCCACCATGACTACAAGAGATGACCACGATGACACTGGACCCCTTCCAAAGCTCTGTTTCAACAGGGTTTGTAACAACCTCCTGTCTCCAGATGATGGCCACTCCATGTGTATGCACTGTCTGGGTTTAACACATGCGAGGAATGCCTTTGAGATCGTGGGCCTCTGCCCATGCTGCCTTGAGCTATCAGACAGAGAGAAGGGACGCAGGCTGTCTAGAGTCAAGGCCCGTCTGGAGGGACGGGCCCCCCTCCCCCCACCCAGCCTGGGAGGCAGCTCCTAGGTCCCTGCGATGCGTCTACAGGCACCAGGCCTCCCGCACCAGCGGCAGTACAGCGGCACATGGACGACCCTGGATGCCCCTCCCCTGTCAGGAAGGCCCCCAGGGCCAACGCAAGCTACACCACAACCGCTTACGAAGCAGCAGCACTAGACGGTTCACGCCGCCAACCCGCTGCTTCCTTCTCCTTCTCCTCCTTTAGGACAGAGAGGAGCTTCGGCTCCCGCTTTCGCTCCAGAGACGACCTGGATCGCTACCATGACGACTTTGACGACACTTCCGAAGCCTACAGGCGACCCAGCCCAGACTACGAACCCCTCCCTCACCCCTACCAGCTGCCAGATGGTATGGCATGGGCGGACTTCATGGACCGGCAGGAACCCCTGGACGAACCGCGCTCCTTCCAGGAACCTCCTGGAGACTACAGGGTCGTAGACCAGGTGGGTTATGAGGACGACGGAGACCTGGATGCCGACGCACCATGGACCCCCTGAGGCCCCCGGGGGGGCCCCAGCTGCCCCACGCCCACCCGTCAAGGAATGTCTACAGGCACCAGGCCTCCCGCACCAGCGGCAGTACAGCGGCACATGGACGACCCTGGATGCCCCTCCCCTGTCAGGAAGGCCCCCAGGGCCAACGCAAGCTACACCACAACCGCTTACGAAGCAGCAGCACTAGACGGTTCACGCCGCCAACCCGCTGCTTCCTTCTCCTTCTCCTCCTTTAGGACAGAGAGGAGCTTCGGCTCCCGCTTTCGCTCCAGAGACGACCTGGCCCTGGGGGAACTCCTACACTGGGGGAACTCCTACACCAGGCCGCCATCAGGTGCAAACGGGATTGGCCGGAGGTGGCACCTCCCCCAAACCCAGAGGACACTTGGCCTGGAGCGGAAAGCAGGGCCCCCACGCGGAGAGCTATTCTTCCGTTGGCCCAAGGCTTCCAGTCCACCTTCACGGCGAACTGGAGAGAACCCAGCCTGACTCCCCCAACACTTCGCCACACCAAGGTGCCAATGGACACGATTGACATGCCGTCAGTAGGTCTTGGGGCGATGCCAACCATCGGCTCGACAGTAGGAGCCTACCTGCTGGACCCCACCGCCCCACGCATCACACCTTTGGCCAAGGAACCCGCCCTGCCCACCAAGAGGGACAAGGACGCCAGCCTTGCTAGCGGTAAGCTCTTCTCCCTCATCGCCGCAGCTGGCAAGCACCACAACACCCTTGCGCTGCTACAGGGCTCCCTCACGGTCATACTCGACGGTCTGGAGAATGTCCCCACCCCTGACGAGATTGCCGAAATCAAGAGGCTCCATCAGGAGATGATAAAGTTCGTCTGCAGCTCCACAGCACTGGTCGGCAGGATGGGAACTGCAGTAATCATGTCCGAACGGATCAGATGGCTCGACGTCAGCCCCAAGCTCGACACCGCGGCCAGGAAGGAGCTACAGGACGGTATATAGGGTATATAGGGCTGAAGTGGTTACTGTATGATTTGTAATAATAATCTAAATCTACAAAGTAACTAGTAACTAAAGCTTTCAAATAATTATAGTGAAGCAAAAGTACAAAATTTGCCTCTGATATGTACAGTAGTGGAGTAGAAGTAAAGGTATTGGAAATTGCAAATACTCAAGTAAAGTACAAATATCTCAAAATTGTACTTAAGTACATTACTTAAGTAAATGTACTTTCCACCACTGATGACTGGAGCTGCTCATTGATATGAGACTGACTGCCAATCACTGTTATAGAGTAGTATGCGTGCGTGCGTGCGTGCGTGCGTGCGTGCGTGCGTGCGTGCGTAAATACATTGTAACAATCGGCCTTTGACATTGAAAGGATAATTATTGCTAAAGGAAAAAACAACGGGATCGTCGGGTTAACTCTGTGGCATTTTATGTAGAAGCCACAAAAGGATATTGACGAAACAAAATGGCAAGCAACATACACAGTTCACTTTGGGAAACAACTCAAATCAACAATCAAAATCACAACTCAAACCCCCACCCAACCCAAATGAGTCCCAGTCCTCTGTAACCTCTTTAGGTCACAATATCAAATATAAACAATAAACAGAGTTCATACGGCGCTAGCGGCACGCTACCGCTCGCCCACAGTATTATGAATATCACCCGCGTCGTTCCTCTTCTCACGTGCACACGACTATAGAGTCTTTTAAAGTTCCTCATAATCCACACAGAATGAAAAGTCCGCTCCACGCGGAGCGGCGAACGTTCGGGTACTATAATCCAACTATATAATCTAGTATTGACGTGACGTCTCTGTCTGTCTCCACGCACACTGACAACTGTGATTCCAAGCGATCAATATCCAACGGCAGCAACAGCGCATTCTTAATGAAATAGGTCTTGTTTTGTATTAAAACTTCATTCTAAGAAATCAGTCAAAGAGATGACTTTTGTACATCATGACGACTGAGGCCGATTCTAAAAGAAATGTCTTCTTCTGAATCCTAAAAGTTTTCTGAAAAACCTATGTTTCTATGTACAGTAAGTGGTGCTCAACCTTTTTCATGTCAAGGACCCCCAGAATTATCTGTATTTGGCTGTGGATCCCCAACTGAAAATATTTTTTTCCAGGGACCCTCCAGAAGCAAAGATTTGACTTAAAAACGTTTGCTCTGAAAGAATATATATATTCAAAGATTTGAGCCACATTCACGATTTTTCAAAAATATCAGATCTACAAGCTTATAGCGCGGCACTCGATGCCACGCTATGAGCTTGTAGATCTGCTATTTTTCAATAGCTAAACTATAACATAATGCTTAAAACACCAAAAGGGGTTCCCGTCCTGAATGGGTTAAGAATTATCTGTGGGATTTAGGTTTATCTATATGCAAATTACACAAAACAATCAATTTAAAGAAACATTAGACTTTAAAACCTCAAGCAATAGCGAGAAGAAGATTTAAAGACTTGAACGCAGAAATCCACATTCATTGGGAACATTTACCCAAAATGCTCAAGCTCACAAAGTTCTGTGAATGTGTAGACCTGCTATTTTAACGAAGAGATTTGGTGTAGAGGGAAAAAGTGGTCCAAGTACAGCGTTAACTCAGGTCTGTTTCACTAAGTATAGACTAGAGGGTTTCATTGGTTTAGACTCATTCAGTTTGTATTCTGCTATGAAGAAAACCTGATGTAAATCTGAAAACACATTGGAGGCCATGAAGTAGAATTGATTTGATACTCACTCCGGACTAGTTCACGTTCACATTCATCATTCATGAAAAGAGAAAACACATGGTTGGAATAGTTAGAAAACTGATCCTTCACAAACAATAATTAGCAAATTGCTAACCTTAGACCTTGCTTCATATATCATAATGATTCAGCAATCTATTTTCAACATTCTAATTTAATTTGTGAAGTGACTAAATATGTACTTAGAGACATAAATTATATTAAGGTTGAGTGTATTATAATGCACTTATAAGGCTACACTTAATGTATAATGTTTGTAATTGTGCACAACAGCTTATAACAATGTTTATGAAGTATTGTAACGTATCATAATATAATTTATAAGTGCTGGTCATAATGCATTATAAACTCAGTGGAACTGCACATTATAACTACCAGTTAACACTTTACTTAAAGGTCGGCTCTACAATAGAGTCCCAAATGTGTGAAGTGATTAAATGTCAGCTTACAACTTGAACCCCAGCATCCCTATTCTGAATGGAACGTTTGCCAAAAATAGTCGATCTACAAGTTCACAACGTGTCGTGTTGCGACGCATTGTGAGCTTGTAGATCGGCTATCTTTGGTGTAGTGTAAAAAAGAGCGTACCAAGTACAGTTGCAACTCAGGTCAGTTTTACTAAGGCCTCACTCACACCTTTCGATCTAGCATAAAACATTGATGCATGCTTGTTGTATGAATGTTGTGAGTGTCATGGCCGCCCCAATGCATTTCCAATGGAAGTCACATGGTTTGTATTCCACATTTTGGACTACAAGCTGTTGTATGGCTTTCGGCTGTGTTTCGACTGCCATGTGACTCCCATTGGAAATGCATTGTGAGCTTGCATCAGTCAATAAGTCTCATACAACAAGCATACATCAATCTGTTGCAAAGGTGTGAGTCAGGCCTAAGGGGCGACTCACACGGTCGCAACAGATTGATGTATGCTTGTTGTATACAAAGGGTGTGATACATCTTGCCCCAATGCATTTCCAATGGGAGTCACATGGTTTGACACAACATTTGTGTTGTATGAGGGGGTGGGGGGCAGTCGAAACACAGCCGAAAGCCGTACAACACAAATGTTGTGTCAAACCATGTGATTTCCATTGGAAATGCATTGCGAGCTTGCATCAGCTATACATCTCATACAACAAGCATGCATCAATGTTGTATGCTAGATGTAAAGGTGTGAGTCGGGCCTAAGAGGGTTTAAATGTCTTCTTAGTTTACCAGCAACATGACTGGCAGTGGTGGAAAAAGTAATCAATTGTTTTACTTAAGTAAAAGTATCAATACTGCAATGTAGAACTACTTCGTACTAAAAGTAAAAGTCCGGAATTCAAATTGTACTTGAGTAAAAGTACAAAAGTATTTGCGCCAAATGTACTTAAATTACCAAAAGTAGAAATAACTCACTATGCAGAATGCCCCATTTCAAGTTTTGAAAGTTTTTCAAGTTTTTTTTGAAAATAGCAGATCTATACAAGCTCACAATGCATTGCATCGCCACAGTACTTTACCAGCAACATGACTGGCAGTGGTGGAAAAAGTAGTCAATGGTTTTACTTAAGTAAAAGTATCAATACTGCAATGTAGAACTACTTCGTACTGAAAGTAAAAGTCCGGAATTCAAAAGTATTTGCGCCAAATGTACTTAAATTACCAAAAGTAGAAATAACTCACTATGCAGAATGCCCCATTTCAAGTTTTCAAATGTATAAAATATTTAGATAATAGCAGATCTATACAAGCTCACAATGCATTGCATCGCGACGCATTGTGAGTGTGTACATCAGCTATTTTTAAATGGCCGAAATGTATATAGGGCTGAAGTGGTTACTGTATGATTTGTAATAATAATCAAAATCTACAAAGTAACTAGTAACTAAAGCTTTCAAATAATTCTGAATGTACAGTAGGGCAGTAGAAGTAAAGGTATTGGAAATTGCAAATACTCAAGTAAAGTACAAATATCTCAAAATTGTACTTAAGTACAGTACTTAAGTACTTACTTAGTTACTTTCCACCACTGATGACTGGAGCTGCTCATTGATATGAGACTGACTATCAGTCACTGTTATAGAGTAGCATCACTATGATAGAGTCCAATACTGTAATAGTTGTTGACCTCATTTACATTTTACATAAATAATAATGCATAATGTATAAATAATGTATACTTGGGAAGCTCATGAACGTAATAAATTGTGGGATGAGCTTGTATATCTGCTATTTTTCAATAGTATAACATAATGCTTAAAACACCAAAAGGGGTTCCCGTCCAGAATGGGTTAAGAATTACCTGCGGGATTTGGGGTTATCTATGCAAAGTACACAAACAATCCATTTAAATAAACATTAGACTTTAAAATCTCAAGCAATAGCGAGAATAAGATTTAACACTTGAACACAGAAATCCACATTCAGTGGGAACATTAATACAAATAACAGATCTACAAGCTCACAAAGCGCTGTGAGTTTGTAGACCTGCTATTTTTTAACAAAGAGATTTGGTGTAGAGGGAAAACGTGGTCCAAACGTGGTCAGGTCTGTTTCACTAAGTATAGACTAGAGGGTTTCATTGGTTTAGACTCATTCAGTTTGTATTCTGCTATGGAGAAAACCTGATGTAAATCTGAAAACACATTGGAGGCCATGAAGTAGAATTGATTTGATACTCACTCCGGACTAGTTCACGTTCACATTCATCAGTCATGAAAAGAGAAAACACATGGTTGGAATAGTTAGAAAATTCACCAACAGAAAGATGACTAATAATTAGCAAATTGTTAAGGAACCTGAAATATTGAATGCAATAATGGAATAGTTTAAATGAATCGACTATATTTTGTTTATTATACAAAATTAGGCCTTGCTTCATATATCATCATGATTCAGCATTCTAATTACAGTTACTGTAATTAAAAAAGGAAGAATAAGTCTGCACACCGTTTTGAAAGCTCCCCAAAAACTTTATTTACCAAGGCGGGGTAAAACACAACGTTTCGGCCTCTGTTGCCTTCGTCAGGTATATTAGATAGCAACGCATATAGTACAGGTATATATAGAGGTATAAGTGGGCAGATACAAATCAGTGACAAGCACTCACACCTGTGGACAGTCCTTATTTGGGCTTGAACTCGGCTATGACACTCAGGACAGAGAATGCAGCCATTAGGCTATCCCTGTGTGGCCACCAGGGGAAGGAATCATACACACATATACAAACATCATATCAATACCCGATCTAAGTGTAAACACAACTCACTGAGCTATACAGAGAGTAGCCTACATAATGCATTGTCATTTCCATGTAATAACGTATTCAAAACACACTTCAAAAAGACAAGACCAAAAACATACATATTTACATTTACAATGTAATGGTTTGATATCAAACTCTTCAATTAGACCGTATGGGGCCATAGTGTTAAGATTTTAAATGTGGAACATTTCTCTTTGGAGTAGGCGGCGCTCCTGATTTCCCCCTCTGGGGGGTTTGTCCACTTTTCCGATGCCTATATAGCGAAATTGGTTAATGTTGTGGCCAGCTTGTTTGAAATGTGGGTTGTCTTAAGTGCCTCTCTCGAAGAGAGTCATATGGGTCCGAGCCACTTGGTGGCGCTGGAGCACAGAACAAAACATAAACTCACGAGCTAATGTATTGGTTCGTGGAGCTGTCACTCAGAGCGGTGTCCCCGGTCCCAACCCTCAGGTATAAAACCGGTGGGCGTGAACGCTCGAGTCATTCCTAAAAAAAAATGCGCTTGGATGCACACAGCACAGCGAGTACACCAAAGTCTCAAAAATATATTTTTTTAGACGAGTCTAGAACTGACTTGCACCGTGGGGATTCGCAGCCGCAAGACGGTGTTCTTTCCACGAGCTAACTCTTCTCAAGATAAGTTTATTTAAGACTAATAACACAAGTGAGCCCGCCCGGCGACTTGTTGTTTTGTCTGCTCTCTACGTTACCGCTCCTCTCGTTGCTTCTTGTAGCTAGCGTTTGTTAGCTTGTAGCTAGCGTTTGTTAGCTTGTAGCTAGCGTTTGTTAGCTTGTCATTGGCTCAGCTTCAGCGTTGCTGCCGCTTTTTTTCTCCTCCGCTAGCCTCTCGTTAGTCGCTGACTAAACTCCTTCTAGGCCCGCAGCCTCGCTTCTTGTAGCTACAACCCTCGGTAACAGCGGGCCGACGTCAACCGATCCCCCGTCGCCTCGTTATCTACATCTACCGCAGGCTAGACTTCTCAACCCTTCCCCACAACGTGGACAACAAACAGGCCTCCCTCCTTTACACTACGGTAGGCCAACACGTGGTGCAGCCTTCAGCCATCGGCTGTAAGCTGACCACTGTGAGCTCCACACATCGCCTTTACCCCCGTAGTAGGGGAGCTAAGTGTTTATATTTTATATATATTTTATAAATATAGTTTATATTTAAAAAAAAAAAAAAAAGGTTTGTGAACAGGGGAAGGAATAGGCCATCTCCACCATGACTACAAGAGATGACCACGATGACACTGGACCCCTTCCAAAGCTCTGTTTCAACAGGGTTTGTAACAACCTCCTGTCTCCAGATGATCCCTGACGCATCGCAGGTCCCTGCGATGCGTCTACAGGCACCAGGCCTCCCGCACCAGCGGCAGTACAGCGGCACATGGACGACCCTGGATGCCCCTCCCCTGTCAGGAAGGCCCCCAGGGCCAACGCAAGCTACACCACAACCGCTTACAAAGCAGCAGCACTAGACGGTTCACGCCGCCAACCCGCTGCTTCCTTCTCCTTCTCCTCCTTTAGGACAGAGAGGAGCTTCGGCTCCCGCTTTCGCTCCAGAGACGACCTGGATCGCTACCATGACGACTTTGACGACACTTCCGAAGCCTACAGGCGACCCAGCCCAGACTACGAACCCCTCCCTCACCCCTACCAGCTGCCAGCTGGTATAGCATGGGCGGACATCATGGAACGGCAGGAACCCCTGGACGAACCGCGCTCCTTCCAGGAACCTCCTGGAGAGTACAGGGTCGTAGACCAGGTGGGTTATGAGGACGACGGAGACCTGGATGCCGACGCACAATGGACCCCCTGAGGCCCCCGAGGGGGCCCCAGCTGCCCCACGCCCACCCGTCAAGGAATGGGACCTCACCGAACTCCTACACCAGGCCGCCATCAGGTGCAAACGGGATTGGCCGGAGGTGGCACCTCCCCCAAACCCAGAGGACACTTGGCCTGGAGCGGAAAGCAGGGCCCCCACGCGGAGAGCTATCCTTCCGTTGGCCCAAGGCTTCCAGTCCACCTTCACGGCGAACTGGAGAGAACCCAGCCTGACTCCCCCAACACTTCGCCACACCAAGGTGCCAATGGACACGATTGACATGCCGTCAGTAGGTCTTGGGGAGATGCCAACCATCGGCTCGACAGTAGGAGCCTACCTGCTGGACCCCACCGCCCCACGCATCACACCTTTGGCCAAGGAACCCGCCCTGCCCACCAAGAGGGACAAGGACGCCAGCCTTGCTAGCGGTAAGCTCTTCTCCCTCATCGCCGCAGCTGGCAAGCACCACAACACCCTTGCGCTGCTACAGGGCTCCCTCACGGTCATACTCGACGGTCTGGGGAATGTCCCCACCCCTGACGAGATTGCCGAAATCAAGAGGCTCCATCAGGAGATGATAAAGTTCGTCTGCAGCTCCACAGCACTGGTCGGCAGGATGGGAACGGCAGTAATCATGTCCGAACGGATCAGATGGCTCGACGTCAGCCCCAAGCTCGACACCGCGGCCAGGAAGGAGCTACTGGACGGCCCCATCGAACCTGGTGGCCTCTTCAAGGGGGCCCTAGAAAGAATGGAATGCAACAGAGGCCTGGCTGCGAGGCCCTCGCTGCTCTCGCCCCTCGCCCAGTCCTCCTGCAACAGCGTGGGCAGCCCCCACGCACGGACCACCGCCAACGACAGTGGCCCCAGCGACGAGTAGACTACCGCGATACGGGTCGCCAGGCCCCGCACCGTGCTCGCCAACCCAGAGCAGATCCACCGGCGCTTCCACTGGGTGATCAGCCAGCTGAAGGCAGGGGCAGACGACAGCAACGCAACCGTGACCAATGTCGCCGACCCCCCGCCGCCTCGACCTCGGGCCTAGGAGAGGAGTCCCCAGGGCCGGCGGATCCCAGCAGCGGAAGTGACCCCTCGACCTCGTCTCCAGGGGAAGCGAGCTCGGATGCTTCCCCACTCCCCCACCGCCTTGGGCCTCGGCCAGAGTGTAGCAGCCCTGGGCTGCACACCGGGACCGCCCCCCAAAAGGCTAAAGCTCGTGGCACAGATCCCCACCACGGGTGGGTCTGTCGCCGAGCCGCACAAGGTTTGCACAAATGCACAAAAAAAACAACAAAAATCACACTGTCGGGGGACCATGAACCCTCTGTTAGGGACAGCCAAAGTGCTGCCCGAAGCAGAGCGGTGGGATATGAGGCCTGTGGCAGGCTTAAACGCCACCAGGGAGACGGGTCATGGCGAAATTTTCTTTGGTCATCCAGTGGGTACCACCACCAAACGAGGACCACCTCGTCTGGAGGGGATGACCAAGTCCCTTGACCGAGTGCGTAGCCCAGTGGGAACGCTACAATGCGTCCCCCTGGGTCCTACGCACCTTAGCAAAGGGATACAGACTCCAATTTGCAATGAGACCCCCCGCGTTCAGTGGAGTCCTCTTCACCGACTCGCGGGGTCAAGCGGGTCAAGTTCTCCAACAAGAGATAGCTTCTCTGCTGGAGAAAAGAGCCGTCAGAGAGGTGCCCCAGAGCCAATGTCGCAACGGGTTCTACTCCCGCTACTTCTTGGTCATTCTGGACCTCCGGGCACTCAACGGACACCTCAAGAAGTTTGCGTTCAAAATGCTGACGGCCAAGTCTCTAGTACGTACCATACGCCCAGGCGACTGGTTTACGTCCATAGACTTAAGACGCATACTTCCACATCCCCATCTAAATGGTAAATGATAAATGGTGCATTTATATAGCGCCTTTATCCAAGGCGCTTTACATAGATTGTGCATTACATTCACCCATTCACACACACATTCATACACCGATGGCGGCGGAAACCATGCAAGGTACCAACCAGCACATCAGGAGCAATTAGTGGTTCAGTGTCTTGCTCAAGGACACTTCGACACTAACTCTGGGGGATCCCGGGGTTTGAACTGGCGACCTTGCGGTTACCATCCGGAAACTCTACCCCTGAGCCACCGCCGCCCATCTACCCACCTCACAGGAAGTTCCTGCGGTTCAGGTACCAGGGGAGAGTGTACGAGTACACGGTCCTTCCCTTCGGGATGTCCCTAAGCCCCAGGGTGTTTTTGCGCTGCACAGAAACCGCCCTCGCTCCCATGCGTCAACAGGGCATTCGGGTGGCGAGCTATATCGACGACTGGCTCCTGATGGCCAGCTCGAGGGAAGAGGTAACGAGGGCCACAACCAGAGTGTTGACCCACGTGGCCTCCTTAGGGTTCGTTGTGAACCACGCCAAGAGCATGCTGGTGCCTACGCAGTTAACAGACTTCATAGGCATCAGGCTGGATTCAGTTGTGTATACGGCGAGACTGTCGGCAGACAGACTCAACGACCTACTGAAGTGTGTGTCACTGTTCACACCGGGACGCACTCTTCAATTACGCACATGCCTACGGATGGCAGGCATTATGGCGTCGGCGATCTCATTGGTACGTCTGGGGAGACTGCACATGAGACCCTTCCAGCGATGGCTTGGTTCCCTGCACATTCCCACCAAGTACGTACGCCGCCGTGTGATAGTGTCTCCGGCTTGCACACTAGCACTGAGGTGCTGGTCGGACAGACACAGACTGATGGAAGGGGTGCCCTTGGGCCTTCTCCTATCCAGGAAGGTCGTCACCACGGACGCCAGCCTCTCGGGATGGGGTGCCACACACGAGGGCAGGTCGGCCAGGGGTTTGTGGGACACATACCTGAGAAGGACCTCCCACATCAATTACTTGGAATTAATGGCGGTCTTCCTCGCTCTGAGGGTGTTCGAACCATTTCTTCAGGGACACCACGTCCTGGTCCGCACGGACAACACGACGATGATGTCCTACATCAACAGACAGGGAGGTCTCACCTCCAGACGTCTGTGCACACTGGCACACAGGCTGCTGGTGTGGTGCGACAGTCGTCTCCTTTCCCTCACAGCATGTCACGTACCGTGCCTGCTGAACTCAGCGGCGGACCTCCTCTCGAGGGGGCCACTCCGCTACGGCGACTGGTCTCTCCACCCTCAGGTGGCGAACCAGATATGGCACAACTTCGGGTTTCCGGAGGCGGATCTGTTCGCCACAAGAGAGGACGCGAAACGCCCTCTCTTCTTCTCACTGAAGGGCGAACCACCGCTGGGCCTGGACGCACTGGCGCACCAGTGGCCACAGGGTCTGCTCTATGCGTTTCCGCCACTGGAACTAATCCCGCATGTGTTGGCCAGAGTGAGATTGCAGGACGTCCAACTCCTGCTGGTAGCTCCGGCCTGGGGATCATGGAGGCAGGACGTTGTCCCCCTCCTTTACCACGAACTGTGGCAACTTCCCCTGAGGCGGGACTTACTGACGCAGGCCGGCGGAGAAATATTCCACCCGCGCCCCCAGGACCTGGACCTATGGGTCTGGCCCATGAGGGGGCCCCTCTTGGAATAGCCGGCTTGCCACAGAACGTCATGGAGACCATTCTGAGCCGCGTATACCAGACGGCGTTACAACACAGCATGGCAGCTGTTTGTGCGCTGGTGTTCGAATAGGCCAGGAGGGATCCTCCCGTTCCAAGCTCCGGTGGCTCTCATCTTGTCCTATCTACAGGAGTTCCTGGACAGAGGTCTAGGTTTATCCTCGGTGAAGGTCAACCTGGCGGCTATTTCCGCCTACCACTTGGGCATAAACAACGGTCCGGTGAGCGAGCTCCCACTGGTCCGACAGTTCATGAAGGGTGTCATGCATCTCAGGCCAGTTACTAGATCCCTGGTTCCAGCTTGGGATCTGACGGTTGTACTAGACGTGCTCACAAAGGAACCTTTTGAGCCGTTGGACACAGTGGACCTGAAGTTCCTCTCTCTGAAGACCGCTTTGCTGGTCGCGTTGACGACAGCTAAGAGGTCGAGCGACATTCACGCGCTCTCGATCAACGTGAGCTGCATGAGATTCAGTGGCGATGACACTAGGGTTACGGTCAGGCCGAACCTGTCGTTCCTCCCGAAGAATTTTCCTTCTGGCTGTGAGCCAGTGGAATTGGTGGCTTTCCATCCACCGCCCTTTGCCTTGGAGGAGGACAGGCGGTTGAATAGCCTATGTCCAGTCAGGGCGCTGAAGCTGTGCAAGGCCAGGACAGCCCCCTTCAGACAGGGGGATCAGCTTTTCGTTGATTGGGCCCCTCAAGCACAGCGGAAGGGGAAACCCGTCACGAAAGTACGGATCTCACAATGGATTGTGGAGGCCATACAACTGACTTACGCTGCCAGTGGTGTGGATCTCCCCGAGGGACTCACTCCACAAGGGGCATGTCAGCATCCTGGGCCTTAGCGAAGGGCGTTCCCATACTGGATGTGTGTGCGGCGGTGAGTTGGTCGACTTCGTCAATTTTGCCACATATTACAATCTCGATGTAGCTCCCGTGAACCTGGCCCATGCAGTCCTGGGAGCTGCCGCACGTTAGTCACGTAAGACATGAACCCTGCAGACTAGGGGGAGCACATAAGGCAGCATAGCTGTCGGCTCTTCTGAGGGATCCCTTGACCACCAGGCGGAGCCTGGTGGAGGTTCCTGGGATCCCGGCCTCTTGGAGCGGTTGCGTCTGTAGGGGGGGAAACCTCCTGGAGAGCAGGGGACAGTGGCACTGTTGGCTCCCCGGGGTTTCCCCTCACCTCTCTATCAGTGTTTTAGTTTTACCTGTTAGAGGAACTTTGGGCCATCGGGGAGTTGGCCCGGCGGCCGAGGAGGGACCTTCTCTTGGTGCCAGGTCAGTAACCTGGCTAACCCTCTCAGTCTCCCTTGCGAAAGGGACACACATTCACGTGATGGTGACGTCTCGTGTGTCTGTGTCTCTGGGAAAAGGGGGACCGTGGAGCGGTCCTGTCAGCCGGGGTGATCATACAGGAGTTTTATGATGACCCATATGACTCTCTTCGAGAGAGGCACTTAAGACAACTTCGGGTTACTTCAGTAACCTCAGTTGTATAAGTGACTCCAAGAAGAGAGTCATCGAACTGCCCGTCTGCTTTGGCAGGCGGCAGAAAAATGGTTGATAGGAATGACTCGAGCGTTCACGCCCACCGGTTTTATACCTGAGGGTTGGGACCGGGGACACCGCTCTGAGTGACAGCTCCATGAACCAATGAATTAGCTCGTGAGTTTATGTTTTGTTCTGTGCTCCAGCGCCACCAAGTGGCTCGGACCCATATGACTCTCTTCTTCGAGTCACTTATACAACTGAGGTTACTGAAGTAACCCGAAGGTTACGCTCGTCCCCGCATCTAATATTGGAGCGATGCTCGCTCATGTGGGTACGGAGGGCTCGATTAGTTTTGCCAACGTATCCCAAGCCACAGGGACATTTAATCAGATAGATCACATTAGTGGAACTGCATGTGATCACCCCACAGATCTTTAGTGATTTACCACTGTGGGGATGCGTATATGTCTGACATTTGGTAGTGAACCCACACTGTGCACAGTTACCGCACCTAAAGTTCCCCTCTGGAATGATCTAAAAATGTACTTTTTTTCCCGGCTCAGGAGTATAAGATCTGACCAGCTGGTCTCTTAAATTTGGAGGGTGCTTAAATACTAGGAGAGTATCTGAGCACACAGAAGGGAGCATTAGCTTTTTGGTTTTAATTTTGGGAGCAAGGCATTCCTCTTGCGTCTTTTTTTTTTTTAAACGGTCGGCAGCGACATCCAACCATTCCTGCTTATACCCTCTTTCTAAAAATCTGTTGGTGAGATCTGTAACTTGTGCATGATAACCAGCATCTGTGCTGCAAACCCTTCTAGCTCGATGAAATTGGCTAATAGGTAAACTTTTAGTTTTAACCAGATGAGTAGGGTGAAAACTGTCCCCTTGTAAAATAGTGTTTCTGTCTGTAGGTTTGCGATACAGATCTGTCTGTATCGTGTTATCATGTTTGATGACCAACACATCCAGAAAGCTAATTTGTGTATCACTGAACTCCAGCGTAAATTGGAGATGTCCGTTCACCGCATAGCAAAGCAGAGCAAAGTTACTATATTTACCCAGGGTATCTGGGCTAAGCTCAAGAACTTGTTTCCAGCCAGGCCCTGCTCATAGAACATTTCATGGTAGTGGTTCAATGCCTTGCTCAAGGGCACTTCAGCGGTGGTAATTTTAACGTGTCGGACCGCTGATTCGAACTGGCGACCTTCCGGTATCAGGACCGCTCCGCAATCCGTTCGGCCACCGCTGCCAATAGGCATGAAATTGTAAGAGAGTTTCTGCCGTACCAGCCCATAAAATAAACAAATCGTCAATGTAGCGTCGATATAAAGAATGTTGGAATGATAAGGGTTAACAGTAGGATCTAGCACAAACTGTTGTTCAAAACAGCCCATGTATACATTTGCGTAATTTGGGGCCATTGTGCTACCCATCGCTGTCCCTTTGGTTTGCAAATAAAAATCATTCTTGTACAGAAAATAGTTCGTAGTCAACACTAATTCAGTGAGTGCAGTGACACATGCAGTACTGGGTTTGGTAAGAGAATCTCTTAATAGTAACCATAGCAACCCATCGAGCTGTCTAACCTGTCACCGAAAACTTAGATCGGGTATTGATATGATGTTTGTATATGTGTGTATGATTCCTTCCCCTGGCTGCATTCTCTGTCCTGAGTGTCATAGCCGAGTTCAAGCCCAAATAAGGACCGTCCACAGGTGTGAGTGCTTGTCACTGATTTGTATCTGCCCACTTATACCTCTATATATACCTGTACTATCGTTGCTCTATCTAATATACCTGACAAAGGCAACAGAGGCCAAAACTTTGTGTTTTTGGTAAATACAGTTTTTGGGGAGCTTTCAAAACGGTGTGCACTTATTCTTCCTTTTTCAGTCTGTTCTTTTTTGTTCGAGCACCCGCTGAATTTACCCGGGATGTGCGTGCACCTCCTGACCACTTTAACACTTTGATTGCTGGAAGATCTCAACAGGCCTATTTGGATGTTGCTGCCATTTAACATTGCACAAAGGCCTTGTTCGGGGGCCCACAGTAAAATGTTCTCTTATAGCGAGAATCACACGCCTACATCAAAAGAAAGCTGAACTTGTCCACTTCAATTAAAAAAATACATTTTGATTTTACCATGTTCCATTCTGGAGATATTGACCTTTTTGCAACACCTGCATTTGCCTGGAAGTGGTTATCTTGAACAGCGAGCAGAGTTATGGATGGTTTAAAGTCAGAGACATTGACAGGCAGATATAAAATTGAACCCAATAAATATCCTATACATCCTATACACCGAATGAAAGCCCTGAATGTGTACTTTTACGAGGAAAAGAGTAAACATTGATCCCATGTACAGTTAGACAGTAATTGGTTATTGAATGCAGCTTGTGCCCACCAGATAACTTCAGAGAAGACATGGACGTGAACTCCTCAATATTCACAAAATAAGGCCTATAGCGACATATAAATACTATATACCGTATGAAACAGAAGACTCTCTGCTTTCATAAGAAAAAAACTTCTACTGTAGTAATAATAAAAATCACACCCATGTGAAGTGAGTGGTGCAACTCTGTCAGAGTTGCACCACTCACTTCACATGGGTGTGATTTTTATTATACGAAATACGACAGAACAGAGATTAAATAAATCAACAAATGCAAACAACTTTAAAGGGAAAAAAACTAGTTAAAAGGGCAAAAAAACAAAGCAAAAGAAAAATGTTAACATTTAATATAAGTAGTAGTAGTCAGTCAGAGTAAGATATGTAACACACATCCTCCACTGGTGCTGAGCCAAAACTGTAGAAACAGTCAACATAATATTAAGCAGGGGGCAGGGCTCGCAACTCACTTTAAGATGAGTTTCAGATTTTACGGGGGCCAGTTTCGAATTGCAGCCATCCGTAGGTGCCCTTTGAGAGCGGTTTTGAAGGAGTCAAGGGATTCGCATGTCTTAATGACTGTTGGTAGGGCGTTCCACATTTTGGTGGCATAGGAGCGAAAAGAATTTAGTCCCTTGTTTGTGCCGAATCTGGGTTGAACATGGTTCGTTGCACTCCCTCTGGTGTTGTGGGTGTGGACTTCGTTAACATTAAGGAAGTATCTACTCAGGTACATGGGTATCTTGGTGGAGTATCGAATCTTGTGGACCAGACCCATTGCAAGATGCTGTACTCTGTCGCCGACCCTAAGCCATGCCAGTCTGTCAAAGTGGGCAGGGGTGAGGTGGGTTCGGGGGGTGAGGCCAAGTAGGAGCCTGACCAGTTTGTTTTGGGAGGTCTGGAGCCTAGTTGTAAGGGCCTTTGAGGTGCTGTGGTACCAGGAGGTGTAAGTAAACTGTAGCATAGTACCTTGCTGTAGGCTTTGTAAACTGTAGCATAGTACCTTGCTGTAGTAGGCTTTGTAAGCATAGTACCTTGCTGTAGTGTAGGCTTTGTAAACTGTAGCATAGTACCTTGCTGTAGGCTTTGTAAACTGTAGCATAGTACCTTGCTGTAGTAGGCTTTGTATTGCATAGTACCTTGCTGTAGGCATTGTAAACTGTAGCATAGTACCTTGCTGTAGGCTTTGTAAACTGTAGCATAGTACCTTGCTGTAAGCTTTGTAAACTGTAGCATAGTACCTTGCTGTAGGCTTTGTAAACTGTAGCATAGTACCTTGCTGTAGGCTTTGTAAACTGTAGCATAGGTCCCACTCCCCAGCTTCTCTGTCAGGATGAAGTCAGCTAGTTTCGGAGGGGCGAAGCTGGAAGTCGCAGCCATGGTGCTGTAACTGGTGCTGCATCAAATGTCCTAAAAGAGCAGGGCAGGTTCCGTGTAGTGCAAAGTTTATGCTTAATGGTAGACTACAAGAAACATGTTTCATTGGATTTTATGCAGTGCTGTTGTAGTGTTGTTAGACAATCAATGTGTACTAATAAAACATCACAGAACAGCAGTCTTCTCTTAAAGCACAACTAGAATAGTTTTAAAATGTACGATTTACTATTTAAAACTGTCTCACCTTTCTTCAGAATGTTTCAATAGAAACGAATGATTACCTGTTCGATCGTGAATCCACCAGGAATCCACACGTTACGGTTAATGTTTAGCCAATGTTTACATGCTCACAGCCTCACACCAGGATCACACGCTACACGACGAGAACATATGGCACTTTTGCCGTAGTTTAGGGTTGTAAGGCAGACTGCTCTCCTTTACGTTTTAAGTTTTAACATAAATTGTATCATTGGTTTATCGTGATTAATAGTTTGTTATAGTTTTCAAAATGTGGTAATACTTTTGACACCAGAGTAGGCCTACACGAAATTTATCTGGTTGTTGCTATCCTGACGTAAATCATGATAAAAATAAAAAAAACAACAAACAAAATAAAATAAAAGGGTAAAAACTACCCTAGGAAATGACAGCGCATGCTGGTGAACTGTCAACTTATGTATAGTGTCAGCAAAATGTGGCACTGCCCTCTCTAATGTTTGTACCCGGTACTGCAGATGAGGTGACGGGGCCAATTGTCTGTCGGTTGAAATTCATTTTAAAAGGCAGACATATGAATTAAATAATTTGTTATTGGTCTTTAAGAATGTAATTAAGAACATCAATGTAAACTGTTTGGGGTTCTAAAATGTGAGCGACACAGTCGTCAACAACAACCACAACAACACAGGAGGGCGCTGTTCTCCCCCACGCAGCTGATCAAGACGTTTGTTTCTTTCTCCAAGAGATTTTAAAGATGGCGGAGTGCATGGCTGCACGCCTGCACCAAATTCAGCTCCTCACTAAGGAGATAACGAGTCTTCGTGACGGCCTGGTGAACGGAGGTCTGAATATCGCCTGTGTCCCCGTCCCCGTCGTCTCCCCGGAGCTGGAGAGCCTCCGCAGCGAGAATGAGAAGCTCACATACCGGCTGGTGCACCTCCGCCGAGGTCTGCAGGCAGAGCTGCAGCTGGAGGCCCAGCAGCGGCAGTCACCAGCAGCCACTGTCACTGTCAAAGCTCCACATAGGAACACTAGCAAGAACCCACCAGATAACAAGGTAGAGGAACGCGGCAACGCCTCCTGGCTAGATCTGTTTACTTCTGTTATTGTACCACGTCATTATAATAATATAATTATCTAATATAAGGAAAAGTAGTAATAAGAATGCAGCTGCTGACTACTCTCTCTTTGCCACGCCCCCTGGCTACTCTACTCCCCCTTTCTAGAAATAGCAGTGACACCCTGTGTTACCCAGTGCCACAACCATGCAGACCAAGGGTGTTTGCTTTGAATTCTCTATTTGAGCGACCACATATCAAACAAAATGTGGATGCTGGCAAATACTGTGGCATGGTCATGCTGGACCTCAAAGGCGTTTGACACCTAGCTCCTTTCGGAACCCTACGTTAAAGTTTCTGACATTTTGATGACTTTACGTAGGGTTCCTTATCATCGACTTCAAGCGACATGGGATGCAATCTGATTTACCCTGACTTACCCCTGTGCTGCGGTGTGGGTGTCACGCTGACATATTCCAAAAGAAGCATATGAACGCTATAGGAGACAACGAACCTTCTGACCCCCCCCCCCCGCGAACGGCTCAGAAGCCGTTAAGTATTTTTAATGTTTGTACGACCGTTTTGGCAGCTCTGAAATTCTCTCTTGTTGACATCCCATTGTACCGCCTCCAGCATCTCGGTTGGCTAGCTGCGCCTCCCTACGCGCCTCGTAGGCGCAGCTAGCCAACCGAGATGTCAACAAGGAGGGACCGAAGAGAGAATTTCAGAGCTGCCAAAGGTTCGTTGTCTCCTATAGCGTTCATATGCTTCTTTTGGAATATGTCAGTGTGACACCCACACCGCAGCACAGGGGTAAATCAGGGTAAATCAGATTGCATCCCATGTCGCTTGAAGCCGGTGATACCGGACCCTACGGGTTAGGGGTCCAAAGGAGCTCAACCCGGGGGGTCCGGAGACGGGCTATTTGACACCGTGAACCACTCCATACTGGTTAACAAGCTAAAAGCAATTGGTTTTGAACTTTTGATAGCATTTTGGGCCTATGGCTCCCTGGCTATTTTTGGTGTCGTCCACAGTTTAACAGTTTTGTATTGAGTTGTGCTTGAAATGTACTGTAATTCTCCAATCTGTTAATAAACACTTCAATCAATCAATCAATTGCATCATGTTCTCTTGGGCTTGGCACCTTTTAATAATAATAGTAGATTAGTTGCGACCGAAGGTCACAGTTAACTATGGAATCGTGCATTTCCTGTCACGTGACAGCAGGGATGGAACATGTGACATCATCAGGGATGGAGATCCCTGATCATGTCATCAATATTAAGCCCATATGTGGAGATCCCTGATGTCATCAATATTGTTCAACAACTCTACATCTGACCTCAAACCCTTAGATCTCCATATATATAGAGCTGACCTGTTCTGACATTCCATATGTTGATCCTATGGAATGGCCCGGTAGCCAGCGAAAACTGGGAGTTCTCAACAGGCCCGAAAATTAAGATCTTACTCCCCATGCCAAAGCACCAGCGCTTGTCCAGTAGTCTGCTGTCACCCAGGCGGATATGTTGATCTGACCCCCATTCTAAAGTGCCAGCGCTCACCAAGCAGTCTGCTGTCACCCAGGCGGATGTGTGCACGTGACCTCTTCCTTTAGGGCGAGGTCGCTTCTCGCCCTCAGGCGTCTTACTGGTAGTATGCATTGTTCATTTGTCCCCTCTGGGATATTCATCTTCACAGTCTGTTACTCTGTTCCAACAGAAAACACATAACCATAATGCACAAAACAACATAGCACATAACCCATAATGCCAAGACAATACATGAAGTCCCCAGAATACACAGAACCATCATATCAGCTAGCCACAAGTAACTCTAAGATCCTATTTTTAATATCTGGAAACTAGATTTGCAATACCAATTACCAACCTTTGACAGCACAGAAGTCCTATCTGATTGTATTGGGCGGCTGTGGCTCAGGAGGTAGAGCAGGTCGTCCAATGATCCATGGGTCGGCGGTTCGAATCCCGACAGACACTGAACCCTACATTGCCTCCAATGAGTCGGTCGGTGTGAGCTTGCCACCATTGGTGTGGGAAGTGAGGACGCTGGCGTCGACTGTTCGCCGCTTCACCTCCCAATGTATGAATGAATGAATCATTGTAAGCGCTTTGAGTAGGCACGTAGTGCATAGAAAAGCGCTATAAAAATGCAATTCATTATTAGATAGGACTACGTTAAACTCACCAACATTAATTTGCAACTGTACGGAAAGCTTGAATTATCCTTTATCTGCAAGTGTTTGTTTCAAAGAAATCCACCATAGACATATGAACTACTTTCTATCAATAAATTCGGTGCAGGTGATTGCAGTGTTGCAAGTGTTAAAGTTTGGAAGCGCTCGTTGGAAATCACTCAACGTTCTTAATCTTGCATACCACCTGTTTCAAAATTGCACATAATGCAGAAGGCAGCAGGAGACAGGACATTGCGTTATTGAAAACAAGTGCTTCCAAACAGGCAGAAAGTAGCTCATAATAATTATGTCTACAGTGGATATTTATGAAACAAACACTTTGCAGATAGAGGATAATTCAAGCTTTCCGTACAGCTGCAATGTTCGTGAGTTTAACGTTGTTTATATTGTTTAAATACAATCAGAGCAGTGCTAAATGTGTGATAACTTTATTGTTTAATGTTTTGTACTTTTGTACTAATGAAATGTGATGTGGTGTTGATTATGTTTATCATACAAATTAAATTGATATACGTTATGCACGTGCTCTTAACAGGTGGTGATCCCTAATGCCAGGCCAGGTGACAAGCCAGCTGACAAGGGCAAGAAGGAAAAGAAGGACAATAAGGACAATAAAGGACAGGAAGCCGGAGGTGGAAAAAAAGTGTGTTCAACTACTACACCATCACATAGAATCCTTCTCTACATCCACCAACTGCTTGCTTGTGTTCATATTAACCAAATAATCCCCATATAATTCCTTGTATGATAAATATTGAAAATAGCAGATCTACAATCGTGCGCGCGTGTGTGACTCATTCTCGTGTGTTGTGTCCCCAGGTGAAGCCATTGCCTGGCTACATAGCAGAGCGACTGAGTATGTACGAGGAGCTGAAGAAGGAGAGCGATGCCCTGCAGGCGAGAAGAGCTGCGGACGGAAAGCCAATCACTATTGAGCTTCCGGACGGTCGCAAAGTGGAGGGACTGGCCTGGGTCAGCACCCCCTACCAGCTAGCCTGTGGTATCAGGTATTGTAGGACACCTGCTGGATATGTTTTTTTTTGTCTAATAGATGTTTTGACCACAATGGAAACAAGTCCCCTTTTAGCCTTAATCTTAATGTCTGACTGTACCACATGCTGTTTATTTTTTACTCAATTATTACATCAATCAATCAAGAATGTCTTGATTGTTAGTAACAATTAGATGTTCATTCTATCTAGTCATTATTGTATCTATAGTGGGCATTACAATTTACAATTGTGGAATTTAGCAGACTGTAGCGCCTCCACTTTACGATAAATGTATGAAATTTGGCACACAGTTAGAGCATGCCATAAGGAACATTTTTGGCTATAGGGCCATCGCAGATTTGTCCTGTGGTGACCATGACAGCCATTTTCCAAAATGGCCATCACCTGCTGTTATTTTACAAATTCAGGTTCTAGACCACCTAGGATCTTGATTCTGGTGACTAATTTACATTTTCAAGGATGAGGAATACACTGGTACTATTTAGATTTGTCCTGTGACCATTGCAGCCAGTTATAGACCACTTAGGATCTTCCTTATGGCATGCTTTAATAGAGACAGTGTAATCAGTGTAATCTAGGATCATAGGTGAACCTAGCATCAGTCTAAGTATAATTATCAAAACATAAATGATAAATGATATGTATATTGACACTATTGGATGCCAGGTCAAATTAATGAACCTGGCATCTGTCTACATTCTAACTAATCCCCCCCCCCCATCTTGTGTTAATGATATAGCCACTGCTCCTAATGGGTAAATGCAGAGAACAAAATTCTACGTACAATACATGTGCAAAATGTACTGTAGCAAATACTCCCACAACAAAAAGCTCTTTCAGACACTAATGTGTTTTGTCGATTATTCAGGGCCTTGCCGACAACGCAGTGATTTCTCGGGTGAGTGGGGAGCTGTGGGACCTGGACAGACCTTTGGAGAAAAACTGCTCTCTGGAGATTCTCCGCTTTGACAACGAGGATGCCCAGGCGGTGAGTAGGACTGACGCAGTGCTTTGGTGAGAAGTGGGCAGTGAAAATGTGTTGTGTAGCTTAATAACAATGTTAAGTGTGTGTGTGTGCGTGCGTGCGTGCGTGCGTGCGTGCGTGCGTGCGTGCGTGCGTGCGTGCGTGCGTGCGTGCGTGCGTGCATGCGTGCGTGCGTGCGTGCGTGCGTGCGTTTTTAGGAGGAAATCACTCTGTGGCCCTCCAATTAAAATCAACCGTAAATGGCACTCCTCTGTAGTTCACCGAATAAGAGCTCGTACCACATAAAAAGGGCTCTATTATACTAATAGTCCTTGTCTCTATTCACTCTCTGACTAAAATAAAGCATAATGAATCACGATCACAACCTGTGCCATGTTCAATGTCAGTGTTTTAAAATGTTTTTGTCAAAAGATATGGATGTTTTGGATGAATGTTAGAGAACATATTCCAGTGTGCTCCAGCTGAACAATCTGAGTGACCTTTCAATTTATTTATTACAGTTTTCAGTGAAATAATTGAATTTATTTCAGCAGTGACGTTTCTGTGTTAAATAACACAATTCCAACTAACTAGGTAATTGCATCCATTTTAACATGAGGAGCATCATCTAATTTGACAGTGTCATTTTTTTTCGTCTTTCAGGTATACTGGCACTCCAGTGCTCACATCCTGGGGGAAGCAATGGAGTGTTACTATGGAGGCTGCTTATGTTATGGACCCCCCATTGAGAATGGCTTCTACTATGACATGTACATGGATGAGCACACGTAAGCAAAGTACAATCACCATAAAGCCTGAGTTATACTCACAACCCGACGCTCTGTGACATGTTGTGAGCTTGTAGATCGCCTATTTCTGGTGATGCGCAATGCCGGCGCACAACTAAGGATAAATCAGGCATAAGCATTTTCTTGACTGCTAAGTGAGATACTAAACACAGGATGGTGAGTGTGTGTCTCATGCAGAGCACACTGTGTGCCCAATGATGTTTTAGCAGGGCTGCAGACCAGGAGTGGATTATTAGAAGAACCTGGTCAGTGCAGAATTCTGGTCCGACTGCAAAACCTGCAGGTCTCATTTATTGAGTTATTTACTGTAATTAACGCGTATTTATCCCAGTTGATGCTGTTGTTTCCACTTCCACTTTCCACAGAATTAATTTATATAATTTAGCAAACATATAGTTTGCAGAATCAGAGTATATTGTCTCTGTCGGGTAGAAACCTCATATGTCCAAAAACTGTTACCTTTCAGAATTCAAATTCAAAAGTACAAGCTTCACTTGGCACCACATTTCAAGCCTACTACACACATTCAAGTGCTACTTTTTTGTTTTTTTGGCTTTCGCCTTTATTTTATATTTTTTTATAGAGGGACAGACAGTAGGCTGACAGGAAATGGGGAGAGATGGGGGGGTGACATGCAGTAAAGGCCGTCGGGATCGGGAGTCGAACCCGCGGCACACTGCTAGACATGGACTACCGGCCAAGGTGCCTGGACTGCTGAGCCACGGCCCAGCCTACTTTTGATGTTTTTGTGTGACGCTATAGTCTGATCAAAAAGGGTGTTCATTTACGGGCAAAAACAGTTAAAATATGGAGATAAGATATTTCTTCGCGACAGCGACAATATGTTATATGTTGTTCTAGGAGTGTGTCCAGCAATGAATTTGGGGACCTGGAGACACTGTGTAAGGCCGTGGTGAAGGACAAACAGGCTTTCGAGAGGCTGGAGGTCAGCAAGGAGACACTTCTGAAGATGTTTAAGGTGAGAAACCCATTCTTGCACAACCTGTCCGGTTCCTGCAATGCTCTGGAAATCTTTGGAATAAAATATGACATTACTTCCATCTCTTATAATAATGGATAATAATAATGAACATTATATAGCACTTTAAAAAAAACAAATTTACAAAGTGCTTCACGGACATGGAAACGGAATGAAACAATGGTGCAAATAAAAATATATGCAATGCAATCAAGAAATGGGAACAGAAGAGAATGTATAAAGTCTGTATATTTATCAAAGCATAAAAATAAAAGATGATGATGATGTAGTCACAATTTTTTTTGCCTATGATGCCATTCAAAATGTGTAAGGAATCCAGAACAATATGATATTGAAATGAAAAACAATATATTTTTTATATAATTCTTTGCCTATGATGGCATTCCTCTACTCGGAATGTCTCTTAATGTGAGCCATTTGTCTTTTAGTACAACACATTCAAGTGTCGCATTCTGAACGAGAAAGTCACCACACCCACTACCACTGTCTACAGGTTAGTGAGTCAGTGATATTACTGAGATGGCTTGATTTAATCCAGAGAACACATGATTTAATTGTTTCCGCACAGTGGAACTGCCATTTCTAATAGCATTTTTCACAATCTACAGGTGCGGACCTTTGATTGACCTGTGCAGGGGACCCCATGTCAGACACACTGGAAAGATTAAAGCCATGAAGATCTACAAGGTAAGTGAATGAGACTGGGTTGTCTTTTGAACCACTTGTCTACGTTGACAAATTAAACTGCCCAGCGATTATGCTCCAACGTTGACTTGTTTTAACTCATTCTATATAACTGAAGCGTTGATGATAGCGTTTGTTATGGATGAATTAAAATAACATTGCGGTAGACATTTTAATTACATAGCCACTTTTACTTCCGGTTTCTGGCCCGTGAGATTTTCGCCTTCAAAATAAGACATAAGAAATATTGTGGCATTGGGTGAATTAAACGATAATTTATTCTGGCATTGAATGTGTCGGGAACGCACTCCAAACGAACAAGACCTTTGTTTAGATTCAGAAAGTTTTTGTATTGAGTTGTGCTTGAAATGTACTGTAATTCTGCAAACTGTTAATCAATACTTCAATCAATCAATCAATCAATCAGAAGGGCTTGCTGAATCGAAGAAAGAAAGAAAAGAAAGGTGTTTGAAGCCTAACACACACCGTCTGTGAACGCCGCCCGTCAAAACAGCCGCCTCCGTTATTTTCAATGAACCTATCCCACCCCGGCGGCGTCAGACGCGCGCTGGCGCGCGTTCACGCCTCGCCTGACGCTCCGATACGCCGCTGTTCTATTTTCCAGGCGTTGCCACGCGGCCTCCATCCGGGAATCCGTGGGCGTGGCTGCGCACCCGCTTCACAGACGGTGTGTGTTGGGCTTTATACTGCCCCAGAACTCGGTTCCAAGTCACACCAGTTGGTCAGAAATCTGTGTGACCAGTATCTACTGTTCCTAAGCAACAACAACAAAAAGGATATTTAACAGATGATGTCCAGCATGGAATTAACATGCTGGCATCTAGCACGCTGTACTACACGATAATTCCCCCCATCTATGCCAATTATTACATGTTTACAAGCAAGTACAACATGTACGTTCAATACAACATATAATCTAGGATTCAGTATACTGTAGACTATGTGGGCAATATTCAGTGCTATAGTCATTAGCTCTTTTACATTAAGTAGTACAGACATGGAATTGGAGAGCACTGTTGTTCTGCTGCACTCGAGCCTCGGCATCCCTATTCTGCGGGGGAACATTTGCCGAAAATAGCAGATGTATTTTCAACAAAGATATTTGGTGTAGAGGGAAAACAAAGCTTGCCAAGTACAGTTGAAACCCAGGTCCATTTTACTAAGAGTAGCAGGTTTAAGTGGTTAAACAGCACACGTAGTCGCAGAGTCAAATTGACATCCATGTAAAAGGCACAGTTGACTTGGGAAGATGGGTGTGATATGGTCTGCTCTCCTCACCCTCCCTGCCCGGCTTCCCTCCCCCGAACACGGGCCAAATGATGCCTAACAAAGCCGGATGCACCACGGTGGATTCGAACCCTCAACCTCTGCGGTGGTGGGCAGGCACTTTACCACCCAAGGAATGTCTCCTTCAGAGTATTTCTGATCACACAAACACATTCATGTGTCACTATGATTACAGTCACTGTGATTAGTTACTGTGTTTACAGGCTATTTGTACAGGCTTACACAGTTGTCCTGGAGTGTCTGTGAATGTGCTCTGCTGTAGTTAGAAGGACTGTGTTTAGAAACAAATATCACTAGATGTGGATGCTCTAGTCTAGTGGTACACTTCTGATTCTGGAATGGCAGCATGCTATGTAAAATCTGACATGGGGCTTTTTTGTCGTTCTGTGTAAAAATGTGTTAATGCTGTGTGTGTGTGTGTGTGTAGGTCAGGTATCATAACATACAGTATCTATGAGATATGACTTCAAATATGGGCACGGTTTCCCCCCAATCAGAGGCACAAGAAATGTAGCGCTGATTGGTCCAGCGGTTTGTGAGACTAGCTCCAGACACTGACACACATACACAGACAGATGGACCGACCCCCCTATAGATGCCTTGCCTCTGAGGAACCATGCCAAAGGTTTGGACCTTCTCTCTCTCCGTCCGTCCGTCCATCCGTCCGTCCGTCTGTCTGTCCAGTGAGCCAACATGCACAATATCAGCTGCTGTGCATATTCCCTCAAGTTATAGAGTGAACAGAAGAATATAAAGGCCCTGATACATTGAAAGCGTCAGACATGCATGTCATCAGACTGTGGTCTTTCAGAGCTCTGCTCTATTTTGGAGCATCAACGATTAGGACAGCCAGAGACCAAGTGAAATAGAAGTACAGTGCGTACTCCTGGTGTCTGTGCGTGTGTGCTTTGTGATGTAGGTGTTTTGGTACCTTTTAGTCAGTGCAACGCACTTTAAAAGCCTGTGAAATATTTCTATGCCTTGAATGACACATGGATGAGAGGAGTGCTACAAGTGGACGGTTTATTTTCTGACTTCTGCCAGTGCCACAGGGAGCAGTGAGGGACATTGCAGATGGTACATGTACAGAGGACTAAATGCAAAAGGCCAAATGATTATACATGAGATGATTATGAAACCAAAAGGCTGACAAACGAGCCTATACAGTAAATAACACAGCCCACACCCCGACTTTGTATTATATATATCCCCGGTCCGGACTAAAAACTAAAATGACACTGATGGTTTTGCGGTTTTACCATGTGTCATCACCAGAACTCCTCTACCTACTGGGAGGGGCGTTCTGACATGGAGACCCTGCAGAGGATCTATGGGATCTCCTTCCCCGACTCCAAGATGCTCAAGGAGTGGGAACGCTTCCAGGAAGAGGCCAAGAACAGAGACCACCGCAAGATCGGAAAAGTGAGTATTATTATTAGTGCACTGGCTTTCAAACGTTTATAACGTTTATATAAAAATAGCCGAAAGGCACACCTGTATTTCAATGTGCTGTGAGCTGTGAGCTTGTAGATCAGGGGTATTCAACTAGATTAGGTCCGGGGCCACAACTGTAGAATGATTGTGTGTGGAGGGCCACACAGCGTGCGAGCGAAGCACACATTTTTTTGGATTCTACAAATGCATTTTGTGTTCAAACACAAAGATTTATGTAGACTAATACATTTGTGCACAGTATGAGCACAGGGTGATATGTCTATACAAGTATATGCTATACCTTAGAATAGACCTATTTGACAGAACGAGCGTCAACGAGCATACACACTGACACACACACACACACACACACACGCTGCAGGAGTGTCTAATTTCTCTCCAAACGCCCTTGAATATAATAGAATATAATTTAGGATTACTGTCATTATGATAATCTAGCACTTTATATATCGCACACATCATACCTGTAACTTTCTCTCTTAAAAAAAAAAGGGTTTTCCAAGGGCCACTAGGGGGCGCTCCACGGGCCGCATTTGGCCCGTGGAGCGCCAGTTGAAGAGCCCTGTGGGTATCGTTTGGGGATAAAGTTTGCGCGCGTCTACCTGTTACTTCTCTGACACAGCGCAGTTCAAAGTCAGCCAGTCAATAGTGGGACACCTGCTGCAGTTGATTTTTTAAACTTTCGACTTCTCCTAATCAGAATCGACTGATTTTTTTAACTTTCGACTTCTCCTAATCTGAATCGACTTGTGTTAATGACATTGATAAATCGATGCATCGATTTCTTTTGTGAATGCCCTACTGTATACCACTTTTATCTTACTGCACAGATATAGCGCCTGCAATATGGCGTCTACGTACATTATGTCTCTGGTTTGACACCGGTTGAGGGTGCGAGGCCTCCACTTATCACTCCACTGATGACATGTGATTAATTAATTGACTCAGCTGGTTGCCCAGGCTGAATCTGTTGTCACCATGGGAGAAACAGACGGCAGCTCTGATTCAAATGCTTTCCATCACCCCCCAAACCAAGGCCTCCTTTGGTGAAAGCCCGTAAGGAGGGCCATGTTCTTTTAACCCATTTTGGACTGAGGCATCTTCTAAAAAGCCTTCTAAATCCTGACCTAAGTTTTCTGAAAAACTTCAAATATTTATATAGCAGCATCAAATATTTTACATTTTTGAATACTGTACAGAACCCCAAGAGGGGTTCCCGTCCAGGAGGGTTATAACACCAAAAGGGGTTCCCGCCCCACATGGAACCATGCCATATTAGGCGAAAATAGCAGCTCTACAAGCTCAAGTGTCTTGATACGTTGTGAGCTTGCCTTGTAGAGCAGCTATTTTCAACTCAGAGATTTGATGTAGAGTAAGGAGCCTACTAGTATAGATCCTGGGGGACCCCAGTCAACAAAGTATTGTTTATAGGGTTTAAGTGGTTAAAGATGGTTCTCTGGTACAGCCCCAAACCAACAATAGTAATTTCTGTTAGATTTCAATTAGTGATTTAAATACATGTGTACCTTTTTATTATAACCACAGCAGTGGTTCTCAAAGTGGAGTCCAGGGACCACCAGGGTTCTTTAGGGGGTTTCTAAATGGACCACCTAGTGAGGGAAGAAGGCTCAAAGTCATGAGTCACATTTGGACACAACGCTGTTGCGAGGACATGGATTGCATACCAGACGTGTGTGCGTGCGTGTGTGTGTGCGTGCGAAGTACTGCGAACCTTCTGGCCTGTCAGTTCAGCTGGTATTTGTACAGTGAGTACGCGTGTTGATTAGGTGGCTCCCCCGCTGTGTGGAGAGGAGTTTGTGGACACTTTGTATCTGTGAAGTCATTAACACGTCCTTCTGTCTCTGTCCACAGGATCAAGAACTGTTCTTCTTCCATGATCTCAGCCCCGGAAGCTGCTTCTTCCTGCCACGGGGAGCCTACATCTACAACACCCTCACAGAGTTCATCAGGGTAGGACTGCTTGACTACACAACCCTTAACGCACGAGTAGGACTGCTTGATTACACAACCCTTAACGCACTAGTAGGACTGCTTGACTACACAACCCTTAATGCATAAGTAGGACTGCTTGATTACACAACCCTGCCTTAACACATGAGTTCACAGGGGCATAGGAAGCAGGAGGGGGGGAACATGTTCCCTCCAATAATAAACAGGGGTACCCCTGCTGGCCCGGGCCACCGGCGTGGTGGTTCAGGCACCCTAGACTGCAATGCCAGCCTGACAGCGTGTCGCAGGTTTGAATCCCAATCCTGATGACCTTTGCTGCGTGTCACTTCCCATCTCTCTCCCCATTTCCAGTCAGTCTACTGTCCTATCAATAAAGCCATAAAAGCCCCAAAAAAGTCAACTAGTCATTTATGTGTGCTAATTTGATTGGAAGGTAATGTAATGTAATTGCCGGAAATGTATCCTCCAAACTATTTATTTTCAGGATTCCAATTTAAGATTTATTTTTTGGCCTTCACCTTTTGTCTTTTTTATTGATAGAGGGATAGATGAAAGTAGTCTTGACAGGAAACGGGGAGAGAGGTTAGGGGGGTGAGGGTGACACGCAGTTAAGGCCGTCGGGATCGTGAGTCGAACCCGCGGCACACTGCCAGACTTGACCACCAGCCAAGGTGCCCAGACAGCTACGCCAGCCGCCCGGGACCAGGATTCCAATTTAAAAGCAGCAAAAGTAGCAGATTTACAAGCTCAAAATGTGCCACGCCACGTTTCGAGCTTGCGGATCTGCTACTTTTGACGCTCTTGTGTGATGCTGTAGTAAAATCAAGTAGGGCATTAATTTACGATTTTTACGACAGCAACGATATTATACATTTTCATGTAATATCGTACTTTTTTTAAGTGGTGCAACCACTTCCTTAAGTGACTGTGTGTGGGTTGGTGGGTGGCTGGCTGGGTGCCTGGGTGTCTGGGTGTGAGCACGAAAACAGCATGGTTGTGGTTAAACTCTAAAAGGACACAGATGCCTTCACAGTTGCAATGGGTTAACAACGATTTCAGCCATATGTTTTTAAAATTGACAATGTAATCAAGAAAGCGAGGATTGCACTTTTTTTTTGTTAAACTTGACATTTAAGACAAGAGCATGCAAGTCATTTAGTAAACCCGGATACACAACTTGTGCAGTCTGAATGGCTGGATAAGTGATTATTTTACCACCTACTCTGTACTCAGGACTCATGGAGGGTCCAGACAGTGCCACACTTTAAACCACATTTGTCACAGCCACAGTCACATTTGATGATGAATCAAGTCCTCAAGGACCCTAACCCTGTGTTTAACATGGACCAGTACATCTTGACAGACTTTGTGGTTTGTCGTGGAGCAATATTATATATGATAAAACTTTGTTTGTAGAATGACCCAAGGAAATACAAAATCTGTTAAGAGGATAAAACCAGAAAAAAGCACTAAGACTTATAAGGGTCCTCCAAGACATACAGATATACATTTCTATGCAAAATAAAATAAATCATATTCACTGTTGTATACATTGAAAAAGTGTACATTATAGAAAACCTGTGTGAAGTGAGGGGCACTCTTATCATCGTACATCATCATGACGTAACATGTCGATTTGCTCGTCCACATATGACGTAAATTCTCCATTCATTGTCAATGGGAATTTAATGTTTGTGTAAGACGAAAATCTACACTAATGGATAAGATATTTTTTTTGGCCTTTATTGATAGGGTACAGTAATTAGACAGGCTTTATACATTTTACAAAGAATATTGCGTTTAGATTTTGATTACTCTCAATAATTCAACATAAAAAAAACATATCAATTTAAATGTATTTAATTGTGGAACCACCTACATACATTCTTAAAAATAGTCTGTACAGGGGGGAATTAAAAAACAAAAAAAAAGTATCTTTATTCAAAGGTAAAAGTCTGTTTCGGTAGTGACAAATGTTGGGAGAGGAAAGAGATTCCAATAAATTATTAAAATACAATATGATAATTGAGTGTGCCTTTTACTAAATATGTGTCCCTTAGATCTGGTGCAACATGAATATGGTAAAAGTTTTTCCAAAATAGCTTACAAATTTCACACAATTTCCAACTATGAATTTGAACCAATTCAGTAGAATGGCCCATATATATATATATACACACACACACACACACACACACACACACACACACACACACACACACACACACACACACACACACTGTATAGTGTGTGTGTGTGTGTGTGTGTGTATATATATATATATATATAAGGAGGTGAAAAAAAGGAAACCAAAATAAGCATCACCCACCAAAACCCTGCTTAAGTCATCCAACGAACAGTACAGTACAGACAACAGAAATGTGCATGACAATCTAGTGTCAACCACTAGGAAGGCAAGGAAGTGCTGTGGTTGACCCCACTTGGCAGCCATTTCGCTTATAGTTTTCCTTCAGTGGGCCAACAAGTCAAACAAACTACACACCAGAAAACACTCACTCCTGTCAGCTGCGCACAGCCCCGCAATACAACATGGGGAAATTGACTTTCCCCATGTTAATTGCTGCTGGCTACAACACATATGAAACGAATGTGTGTGACTGTGCCCTTAGGTCAGCCTTATGCGGCCTGCAGTGTTTTTTTTGTTTTTTTCCCTGCCTTTGTTTTTAACCTGAACCGGCAAACTCAGACTGACAGAGTGACATACTCTTTTAAATGTTTTGTTTTTTTGTGGCTTTCGCCTTTATTTTATATTTTTTATGGAGGGACAGACAGTAGGCTGACAGGAAATGGGGAGAGAGATGGGGGAGTGACATGCAGTAAAGGTCGTCGGGATCGGGAATCGAACCCGTGGCACACTGCCAGACTGGATCACCAGCCAAGGTGCCTGGACCACTGAGCCACGGCCCAGGCCAGAGTGACAGACTCACGGGAGCGAATACATAGTCCACACACCCCGTGGAGGCGTGGACAAGATAATCAATTGTTGGTGTTGCAGCCCTGAACTGTTGATAGACTTGTCTGACCTGTCTACATTATTGCTGATTGCTGTGAGTGCAGAGTCGGACCATGTTGAAAGAACATCCTGGGCCTTCTATTTATTTGATCAGCCCAAAACATTGTGTTTATTGTCATGATTTGTCACAACAAGAGTTGGCTTTGTCCGCGGCGTAAACATCTTTAAATAAATACTTCTCTGGTATTCTTTGGGAGCCATTTGAACAAGAACCCCTTTAGAATCTATTAAAGGGCCTCTTGTTCAAATGGCTCAGATATAACCTTGCTGCAGTGACTCACATGTTTTTCCCAGACATTTTCTTTTGTTCCTCACACTAGTAATGTACCTACTCATAGCCAGAGACATAAAAGGGCCGCAATAAGAATCTTTAATTGCTTTTCTCAGAAGAGGAATTTCAACCATAAGAAAACAAGTGCATCACGTGGTACCACGCTTGGTGGTACGCCCTTTTGTTAAACTGAGGTTTGAGACTAATGTCCCTTGGGAGCCACCAAGTTTAAAGACAACAGACTGTCCTCGTACAGTGTAATTGATGCACTGAGGAAGCCACATGCCAAAACACATTTTTTTCTGGTGTGGCCAAAAATAAAGTTTTTTTCTATACTCACTTCTATTTACTTACAGTAGTTGGAATTTGCAATTATAATTATTTTTAATTGAAGTACAAAATGTACTATGTTTAAAAGTCATTCCGTGTTCGCATGGGGAATTTCCATAGAAACGTTACATGGAAATTTCCATATTTTCCTTTGAGTTGCTTACAAGTCGGTATGTAGCTCTTGGCAGATCCTACCATACTGAATGACTGCCATCATAGGACCTAAGCCTCATACAGCGACAGGGTCTTGACTTGTACCACCCCGACTGATTTTCATGGGAGAAAATGGTGCATTTATTATAGCGCCTTTATCCAAGGCACTTTACATTGTGCATTACCCATTCACACACACATTCATACACCAATGGCGGAGGAAACCATAGAAGACAATTTACAATTTAGGCATTTAGCAGACGCTAAATGCCTAAATCGCTCTTAATCCAGAGCGATTTACATTAAGCAATAACAAAAGCATGGCATACATCACATATATAAAAAAGTAGTTATCATGAATCATGTGTAAACTAAGAACGTAACAGTGGAGTATCTATGTAAACTATACATGATACTATACTATATAATATATTATACATGTGTACTATGACTACATAAAATGCAATTCTAGAGCTGTCTACGTAACAAGCTATAAGTCTGTTTAAAATACTATCTAAGTCTACATAATGTGCTATCTAAGGGGCTAGGCTAGGGCAAGTGCTACGGGCCATGGTGGAGTCTGAAGAGGTGGGTTTTCAGACTACGGCGGAAGTCTGAAAACCCACCTTTTCAGACTCCACCATGGCCCGTAGCACTTGCCCTAGCCTAGGCACCAACCTGCTCATCGGTAGCAATTAGGGGTTCAGAGTCTTGCTCAAGGACACTTCGACACACATTCAGGGGGAGCCTGGGATCGAACTGGGAACCTTCCGGTTCCCATCAGGCGCTTTTGTCTGAAAGGTCTGTCTCTCTCCTCAGGAGGAGTACTGTAGACGAGGTTTCCAGGAAGTGGCCACCCCCAACATCTATAACAGTACGCTGTGGGAGACGTCGGGCCACTGGCAGCACTACAGCGAGAACATCTTCTCCTTCCCTGTGGAGGATGACATCTTTGCACTGAAGCCAATGAACTGCCCCGGACACTGGTACATTAACCCATTTTGACCGATTGTTAACACAATTTGTGCCCAAGACGTCTCCAGATGTCCTAGGAATTATAATAAATGGCTTCTAAACAGTTTTCTGAAAAACCTCATGTTTCTATGTCAGTGATCAACTTTTTTCATGTCAATGATCCCCAGGATTATCTGTATTTGGCTGCGGACCCCCATCTGAAAATATGTAGTTCCAGGGACCCCCCCAGAAGCAAAGATTTGAGTTTAAAACGTTCGCTCTGAAATAATATTCAAAGAGTTGCGCCACATTTTCAAAAATGGCAGATCTACAAGCTCATAGTGTGGCACTCTGTGCATATTTCAATGTATAATACATTGTATTGTGCCAGTTTAACCACTTCCAATCCCTCATCTCTATTTTGTGAATGTCATTATTGTCTATATTGTTTAAATGAATAACCTTTCCTGTCGACTGTGAACTGAGAATTATAATAACCCCCCTCTTTATCTTTAACACCCCCCCCCCCCCCCCCCTTCTTTATCTACTCTTTCTCTGTGTCAGTCTGATGTTCAGCCACAGACCTCGGTCGTGGAGGGAGCTTCCTCTGAGGCTGGCAGACTTTGGAGTCCTCCACAGAAATGAACTGTCTGGAACCTTAACTGGCCTGACCAGAGTGCGGCGCTTCCAGCAAGATGATGCCCACATCTTCTGCACAATGGATCAGGTGACTCAGACTGTACCGCTGTAAATCTACATAACTCCTACTGCACCATGGATCAGGTGACTGTACCACTGTAAAGCTAATGTTCATAACTCCTACTCCTCTTGTGACCTGAAGTACTACTGGGTTTCACACTGCAGTTTTCAGGCAATATTTACTCTGAACTGAGATACCTAGGTTTCTGACCCCTCTCTCTCTCTCTCTCTCTCTCTCTCTCTCTCTCTCCTCCCCCCGTCCCCCCGTACCTCCCCTCTTGTGTCCTACAGATTGAGTCTGAGATGAAAGGCTGTCTCGACTTCCTGCGCTGCGTCTACCATGTGTTTGGCTTCTCCTTCCAGCTTCACCTGTCCACTCGCCCAGAAAAGTACCTCGGTGACATTGCTGTGTGGGATCAGGCTGAGAAGGTACTGTAGTACACAGTTTAATCAGGGTCCAACACCAGCCAAAAATCATTATTTTTAAAAATTATGTTAACCCATTAAAACGGGGAAGCATCTGTCATTTTAGATTTTAGCTATATACAGTATATATATATATATGGGGTCTGTGGACAAACGCATATCATTTTGGGGTCCTTGGCACAAAAGAAGTTTGAGAGCTTAGTTTAGAAAACATTTGTAGAATCAGCCTCAGGTCTTAATGGGTTAACAGTAACACTCAAACTTACTGTACTGTTCATGAGAGCACACACACAGAACTCTTTAGCGGCCACCAGTACATTTCTGTTCTGCAGTGGTCTACACATCAATGATGCGTCCCCGTTTTTACTACCCCGTTTCGCACCAGTAAGAGGAGGGAGGGGCGGGATGCAAGGCGACGGCCCTAGTTACAGTTAGTTATCATGAAAACTCCTACATTTGATCATCCATTTATTCCATGAGATTAGACCGACCATAAGAGTATTTTATGGTTTTATCCAGAATGAAAACATTCTCTGAGGTAAATTTCCCATAATAGCCTATAGCCACTATATTGTTTTACTTAATATGCTACTGGCTGTATTCTTCTTGGAAAAATATAAAAAGATACTCCTATGGAAAGACTATATTATTTTACTTATATTGACTGTTGTGAATTAGCAAACTGGACATTGTGACTGAATGTTTTGTGTTGGGCTTATGTTTTCGCCGAAGTTTTTATTTGTGTTGTTTCAGTCATAAGCGCAGCTCCGTTTAGTTGTGCTTCACGTTCCACAGCCGTCTGCCTTGACTTCTGTGTGTGCTGACTGCGGCGGGCCCGGTGTGGGATAGCCCCTCCCTCCCCTCACTGGTGCGAAACGGGGTAGTAAAAACGGGGAAGCATTAATGACTTGTGCTTGATTTGTTTGTTTCCCAACTTGCATTTGATCCTCAGGAAATTGCTTGCAAACAAACAAATTCAAGCACCTGTGTGTGACTGAAGTAGCTACTTCATAGTCCCACACAGGTACTTGAATCAGATTTAAATTATTTATTTCTCCTCTGTGGCAGCAACTGGAGAACAGCTTGAATGAGTTTGGGGAGCCATGGAAACTCAACCCAGGAGATGGTGCTTTTTATGGACCCAAGGTCTGTGTGATTTCTCTGTATTTCCTCTCCCTTAAATTAAAATATATTCAAATCAGTGAGCGGGCTCAGCCAGCTAAACATAATACATGCTGTTTTTCAGATTGACATTAAGATCAAAGATGCGATTGGATGCTACCATCAGTGTGCAACTATTCAGCTGGACTTCCAGCTTCCAATCCGCTTCAATCTGACATTTGTGGGGTGAGTCAGCCCTAATCAAACCAATGAAACCATTGACACGTTATTATGGGAAAATGTTAATATTCCAGACCGGGTGAAGTGTACAATTTATTGAAGAACATTCAAGCATAAAAACAGAATAACAGCAGAATAATCCCAGAACTCCTGGCCTTCTGACCTGGGCTGGCATCTTGCATCTACACTGAGATTCTCTCCCTAAATGGTGATAAATATGAACTGGATGTACTACTACATGATATTACATTATATCATAATGCTTACTGGTTAACTTAAGAACGTCCATGTATGTATACCAGTGTATTTACTAAAACAGATATTGCTAACGAAGAGTTTAGGTTTAGCAGTCCATGGGCGATGTCAGATGGGACAGTTGCAGTCAAGTCAAACTAGCACTTTGGGTTTTGGTGTGAGAGAATTCATTTAGAATATGTTGTTCTACAAGGTTGAGCATAAGTAGTATAAATACACATTTGACAGTCTATACTGTAAATGAATTGAGAGGTTCTAGACAAGCTATTTTCCTTTCATATATTTCATACAAATCGCACAATAGGAATCAGGACTTGCACATTCTTTCAGTCGTGAGATTTTATATTGCCTTAATCCATGTGTTTTATGAGTGGTATGTGTTGCTGTCAGTTGTGTAAGCAGTTTGTGGAGGCTGGCTTCATGGCAGATGCTGACTTGGACTCCAGCTGCCTGCTCAACAAGAAAATCCGCAATGCTCAGTTGGCACAGTGCAACTTTATTCTGGGTAAGGAAGATTGTCGCCATTATGCCATTACATGAGCACTGACTGACAGCAATTGGGTCGACTGTAACTACCCACTACAGTCAGGGTCATTCTTTTTTTCAATTTATTTCCAGAACATTCATGATTTATTGTCTCCACCAGGCCGAAGGCATGGGGAGAGAGTATGTTTTGCACTCCGTCCGTTCAAGGTTCAAGTTTATTTAGTGTCCCCGAAGGGCAAATTGGGTTGCAGCATAGACGGTACATTAAACAATGAAACAGTACAAATAAACAAACGGTTCACTTGGCAGATACCAAAGTACAAAGGTGCACATAACCATTAAAGTGCAGGTGTTAAAGTGCTATGCGATAGGTCATAGAAAGTGCGTGTGCATAGACATTAGGCACGAGACCAATACAGTAAAAAGTAAAAGTGCTTATCATAAGATTATCTCCTAGATCTACCCACAGCAGCATTTAGTGTGCAAATAGAGACAGGGACAAAGGAATGTTTGTGCCTGTTTTTTGTGGCACAGGGGGCTCGCAAGCGAAGGCCGGATGGGAGAAGGATGTATTCTCCGTGTAGTGGTTGAGCAGCATCAGATCGGATACACAGGGCTTTGTTAAGCACCTGTTTCTTAAAGATCTGGTCTAGGCTGTTCATTTGTGAGCCAATTATTTTACAATTTTCCCTAGGGAATTCTTGTCTCTGATGCAGAGATTACCATACCAACAGATAATCGAGAAAGAAATGACGGACTCGATGTAGGCACTGTAAAACAGTTTCATCAGAGTCTTGTCGACATTGAACTTAGCCAATTTCCTTAGACAGTACAGGCGTTGTTGACCTTTTTTATACATCACTCACATCAGTATTTAGGTCGAATTTCAGCTTGTCATCAATAATTGTGCCTAGATATTTGTAGCTGGGTACAATATCTACAGTCTGTCCATTGACACTCTTCTGGGGGGATTGTGGGGAACGTCTCTTCTGGGGGGATTGTGGGATTACGTCTAAAATCTATGTATGTAGCTGTATGGTATTAAATGCTGAGGAAAAATCAATAAAGAGCAGCCTGGCATGGGTTTTACTACCTTCAAGGTGTTTGTGCAGGAGATTAAGTAAGGTGGCAAGTGCATCTTGAACACCCCTTCCAGCCCTATACGCAGACTGGAGGGGGTCCAGTAGGCACTCAGTTTTTGCCACGAGCTCGGAGCTCCGTGTCTGTGTCCGTCCATCTGTTACCAGCTAATCTCCGGCACCGTTAACCCGGTTGATGCCAAATTTTGCACACACACTCCCTGGATGCCAACGATGAACCTCTGCACAAATATTCCAGAACGGCCGGTTATAGCGCCACTAGGAGGCCGACTTTTGATATTGCTCCTCCATATTTTGTCCAAAAATCCCGCAAATCATTACACACTATCTCTATAGTCATGTGTTCAAGCCGGATCTGTCCGATATTTCATATTCCATCCTAATTGGCTAACATTGGCTTTCGAAGTTGGCAGGATTGGCCCGTTTTGAACAAAAAACCTCAAATCATGAACGCAGCGTGCAATTTACGTGAAATCTTTCACAGACTTTCCTACTAGGCTGAGGAATATATCCCACCCTTTTCACATTTGCCTGTTATAGCGCCACCAACAGGTGGATTTTTGCAAAACACATTTTTGGAACAAAATGCCTCAAATCATGAATGAAGCGTGCAATTTATGTGAAATCTTTCACAGACTTTCCTACTAGGCTGAGGAATATATCTCACCCTTTTCACATTGGCCTGTTATAGCGCCACCAACAGGTGGATTTTTGCAAAACACATTTTTGGAACAAAATGCCATCCAAGGCGTAAGAAGAAATGGCACCCTTTTCACATTGGCCTATTATAGCGCCACCTGGAGGCCACAACCTGACTTGCCCTGGTGGAGACCTGTGCCCCGAGGGGCACTTTTTCTAGTTTCAATGTAGATTGCATTTGTAAACAAAGTACTGTAGTATGTAGTTTGATTTGAAGGCAAATGTGATTCCTAACCTTGCAACCCAGCCACCCACAGTGTAGGTGGCTATTTGATGGAAATCATGAACCATGATGAGTGAGGATCAAGCTACTTCAATGTTGATTACATTTGTATTCTAAAATTATTTTAATTTGAATATAAATTGTTTCCTAACCCTCTGTCTGTCTGTAAGTCAACATTGAAATGCTCTGTGTGTTCTGACAGTGGTTGGCGAGAAGGAGAGGCTGACTAACGCTGTCAACGTGCGTACGAGGGACAACAAGGTCCATGGAGAGCTGTCTGTCACCGAGGTGCTGTCCCGCCTCACCCTGCTCAAGCAGGCCCGCTGTCAGAACGCTGAGGAGGAGTTCTGAGACACATGATGGCAGAATGGAACACACACACTTCTGATCTGTTTAGGACACTTGTACTAACGGTACCTGACTGTCATATGTGAAATTTGTGAATGGAGCACTGAAGGGAGATGTGATGGAACACGCAATTGTAGTATTGGGGTAAAGGGAAACAAAAAAAGAAGGAAGACGAGTTTGGGGGATGTGTAAAAGTTGAACAGCCAAGGATAAGGAATGAGCTGAGGAGAGGCCTGTGTCTATAGATTCTGTATCCATAGTGATTTTGCCAAGATCACACAATGGTTTAAAGCAGGGGTCTTCAACATGGGGTCCACTTGTTGTTTTGTTTTGGCCAGCTGCTTGAACATGGTCACTAGTGACTGTAGTAACGACCTAGTGGAAACTTTTTCATCATTGGCTGCCTCTAGGCTGCCTCTAAGCCAATGGGAGACTTATCCATAAAACCCATAGTCTGAACGGCATAAAACCCATACTTTGAAGTCCGAACGCCGCAACGTGATTGGCTGCATACTCTGAACACTGCATCGTAAAGCCGTGAGCTGAGCAGAGGCTGCGGCACACAAACTGATTATGGATGTTCATAATCGAGAATTTGCTGCAGGTGGCAATTATGACTGAGACATTCTTGTTTTACATTGACCACTTCAACCCTGGCATCCCTATTTTGAGGTGGAAATTAGCTGAAAATGCCTCGTGCTGTGAGGTGGCTATTTTTGGCAAAAAAAACCCCATAAAAACAAAAATCAAAAGTACAGAGCCATGGCTCAAGTCAAGAGTAAAGGTTCAAGTGCATCAGGAAAAACTTTTAAATATATGAAAAAGTGGAGCTCTCTCTCAGCTAAGGGGTCCTTGGTCTGAATACCCCTGGTTTAAAGTATTTGCTCTCATCTTGTTTGGCACTATATTTCTACTGAATCTTGCAATTTAGCATTAAGAAAGGACCAGATGTGTTGAACAATTCTGTTACAGTTAGAATCCTTAGAAGGATGGTGAGTTCATACGGTATATCAGGATAATGTACTATGGAAATGTTTGTTAGGTTGTAATTGAAGCTATGTGAATGTAAGATTGACTTTTTTTGAAGGTATGTGAATGTAAGAATGACTTTTTTTCCATCAAGTCCGTCCCGGCCCTTGGTGGTTGGCACAATCTTCAAATAAAAACAATGCCTCATTCAATCAGACTCATATGAACTCTGAGCTCTTGCACTTTAAACACTAAACCATAATACAGTATATATTTATCTCCTTTATATCTCTTGTCTTTGGTATAACAGCTCTAATTTAATTAATTTAATTAATTTAATTTGTTTAACAAACCTGTTTTTAACTTGTCTCTGTACAGCACTTTGGAACTTTGTTATGAAGTGATATGCAAATCATGACAGATCATACTAATGGTATCTGTGCAATCATTGTAGTTGCTATTACATAATGTCAGTCAGGTCTTTAATTTGCTGTAAAATAGTAATTTGTGTTAAAGTGGAAATGTTGGGCGTAGCTAAAGGATCCGTGTTTGTGTTGTGATTGGTCATTTGATTTCAGGGCCAAGGCAAGTAAGTGGTTCAGGGACTCCCAGGGGGGTCCTAAAATAAAAATAAAAGTTACTTCTATATGTTACTGCACGCACGGTCCCCCACTCTGGTGAGGCATCATGTGAGAAATGCCTGGTCACGCGAGGTTACCATGGCAACAATGAACGTGTCCTTGAGGTTTACGCGGAAGTTGTAACAGTCAGTATGCAGTGCCCGTTGGTGCCACTGGGTGGTGTACTGCACACTGACTGTTACAACCTGTCTCCTTCTATACTAGCGTGTGTTTTCAGACGGACACGTTTAGTGGTTGCACACAACAACACTCACTTTGAAGACGAAGCGCGAGGAGCAGAAAGTTAGTTTTAATAGTTCTAAATAAATAACACACATTTCAGTGTTAAAGAAGACTTCTGGGTTCCAGGACTACTGCACTCATTCATTCATATCTGGTTGAAAGACACAGAGGTATGGTTGAGGTTGTTTTAATGTGATAGCCATGGTTTACTTCTCTTTTCACTTTCTCCATTAACAATTTACAACCCGTCCCTTCCATTGGTGGTGGTCCGTGGGTTCCAGCCTGATTTCTCACCATGGTCCGTGTGAAAGCCGGCCAGCCTGCCCGGAGACCCCCGCAGCCCTCCGCCCCGGCGGGACGCTCCTCTGGATCAACCCGGCGTGTGTCTGGCGGCGGCGGCGTGTGTATGTATATTCACAAAGACACTGAATATGTTACTCGTACTGACTTACAGCATGATGAAATTGAAACTGTGTGGGTTGAATTAATTTTCAAAAAGGCTAAATCAGTATTAGTGGGCACCGTCTACAGACCGCCTGACCAACATGGGTTCTATGATATACTTGAGGGGTGCTTAGCTGAGGAGGAATGTGTAGAGAAAATCCTGATTGGCGACTACAATACAGACATGCAACGTAAGGAAGCACCTGTGTTTAAGTCATTCAGTAAGTTCTGTGATCTACATAGCAGTGATGTAAATAGGGTGCGTTTTGCGTCCCAAAACGCACTTTATAGTTTTGGGCCGCACTTCAAAAACATACGTGCGTCCACGGGATGCACTACTGTACTCAAGTGTACAGTAATAGGAGGAATGTGTAGAGAAAAACAGCATATGTTACTCGTACTGACTCCATCTACATAAACGTTTATATATCAAATATAAAGTGCTCATCCCAGAGCCACGGATGTTACATAAGTCCTCGGGTGGGTATAATTATCCGTATCTATTGTTCAATAAAAAAAGCATTTTAATCAGAACGGCAAAAATGTTCTGAAAATGGTTTCAGAACATTTTTCAGCCATGCAATACACCCCCCAACCGATAGGGGTGAGTAGTTGAACGCGTATGACGAAACATTGATACAATGGCCGCCGAGCTGATTAAAGAGCTTTTTAATGAACAATAAGGAAGACACGGATACTTTTACCCACCCGAGCAGAAATGTAACATCCATGGCTCTGGGGTGAGCACTTTATATTTGAAATCTGAACGTTTATGTAGATGTAAGGGAGTAAAATGGAGCAAGTGCAAAAAAAACAAAACGGTTGAGTTCCGTTGTTGAACGTGAACGCTTATTTATTGTATACCTAATTATTACTTATAATTATCCATAATTAGTAATTTTGCATAATTTAGATTTGTGCTTCCGTGGACCCCCCCGGGGACCCCAATACGGAGATGCACCACTCACCGCTCACCTACGAGCACTGTTCTTTTGGCAAATCTAGTGAGCAAATATAAGACTTCCGGTGGACGATCTCTTCAAAATAAGAGTACCCTCTAGAGTATTGAAAAAAAGTTTAATTTGCACATTAAAACTATAAATTAAGCATTTAAACGATGCTATAGGACACACATTATGTTTCTGTGTAAAAATAAGTAATAAGTAATGTTTCTGTGTAAAGATAAGTAATTCAAAAGTTATCTAAATGGATAAATGCTATTCACTGGAGAGCATGGACTTTATAAAGTGGACGCTGGACAGAAATCCCTGCTATGTTTCGACTAGTGTGACATACGCACGCGTCCGGGGAGACCTCCTCTACAACACCACACTGTCCGCTAAGCAGCAGAGGTGTAAAACAGAAATTGGCACCAGGTCACAGGTCAAAAAACATAAAAAAACTTCCCATTTCCAGACTACAGTGGACTAAAGTGGACGCTGGACAGAAATCCCTGCTATGTTTCGACTAGTGTGACATACGCACGCGTCCGGGGAGACCTCCTCTACAACACCACACTGTCCGCTAAGCAGCAGAGGTGTAAAACAAAAATTGGCACCAGGTCACAGGTCAAAAAACATAAAAAAACTTCCCATTTCCAGACTACAGTGGACTAAAGTGGACGCTGGACAGAAATCCCTGCTATGTTTCGACTAGTGTGACATACGCACGTGTCCGGGGAGACCTCCTCTACAACACCACACTGTCCGCTAAGCAGCAGAGGTGTAAAACAAAAATTGGCACCAGGTCACAGGTCAAAAAACATAAAAAAACTTCCCATTTCCAGACTACAGTGGACTAAAGTGGACGCTGGACAGAAATCCCTGCTATGTTTCGACTAGTGTGACATACGCACGCGTCCGGGGAGACCTCCTCTACAACACCACACTGTCCGCTAAGCAGCAGAGGTGTAAAACAAAAATTGGCACCAGGTCACAGGTCAAAAAACATAAAAAAACTTCCCATTTCCAGACTACAGTGGACTAAAGTGGACGCTGGACAGAAATCCCTGCTATGTTTCGACTAGTGTGACATACGCACGTGTCCGGGGAGACCTCCTCTACAACACCACACTGTCCGCTAAGCAGCAGAGGTGTAAAACAAAAATTGGCACCAGGTCACAGGTCAAAAAACATAAAAAAACTTCCCATTTCCAGACTACAGTGGACTAAAGTGGACGCTGGACAGAAATCCCTGCTATGTTTCGACTAGTGTGACATACGCACGCGTCCGGGGAGACCTCCTCTACAACACCACACTGTCCGCTAAGCAGCAGAGGTGTAAAACAAAAATTGGCACCAGGTCACAGGTCAAAAAACATAAAAAAACTTCCCATTTCCAGACTACAGTGGACTAAAGTGGACGCTGGACAGAAATCCCTGCTATGTTTCGACTAGTGTGACATACGCACGTGTCCGGGGAGACCTCCTCTACAACACCACACTGTCCGCTAAGCAGCAGAGGTGTAAAACAAAAATTGGCACCAGGTCACAGGTCAAAAAACATAAAAAAACTTCCCATTTCCAGACTACAGTGGACTAAAGTGGACGCTGGACAGAAATCCCTGGTGCCAATTTTTGTTTTACACCTCTCCGACGAATGCGGTATTTGAATTTCATAAGTTTAGTATTATTTCTAACTGTGGTGGAGCAGTCAGTAGAGAGAGACCGTGTGAAAGGGCTTTATAACTAACTGTATAACTCTATGTTGAAGTCAGACAGTGTTTTATAACTTTATAATATAACTTTATAACTCTAGCGTGCATTCAGTCAGTCAGTTACAGACAGTGTGTTTTGGTTTGCAGAAAAGGAACAACAACGTGTTCGGTGTAACGTCTGGACGCTTTAATATCAACATATCAGAGGTCGGCGGTTGTTGTTGTTGTGGTCCGTGGTGGTCCGTGGTGGTCCGTACGGTGCTGCTGGGACTGGTGGTCCGTGGGTTCCAGCCTGATTTCTCACCATGGTCCGTGTGAAAGCCGGCCAGCCTGCCCGGAGACCCCCGCAGCCCTCCGCCCCGGCGGGACGCTCCTCTGGATCAACCCGGCGTGTGTGTATGTATATTCACAAAGACACTGAATATGTTACTCGTACTGACTTACAGCATGATGAAATTGAAACTGTGTGGGTTGAATTAATTTTCAAAAAGGCTAAATCAGTATTAGTGGGCACCGTCTACAGACCGCCTGACCAACATGGGTTCTATGATATACTTGAGGGGTGCTTAGCTGAGGAGGAATGTGTAGAGAAAATCCTGATTGGCGACTACAATACAGACATGCAACGTAAGGAAGCACCTGTGTTTAAGTCATTCAGTAAGTTCTGTGATCTACATAGCAGTGATGTAAATAGGGTGCGTTTTGCGTCCCAAAACGCACTTTATAGTTTTGGGCCGCACTTCAAAAACATGCGTGCGTCCACGGGATGCACTACTGTACTCAAGTGTACAGTAATAATAATCCACGTGAGAAATAAAAATCGCGGAAAAAAATGCGGTAAAACAAATAATCTACGGACACGATCATTTTGCATGGCCGCATGCGACCTCATCCTACGTTATAAACGATAAAATCCACGTAGGACTCGTTGTAGAACCACTAGTTTGTAAGTTAACAACAACACAGTCTGACGGGCGCCGCCATCTTGCTCAGAGTCGAGCGCTGAGCGGAGCGCAGCCTGGAGACCAGAGCCGTTTAGAGAGAGAGAGTGACGACAACATACCGTTCAGTGACTCATGAAGCTCCGTGAATAAACAGTGAACGCGGTTGTCGCAACTCTCTCATCTACACGGCGCTGCCTCCGACAGAAAGACAGGCGAACATTTGAGCATGACAAACAGAGTAGACCCGATTGAATGGGAAACACACATGTGTACTGTAACAAACGCCGACACTGTTGTATGTTGTGCGTTGTGGACCGGTGCCACCACACATTAACATGCCCCCACCCACCCCCCCAAAAAAGAAGTGCCAAAGCCAACTGCAGGGCAACAAAAAATATTAGCAACCCTATTTTCTAAATCTAACATCATCATCTGCTAATGATGATGATGTGTGCTGCTGTGCACAGCCTACCTCCTCCATGACTGCTTCTACTTAATCTCCAGGTTAGTTTTGTAGCATTCATTTTTATTTTGTATGTATTGTGTAATGTGTCATGAAAACATAAAGATTTATTAACAGTTAAAACTGGCAGAATTATTATAGATTTCATATAGCCAAAATCATATGAAATATGTATGTAGTATGAATGTTTTTTTTTAATTATAATTTATTTTGCTAGCTTTAGTTATAATAATAATTTCTTCTTCGTTTTCTACATGAATATAACCACATTATAACCATATAAGATGAAATGGGAGTTAAATGCTGCAATTTGTAAAAATGGCAAAATATGACTCTTAAACGTCGCTGAAGTGGGACTCATCAAATGTCCCTGGGACTCATCTAAAAGACCACCCCTGCATCCCGGGACTCATTACATTGAAAACCTATTTACATCACTGCCATAGTGTCAGTCAGCTAATTACCCAACCCACTAGAGTGTGTGATTCTACTCAAACTGTCATTGATCTCATTCTGTCCTCGGACAAATCCAGAATCTCCAAGAAAGGGGTTATTGTATGTGGGCTTAGTGATCATTTTATGATATTCTGTACCCGCAAAATACAAAAACTTAAGACCGGCTGCCACAAAACAGTCATATCAAGGGACCTCAAAACCTACTCTAGTGAGGTCTTTAACCAAGTATTGGAGAGTCTGGATTGGTCCGATGAGCTTAAAAGCACACTTGTCGAAGAAGCTTGGCTTGGCTTCAAAACCAAATTTACATCAGTACTGAACAACATGGCTCCTTTGAGAACCACCAGGGGCAAAACCCGCTCGGAACCATGGATGAATTCGGACATACTGGCTGCAATGAAAGCCAGAGACAAAAAATGCTCTGAAGTTCTAAAATGCAAGTCAAAGCTAGCCAAGCGCTTCGACAGTGTTCGCCAAGCTCGTTTGAACAACCTTAATACACAACGAATCAAACTACGAAACAGTGTAACTGCCATGACCAAATCAGCTAAAAGTAACTTCATTAATGATAAAGCTCAGGAAAACAAAAACAATCCTCATGAGCTCTGGAAGCTACTAAACAATCAACTAAGCTATGGTCAGAAACTAAAAACCAGATTTTCGAACATAAACATCAAATCTGACAACACTCTCATCACTGACAACCTTGATGTGGCCAACTACTTGAATATCTTCTTTACAAACATAGCAACAACTCTGGTTAACAAACTGCCCTCCCACTCTGGGCTCTTTGGTGTAGAGCACATTACAACCTTCTACAAAAACCTAGGTGTTTGTAAAGACGATTTTAAACTAGTTATGGTAACAACTGATGAGATAATTAAGAAACTGAGTGCCCTCCAACCCCACAAGGCCACAGGCCATGACAACATTCCCTCCAAATTTCTCAGAGACTCAGCCATCTCTATAGCTCCAATCATCACCCACATAGTAAACCTCTCCATCAAACAGGGACAGGTCCCCCAAGATTTCAAACTGGCCAAAGTAACCCCCTTGCACAAGAAAGGGAGTAAATTAGACCCCGGCAACTACCGCCCTATTTCTATTCTTAGTTCCATCTCGAAAGTGATGGAAAAAATAGTCTATGAACAGGTTGAAAAGTATCTTGCCACTAACAAATTATTGTACGAGTTCCAATCTGGCTTCAGAACATCCCACTCCACTGACACATGCCTTCTCTATTTAAGCGACCACATCAAACAAGAGGTGGACGCTGGCAAATACTGCGGCATGGTCATGCTGGACCTCCAAAAGGCTTTTGACACCGTGAACCACTCCATACTGGTTAACAAGCTAAAAGCAATTGGTTTCGATAGCACATCAGTGAGCTGGATGCAATCCTACCTGGAGGGGAGAGAACAGATGGTGGAAGTGAACGGAACACTGTCCCCCCCCCTCCCAGTGAGCTGTGGCGTTCCACAAGGAAGCATACTAGGGTCTCTACTGTTCCTAATATATGTAAACGACATGACTTCAGCCTGTGACTGCAACTTGTTCCTGTTCGCAGATGACTCAGCACTGCTGGTCTCGGACAGGGACAAACTGCAGGTTGAAAATGCCCTCAGCTCTGAACTCGGTAGAATCTGCACCTGGCTCGCTGATAACAAACTATCTTTACACCTGGGAAAAACTGAATCCATTCTCTTTGGCTCTATTAGTAATCTCAGCAAGGCAAATGGCTTCTTGGTTAGAGTGGGTGACAATGTTATCACACGTAAAGATGAAATTACCTACCTAGGTTCCATCCTGGAGGCTAATCTTTCCGGTGATAAAATGGCCACCAACGTAATCAAAAAAGTCAACCATAGAACAAGATTCCTCTACAGGATCTCCTCACTGGTCAACAAAAACACCTTGAAGACCTTAACAGGAGCCCTTGTACAGGGTTTCTTTGACTATGCATGCACCTCCTGGTACCACAGCACCTCAAAGGCCCTTAAAACCAGGCTCCAGACTTCCCAAAACAAACTGGTCAGGCTCCTACTTGATCTAGCCCCCCGAACCCACCTCACCCCTGCCCACTTCGACAGGCTGGAATGGCTTAGGGTCGACGACAGAGTACAGCAACTTGCAATGGGTCTGGTCCACAAGATTCGATACACCACCCAGATACCCATGTACCTGTCTAGATACTTCCTTAATGTTAACGAAGTCCACACCCACAACACCAGAGGGAGTGCAACGAACCATGTACAACCCAGATTCGGCACAAACAAGGGACTAAATTCTTTTCGCTCCTATGCCACCAAAATGTGGAACGCCCTACCAACTGTCATTAAGACATGCGAATCCCTTGACTCCTTCAAAACCGCTCTCAAAGGGCACCTACGGACGGCTGCAATTCGAAACTGGCCCCGTAAAATCTGAATCGCCCCCCACCGCCCCCCCCCCTTTTCCCCTCACTATATGTTTCTTTTCCCTTTTTACCTCCTTTATGATGAATTCATGATCTGTTCTGTTCTATGACTATATAGAAGTGTCTATTTGTACGTCTCTAAATGTTTTGATGAATTGAACATGGTGGACCCTCTTGTAAACAAGTGTAATGCTTAATTGGGTCGTCCACTCACAGTTAACAGCCTTTGTATTGAGTTTGTGCTTGAAATGTACTGTAATTCTGCAAACTGTTCAATCAATCAATCAATCAAACTTCACATGGGTGTGATTTTTTTTTCAAAGTGCGTATGCTACTGTATGTTAAGTATGGAAAAGTATGCAATTTCATTTCATACTTTTCCAGGTCTTAAAGTATGGGGAATGAAAAATATTGTATGGATATTTTTTGTTTCCAAAACTATTACTGCTGTTCTGTTTTCCTGGGCAGGAGGCTCAGGGGGAGGCTCCTGGTCCCTGCCCGGTCGGCAGTCAGTGATACCTTCTTATGCTGTCCCCTTAAGGCTTATTCATGCTCCAGTTTTAGGTGATAAGGTGACAACCGGAAACTACAACATGACGTCATGCAGCTCCTCACGCATGCAGCTCCTGTAAGTCCCTCTAGACACAGAACCGATCACTTTTTCGCTCTGACACCTCGTTTTGTCGTCCGCAGCTTGCCCGATGATCGACCCAATGGGTCCAAAATGTGTCTGGAAAAAAGTATGGAAATTTGAAATTCCAATTTGGTTTTTGTGGCATTCCACAGCCATTAATTTGATTACCGGCGGAGACAGATTTATTTTTCTTTTAATTTGTCAGGTTAATATATAACCCCAATGGAAACCGGTGATCTGGGCACTCAATATTTAAATGAGGAGAAGAATCTTTATTAAACCATCATGTTTCCATCAGGGCTAACAAGACACTAAACAACAAACTCATTATATATAGAGCGTCGCAGTCCCGCCCCCTTTCATGACGACGCCAGGCCCAGGAAATGATTCCCAATGCATTTTTCCCATAGACATTTCAAAACGTATTTATTTAAAGACCTTATAAGCGTCGTACAAAGCCAACTCTTGTCGTGACAAATCATGACAACAAACACAATATTTTGGACCAAACAAATAATTACTAAGAAGAAAAACAACAAAAAAAGTGTTGTAACCTGCCGTTTTCTTCTTCTTTCTAATTATTTGTTCAGCCCGAAAAATTGTGTTTGTTGTCATGATTTGTCACGGCAAGAGTTGGCTTTGTCCGCGGCGTGAACGTCTTTAAATAAATACTTTCTGAAAAGTCTGAGGAAAATGAACAGGGATTTAATTTCCGGGTCTCTCGAGGGGGTGGGACTGCGACGCTCTATAGGGCTGGAGTCTGGACCCAGGTGGGACCAGATCGGCAATTAACCAATATGGTTTTAATTAGTGATGGGAGATTAATCGGCAAACACGTCGGTATCGGCCGATTCTAGTTATTTGATTAATCGGCATCGGTTCGATTAATCAATCGATTGTCTTTACAGATAAACAAGCCCAAAGTAACAGCTTGAACAGATCTACAAGCTCACAATATTAAATATACGGTATTAAAGTTACATCTGACTTGCCTAAGCCTGCATTGCAGATAACCTGTTACATGGACAAAATTAGTATATATTTTTAATACAGAATGAGATCATATCGACATTGGTAATACCGGTTATCATCGGCCATAACAGCAATTAATTATATCGGATATCGATAACGGCCAAAATGTCTCATCGGCATTATCAGACCTTGTATTGAAGTGACTTTCCTGTGCTTTTTTTCCTTTTGCAAACTGTTAACTCTATATCTACCGCTAGCTGTTAGCATAAACCCCAGTTCCCAGTGCCAGCATACGCGTTCACTTGTCTGAGTTTGCACGCCCCCCCCCCCCCCCCCCCCCCCCACCCACCACACACTCGCTACACACACTCTAGTATCATTGGAACACGCACACAGTCTTTAGCTTTCGTCAGAAGCTTTTACATGGCGGCAGCGCCGCGGACCGTGGTACAAATTAAATCCAAAATGTGGATGGCAGAAAATCCACCAAGGACAGCGATCCTAGAATCCGATTCATGGAGGCTTGAAAATCCTCCTTTCAACTGCTTTGCACTGTGAATATATTTTCAATCCCATAGTTGGAACGGTGGGGCGTTGCTATAGGAACCGGACCAATGTTAAAAGCTTCCGTAGGACCATTATATAGATGGAGTATACGTTGGGGTATGTATATACCTGGGACCTGGGATATGACGCCACCTAGCGTCGACGTACGTACGGACTTGGGGAAAAGAGTTAATAAAGTATTCAATAAATCAAAGGTTATCATGAATCTTAATTTGAAATGTAAAGTAGATTTACATTTTGGCAATACATTAAGTTTCAGCAAGATAGTAAATACATTTAAACTAGTGGTTCTCAAATATTTTCATATCAAGGACCCCCACGGACCCCCATCTGAAAATAGGTTTTTGCCAGGGACAATATTACATAAGCAATATTCCATAAGCATTCAAATTTGTTTTCAGAAAAACAATCTTATCTAGAAGCTCACAACAACGCATTGTGAGCTTGTTCTTCGATTCTATATCAAATGGTCAATGTACACTACAGGGTTAAACTGATTTTGATGCTATATTTACACATTTTGCTGGTGACCCCCCTGGAACCATGTTCTTTATTTCCCCACTTCCATTGCGATTATCTAAAAGAATAATGAATCAAATCAATCAATCAATCAATCAATCAATAAATAAATCAATTACTTTTTTTAACAGTTTGCAGAGAAAAGCACAGGAAAGTACAGTTCAATACCAGGTCCACTAAGATTATCTAAAACCCAAGAAAGCCTATTGTTTCCATAGTCATATTCAATTCATAGGAATAACACACAAACACTGTGTAATCATTTATTCCATCTGCTCGTACACGTACAGGCAGTCTGAGGAGGAGCGAGAGAGACAGTGGGAGAGAGAGAGAGTCAAGGAGAGCTGTGTGCTTGTGGAGGAGACCAAGAAGCATCCCGACACGGTCCTAAAAGGCCTGAACCGTCTTCGGCTCAATAGAGAGTTGTGTGATGTGGTTCTGTGCTGTGGGGGACAGGAGTTCCCCTGTCATAGAGCTGTGCTCGCATCATTTAGCTCCTACTTTCAGGTAAACCTCAACGTTCCATGTGAACATTTAATGACCTGGTGCTGTTAATGGAATGACTTTGGCTTTCATGTGAACTGAAGACCGTGCTATAACAACTCATCAATTAATTTATTATTGACACAATGTACATTTAGAGACCTACTGTAAGACAACCCGGCGTTCACCTTTTCGTCCTCCACAGGCCATGTTTACATGTGGCATGTTGGAGTCCAGACAGGACAGGGTTAACGTCCATGGAGTAGAAGCTCACATCCTGGACCTGTTGCTGACCTATGCATACACATCAGAGGTGGCCATCCCCAAAGAACATGTGCAGGTGAAGTAATGAACACACACACACACACACACACACACACACACATGCTCCCGATGTGCTGGTTGGTACCTTGCATGGCTTCCGCCGCTATCAGTGTATGAATGTGTGTGTGAATGGGTGAATGTAAAGCACCTTGGATAAAGGCACTATATAAATGCACCATTTACCATTTTATCTATCTATCTATCTATCTATCTATCTATCTCTCTCTCTCTCTCTCTCTCTCTCTATCTAATGAAGTTGTTTCTTTTATCTAGGACGTGCTAGCAGCAGCACACATGCTGGATGTGAAGGCTGTCCAAGAGCGGTGCTGTTATTACATGCGACGTCACATAGACAACAACAACTGTTTAGGCATTAACAGCTTTGCTGAGGCCCATTCCTTAGAGGACTTGGAGACATCCAGCATGCATTACATCATCCACCACTTCGGAGATGTCTACATGCAGGTCAGAGAAGTTGTTTGTTGCAGTGTTGATATGATTTGTTTTTTCTTCCGTCGACTACCTTTTATCACTGACAAAATAAATGGAAACTAAATGAAAACTAATCTATGATGACTTCAAACGAAGACTATACATATTGACAATTTCGTCAAGAGATCCAGTATAAGTAAAAGACACAAGCCATTTTACACTTGGTTGCATGCTGGAAATAGCAGATCTACAAGCTCACAATGCGCCCCACTGCAGCGCGTTGTGAGCTTGTAGATCAGCTATTTTCAGTGTAAAATCTTCCATTACGACGGCATCAAGGCCCGTCAAAATACATTTCAGTCTACGAAAGCAACTGTAGATTTAGTCGACTAAAATCTCATAGGCCTATTTGACTTACTTGACTTAAGCCCTTTGCTCCTCTAGGGTGCATAGGCCGTTGACATTTCACTCGGTTTTTAGCCGTTCTTTCGAGATTTCCCCAGTTGAGCCCACATAGGCCTATTTAGTCGACTAAAACTATACACTGCAACATTCCCTTTTTTCCCCCCATGAAAATATTACTACATTCCAAATGTAGCAAACTACTGTGGCTTTAGACAGACAACATCAAAGAGTACTTGACTTATACCTCTCTTAAAGTCTCTCTCTTGTAGCAAAAACATAAAGAGCAACTGCAATGAATTGGACAGCCAACTAGTGCTGCATGATTCTAGCCGGGCTAATAAGCCAGACCGAATCAGCCGTTGGCAAAAACAAATTGCCTGCCGGCGGATTACGGTCTGGAGAGGCTCAATTGTACGCCCATTTCCTACACCAGAGAACTGGTGTGGCCAATGGGGACACGGTATGCAATATGGGCGGGCTTTGGTACAGTCAGTGACGTTCAATGCTTGAGACCTTTGACTGACAGTAGCTCTGACCAATTGCGTCAAAGAGAAAATGTTTGAACCCGCCCCCCCGGGAAACAAGATCCATACACAGCATCTCCAGACTCAAATACCACACGACAGTGTGATTTGAGTCTGGCTTATTAGCCAGGCTAGCATGATTCTTGCTCAAATTCAGAAATGAGATTGCGTAGGTACTGAATCAAGATCTCGATCTTTTCCTCAATGAATTCTGCAGCGATAGTCTCTACTCTGCCACAACGTTACTTTAGCCAGCATGCGATTGATTGCACATGAACTCTCAGTGCAGATAAAATGAACTACTCAACCAATGCTGTGGATTTTCCATGTTTAACTCATTTTTTTGCTACTAGCTGTTAGCATAAACACCAGCTCCATACGCCAGAGCATACATTCACTTTAAATAGACGGTGTTTGCCCGCCCCTCCCCCCCCCCCACACACACACACTCACTACAGACAGCACCGCAGCATTGGAACACACGCAAGCTCCTTACCTCTCGTCAGAAGCTTTGACATGGCGCCAGCATCGCGGTAAAAAAGGCATAAATTAAATCCGAAATGTGGATGGCAGAAAATCCACCATGGACAGCGATTTTAGAAGAAGAGTTATGAATGTTTGAAAATCTTCCCTTCCACTGCTCTCCACTGAGAATATATATGCAATCCCATAGTTGGAACGGTGGGGTGTTGTTATGGGAACCGGACCAATGTTAAAGGCCTCTGTAGGCATCAACCATTATATAGACAGAGTCCACGTTGGGGTACGTATATATACGGACTTGGGATATGACGCCACCTAGCGTCGACGTACGTATATATACAGACTTGGGAAAGAAAGAATTAACACATTTTCAAAGTGTACATTTTATAAGTCACAGATGTATCGTTTTCATATCGTAAATAACTGAATATATTAACTTTGGCAAAAAGTGTTTAATCCACATCCGCAGCTTTGTTACAAGTGAAACTGACTTCCTCTTCAAAATAAGAGCAACTTGTAAAGATGAGTCAACACTAGTTTTCTCAAGAGATTGTGAGAGTAGGAACGAAGATTGCTCAGTAGACCGAGAGCTTTTCCTTCTGGCACAGCTCTGTTTTCATCGCAACAGTGCACTGTAAACTAATCTAGTGTGTGTTTCTGTTTCTAGGAGGAGTTCCCCTCTCTCCCGGTGGATAAGGTGACAAAGATTCTCTCCGATGAAGATCTCAACGTTCCTAAAGAGGAGGCCGTATTTGAGGCGGCCATGTTGTGGATCAATAAGTGTCCTACACGCAGTCAGCACTTTGAGAAGGTCAGTCACTTCTCAATGTTTCACCTGATTTACTGCAAAGACTAAGTGACTTATTTTCTATCAATTACACACCCCACGGCGTGAAGCCTTGAATTTGTGGAGATGTGTTTAGTTGTTGACGCATTCCTAAGCCTAAATAATTTGACCAGCGGAGTCTCCAGTAGGCCATTGAGTCTGTCATCAAGTTATTGGCTTTGGAATGTGATCAAAACAACATTCTCCGATGCAGTTCAAATATATCGTTATACCCATATGCATGTGTAAAGTAAATAAATTAAATTATAAATAATTAATAAATAACCTGCCAGATGTCATGGAATTCCCTCAAGGCATACCTGAGATATCACGTTCACGATGTTGCCGTACGTACGTTCCTCCAAAAATAGGTGTACGTTTATGTACGTACAGACGTAAAGACTCTGTCTTGAGGCAGATGTAGAGATTTGAAATGTTGTCTTCGCCCAATGTCCAGTTTTTACACTAGTATAAAAATGAGTTTTTGTTCTTGAAGTTCCTAGAGCTGATCCGTCTTCCTCTGATCAGTCCCTCGTACCTCCACGATGCGATGGAGTCTCTGGAGGTGGTGAAAGAATCCCCGTGCTGCCAGAGGCTCATCTCTGAGGCCATGGAGCAGCATCACCTGCCCTACAGTGAAGCAGTACACCCACGTAGGACCAAAGGTACAGTTGGGTGCCACCGATATTGTCCCTTATCATTTGACCCATTTAGGCCTGACCTCAACATTTTTTAAAATCCTTCTAAATCCTCCAGTTTTCTGAAATAAATATTTTCACGATTTTTCAAAAATAGCAGACCTACAAGCTCGTAGCGCGCCACCGAGTGGCGCGCTATGAGCTTGTAGATCTGCTATTTTCCAATAGCTAAATTATAACAATGTTTAAAACACCAAAAGGGGTTCCCGCCCAAAATGGGTTAACTGTCCTTTTGCGCAGATCACGCAAACCTCAGCAAAAAGAAAAGGACAATATCGATGGCCTCCAACTGTACACTGCTGCCCTACAGTAACATGTCATGTGTACATACAAAAAGTTTTTATTCTCTCTCCCCCCCCTCTTCTCTGAATTAAAAGATGTGTCTACTGTATGTTCTCTCTCTCTCTCTGTATTAAAACATGTTGTGTCTATGTTCACTCTCTCTGTATTACAACATGTTGTGTCTATGTTCACTCTCTCTGTATTTCAAGAGGTGATTGTGATGGTGGGAGGTCAGAGGGTCGGCAAGCTGCTTGACCGCGTTGAGTGTTTGGATCCCGGGCATTGCGACACCAATGCACCAATCTACAAGAGTCTGACCAGTCTGCGATTCAAAGTGAAAATGCATGGTCTGGCTGTGTTAGGTGAGGAGGATCATCAGGGTCAGATACAGCAATACAACGGTAAGAAATGACAATAAGAAGCACCCTCGATATAGCCCGACACTGCATTTTCATTTCATTTCACTTCATTTTGAATGGGCGTGGCTAGCGATTCAGGGCTGAGGCCAAGGCTACCCTCGATACGGAACAGTTTACAAAGGTTTACACCTACACAAATATCCTCCTGCACGATGCAGACAAAACATGTTTGTCCTCACAAAACAGAAAAGTGCCATTGTCAAACAGAGTAACCAGTACTATCAGTGCAATGCAAAGAATTGTGACATTGTTCACAGTGCAATCGGTAAGATACGCTGTCAGATGGGGGGGGGGGGGGGGGGGGGGGGCACGAACGCATTCAAAGTTTTTCAAGTGAGCCCTGGTCTGCATATTATCTTTAATGGCAATCTATCTTGAGGTCTGAAAATGTGCATTTCTTTAACAATCAAGGCATAAGCCGTGTTAATTTTGCTCTTCTCCCACCATAGGCACTGCTTTGTATGTGGCCGGGGGACAACTACTTCCTTCAGTCAATCTTGATTGGCGACGTCAACGCCAACATTTTGGTAAAAGACACAGCAATCTACAAGTCCTTCCGAAATTACTGTAGCCTGCATAACCTGGTTCAGTTGATTTCTCAATATACAAGGGTATGCCCTGACTCTCAAACCATCTTAGACCTCATCTTGACAAATGACCTGACCAAGATCTCCAGAAGCGGTGTCATACAGTGCAGTATAAGTGATCATGATATCATTTATTGTACTCGCAAACTTCACAAATCTGCAGTCAATTGTCATAACACAATCAGATTCAGATCATTAAAAAACTACACCTGTGAAGCATTAAATACAGCTCTGGAGAATCTGGACTGGTCAAACGTCCTTAACTGTACATCTACAGAAGAGGCCTGGTCTCGTTTTAAATCTGCCTTTCTATCAGTGGTTGACAGCCTGGCTCCCATGAAAGTCATTAGGGCGAAAGCGAGAACTCAACCATGGATGAATGCCGACATCCTAATGGCCATGAAAATAAGAAATGAGAGTTATGCCAAGTTCCGAAAAAACAGAGATGAGCAGCTGTTCGACAATTGCAAACAATTGCGTAACAAGGTCAATGGCATGATCAAGACAGCCAAACAAACCTACTTCAATGAGAAAATTGAAGAAAACAAGAAAAAGCCCCAAAAACTTTGGAAGTCCCTTAAGGAACTGGGCTGTAACAACAGGCTCAAAACAAAGATCACAAATCTCAACATTAAAATAAATGGCTCGCTCATCTCTGATAAGCTGAACGTGGCTAACTGCCTAAATGGTTTCTTCACAACCATAGCTTCCACACTGGTGGACAAGTTGCCCTCCCATTCAGGCCTTTATGGAGAGCAGCATATAAGATCTTTTTACAAAAGTCTTGGTGCTGTTGAGGACAGCTTCAAAATCTCGTCCGTATCGACAGAGGACGTGTTACTAAAACTCAGCGCCTTACAGCCAACTAAGGCTACTGGCCATGATGGTATCCCCACTAGGTTCCTCAGAGATGCAGCGGTTTCTATTGCCCCCGTTGTGGCTCACATTACAAACCTGTCCATCAGACAGGGCCATGTCCCACAGGAATTCAAACTTGCAAGAGTAGTTCCCCTCTATAAAAAGGGTAGCAAGTTGGACCCTGGGAACTACCGCCCTGTGTCCATCCTTTGTTCCATCTCAAAGGTCATAGAGAGACTAGTATATGAACAGATAAATTCATATCTGCTTAATAACAAGCTTCTTTTTGAATTCCAGTCAGGCTTCAGAAAATCTCACTCCACTGATACATGTCTGTTATACTTGACTGATAGCATCAGACGTGAGGTTGACTCAGGCAAGTACTGCGGCATGGTCATGCTGGACCTTCAAAAGGCTTTTGACACTGTGAACCACTCCATACTGCTAAACAAGCTGAAGGCAATCGGTTTTGATGGCCCATCGTTAAACTGGGTGAGATCTTACCTTGAGGGAAGGAAACAGGTGGTCGATGTGAATGGTACCCTGTCTACTTCCCTCCCAGTAGAGTGTGGGGTCCCCCAAGGGAGCATCCTAGGGCCTCTACTGTTTCTAATTTATGTAAACGACATGAACTCGGCATGTAAATGCAATCTGTTCTTGTTCGCAGACGACTCAGCTCTCCTGGTCTCGGACAAAGATAAGTCGCAGGTCGAGAGAGTACTCAGCACAGAGCTCGGTAGCATCTGTCTTTGGCTCTCCGACAACAAATTGTCACTGCACCTTGGGAAAACTGAGTCTATTCTGTTTGGTTCAAGTCATAACCTCAACAAGTCCCCGGGCTTCACAGTTAGAGTGGGTGACAGTGTGGTCACAAATAGGGAAGAGGTCACTTACTTGGGTTGTATACTAGATAACAAACTCACGGGTGAAAAAATGGCAATGAAAGTGATCTCAAAGGTCAACCAGAGAACTCGTTTCTTGGGCAGGATATCCCCTTATGTCAACAGCAGTGCTATGAGGATCTTGGCCGGTGCCCTCATCCAGTGCCACTTTGACTATGCTTGTACTTCATGGTACAGAGGTATCTCCAAGCTATTGAAAACAAAGCTGCAGACCTCCCAAAACAAGCTTGTGAGGTTACTACTAAAATTGAACCCCAGGTCTCATCTTACCTCTGCCCACTTTAGTAGCCTGGGATGGCTAAGAGTGGAGGAGAGAGTATCTCAGCTCTCATTGTGTCTGGTCTTCAAGATCCTAGATGCCTCTGTTCCTAAGTACCTGCTGGGCTACCTGCCCAGAGTGAGGGATGCTCACAGGTACTCAACCAGAGGAAGTCCATATGATCTAGTTCCCCCCAGTTTCAGGACACTCAAGGGAAAAAATGCTTTTTACTACGCAGCCACTACTCTGTGGAATGCACTCCCTCCAGCCCTGAAATCCCTAAATTCTATTGCAAGATTTAGGAAAGACCTGAAATCATGGCTCCATCTACACACTAACTGGTCATAGTTAGCTTCCGACCCTGGATAGCCCATCTCCCATGCTCTGGACTATTCTCTCAGGGTACCTCTTGTCCTATGTATATAGCTCCCAGCCTTATATATAAGGATTATTTATTATATGTTCCATGGTTGTTTTTGTTTGTACAGTATGTTTGTGTATAGTTTCATGTTTCAAAGTGGACCACAATGGAAACAAGCGAAGGCTTTTTTGTGTCTAAGTCCATTTGGCGTTTTTTAAAATGATGTCATTTTCTGTAATTTTCTTAAACTGCCAATAAAGTATTCTATCTATCTATCTATCTAGTCAGTAAGAAGTTGTGGCGCTACGACCCTTCACATGATGACTCATGGACCATGATGGCTTCCATGAATGAGAAACGCTGTGACTTCGGTAAGACTGATTGTCCATTAGGGCTCGTAAATGAATATTTGATTATTGAATATTCCTTGAATATACGGGATAACTTATCTTCGATAAAGTACGAAAACCAATGTATCAAGTTGTAAAAACAAACAAACAAAACATTTTATTGGATTCAAGCAGCCTCTTCCACAATACAATACGTACAATGAGTCATTTTCTGTGGGGATTCATCATCATCATCAGATATATTCGATATCGGGGCCAATTTTATAGACAATATTCAAGATTAATTTCTGAGTAATGTTAACCTAGCCCTATGGTCCATAGGCCTGGTGGTGCTGGATGGCTATCTGTGGGCAGTGGGTGGCCAGGGCTGCAGTGGGTGCTTTGCGGAGCGCTACGACCCCCGCACCAACACCTGGCAGCTCAATCAGGACATGCCACGCTGTTCCAACCCTGTTGTGGTCGCACTGGATGGACTGATCTACGTTTTTGGTATGGGACACATTTATGCACCTTGCAGGTTCACCTGTTTTTAATTGGGACTCGAACGGTGTGTCATAGGTTAACAAGGAGTGCCATCTAAAAATGGAAAACAGAAAAAAACACGTACATCTGTGATTGGCACAGAATATGTTAAAAAACTCAGACATTCACTGCCATGGACGGCAAGTTTGAGCTATTTCAGGTTTTTACATTAGATGGCCCTCTTGGCTAACCTGTGATCCACCGTTCAACTCCCAGTGAAGCCAAGAGCAAGAAAACTACATGGTCGCAATAATCGCCTCCCATCCACTTTGAGAATATTTCTCTTTCCACTTTTGCTACGACCACCATTCAATTGTCAATGGGCTCTACAGAACAGCTGAAGCCAGGCAGAAATGGCACGGACATTATAAATAAATAAATGAAATGTGAGCTGTAATTATATTCCATCATATTCACGTGCTTTTGGAGAGAAATTACTCTATGCAGTCACTTTCAGTAGTAGAGGCCTGCAGAGGGGAGCTGTATGTGTCTGTGACACAGGTGATGGTCGTTAATACATCAAGGAAGGCAATTATGTTTCTGCACTGTCAAATAGGTCTACATCTATCCTAAGATGCCATCAAAGAAAATAAGAAATGTTAACTCGAGCTAGGTTTAAACATGAAAGCATGTTTACAGTTGTTGCACAGAAATTAAGTAATTTTACATGAAAAGTAATGCTACTTTTGCAATGTAGTTAAATAAAAAAGCTTGGGGGGAAGATAAATCATTAAAAAAAAAAGATTTGTCGGTCATTTGACATTCACAATTCAATTGTTAATTGCAATTATTTGTGTGACAATAATTAATCATCCACTTAAATTTGTAATTGTGACATCCCTGTTGACAATGATTATTGTTATTATTACATATTCATAGTTCTCCTGTTGACAATGCATAATGATTTGGCCTGTGTCCTCCTGGTTCCTAGGTGCTGGTTCCCCTGACACAGACACGGCCAAATTGCAATGCTACAAGCAGAGACGTATTGGTGACAACCAAGGTGGGGTGACCTTTTTTTGTGGGTTCCTTCTACACCACGTTTTTTTTTCTTTCGTTTTTAGCTTTTTCCAAAAACTGGACCTACCTACAACAATAATATAATACTTTCTCTAAAAAACAAAGCATTTCTGATGGTGCCTTGCCTAGGCTCTTCAAATGCATTATTGATATTATTCCATAAAGTTTAAAGACGGAGAGTTAAAATTGGGTGCCATGACAACGGTATTGCATATTGGGGTGGGGTATGCATTCCTGATTTCCATTGTTCTCAACTTGCATCGTTCCCAAGTAGGCCGGTGGCAGATGGGCACAGGTCTAGTAGATGATGATGAAAACACACAGGGATAAATGGCCTAAAAATACAAATATTGGAAAATGATTACACCCATTTCAGTGATGGTGCATTGGGTCATTTGGGAGATATTTTGTATTGGGAGTTGGTACCTAGCATGAAATGCTTTTATTAAAAAATAAAATGAAATCTTAGAAAGGATAAAGGTGTAGGCCAGTTTATGGTGCAAGAGCTACATGTGGGTCAGGACAGGAGAACCCATTTCCTCTGCCTATCTTACCAATCCATGGAGATATATAGCAATGCAAGTGTATATGCGTTCAAAATACTGGTGTCGGTCAGAGGAGTCAGTGTAGAGGATGTGTATAGAGATAGATTGTAGATACACATTATGACTGAGTACAGAGCACAACAAAGGGTTTTCAAAGCTGCTGGCAGAGATGTACAACTTGGAAACATCAGCAGGGCAGATCTTTTGTGGCACCTACACTGGGCTTTAGCAGTGCCATGAATAAGGTAATATGAAGGTGGAGCAAGTGCTAAAGAGTTTCATGGTGGATCTGGATGTAGACAGCAAGAATGCCAGTGTGGCTGGACAGGCACTGGACCTGTGCCTCAAGTTGGTGGCTCCTGAGTATGCCCACAAACCCTGGAACCGCTTCTTTGAGCAAAGGCAGGTATAGTGTGTGTTTGCCTACAAAGACAGCAGGTTTGGGTGGCTCTCCAGGGCAGCAGCAGTCCTAACCTACCACTTTGGCCATCTGACAGAGGTCCTGTTCCAGAACCTTTACATAAACACTCATAAACAACCGCCTGGCCTGCCTCGTCAGAGAAGTGATGGAGCTCTCTACCTCAAGGTGGTCCTTGTGGTGTTTGCCTGCCAGCCCTTCTATGGCAGAACCATAGAGAAATATGCTACCCATACTCAGCTCAGGGAGTTCTACTAGCTTGTCAGTATTGTAAAGAAGACATACACAGAGGAGGTCCTGAACTCGGTGTCAGACATGGCTGCTGAACACTTGGAGGAAGTGAAGAAGCTGACCAATCTCATGCAGCCCCACCTGCAGACTGTCCTGGCCAGGCAGAGGAGGGACTATGGCATTGATGAGGAGACCTTCCCAATGGACTATCCTGTCAGCGAACAGGCATGCAAGATAGATGAAACCCCTGTGCACAACATTGGAATGGAGAGACAATGTGGCAAGGTGGACTACAGACTGAAGAAGCTATGCACATTAAACGCAGTCAGCAGGTCATTCATTTTGCAGAAGAGCCAGGGGTTTAGGGCTGGACAGATTCCGTCCTTCAGAGGTTTCAAGGCAGCAGCCCAAGCAAAAAGGGAGGTCGAACTAAACTGGAGTAAACTCATGAAGACTACATTTGAGAAACAAGAGATGGCTCAAAGAAAGGATAGGAAGAGACTAGACAAGCTGGACACACTGAAGTCCAGAGGTGGCCCCTTCACTGACAGTGGGGAGGTTGAGTAGTTCTTTGTGGATGATCAACAATGCAAAGTGGCAGAGGATGAAGTTGGAGGTTCAGTTTGCCTATCTTCCGAATCCAGATGGCACTGCCCAGTGGGAAGAGGAGGATGAATACAGCACAGGAGTTTGGAGATGCCCTCATGTCATACCTGGGCAAGAGGAGTGACTGAACCACACTGGAATATGAAAAGGTCTTGAAAGGCTGCATGGCATATGGGACAGGAGCGACAGAATAACTGTGAGCTGCTACTTAAAGGGGCATTCCACTCATTTTCAACATTTTACTATGTCATTAATATACCTTAGAGCTGTTGTGTGGAAATAATAAAGCACCCCCCCATTCTGTGTTTCCTAGAACTAGAGGTCTGAAAAAAATCATTAACATGGTGAAACACATCTTGTATTTTTTTTTTTTTTTAGGTCGTATGTGGACGTATTTAGGTCGTAGGTCGTATGTGGCACAGGTCCCCTGTGCCACATACGTCCCTGCCTACAAGTACAACCCCAAAACAGCAGAATGGACAGAAGTGGCTGCTATGCAGGTTCCACGTTCTGCTTCAGCTGCCTGCACCCTCAATGGAAAGATCTACGTTATAGGTATCATACCTGTTCTTAACCACTTGTCTTAAACTCTCTGTTTAGGCCACAGCAGTGGCCATAGCCGTCATCACAAATGTGATGAGGTCATCACAAGTGGCTGTACATGATCTACTCACTGGTCAGCAAAAATAATTTGAAGACTCTAACAGGAGTTTTTCTTACAAGTTTTCTTTTTGACTCATGGTACCACAGCACCTCAAAGGGCTCCATACATCCCAAAACAAACTGGCTAGGCTACTACTTGGCCTCTCAAAACCGCTGTTTTTGTATTGACCTGTACTTTCGTTGATATGTTGATCTACAGACTGTTAATACAATTTTCAATCAATCATCAATCATGGCCGTTTGTGGACGTTTTGCGTATTATATTCCCTGACTATATCTGGTTAATACCCTGAGCGGGAAGGACAGAGTTCTCCGTTCAATCGATTAGTAACGCCCAGCACTCAGGACGGAGATTGATCAAAAGGACGGAGATTATTGATATCAAAACCGATCGCATCGCTCCACAGGCTGGGAGCGTCTGTTGCGCAACATTCAATGTTATTTTCCGGTGGGACGTCATCGAAAATGTTCCCCCTCATTTTAGCCGACGAGATCGAAAATCTTAAAACGTGAATAACTCTTGATCTAAATCATTCCGTCCAATTCTAAGAAAAACGTATGTGTTAGACGGCCCATCGCGGTCCCATCGCTAGTCACGTTAGAATTGATCATACCTCCAGTTGTTGTCGATCGGATCGAGAGGGTTTTGGTTACATCAAGCTACTTCAGCCACATCCGTGATAGCATCCGGTCCGTCGCTAAATGTGCTCCGCTGCTATAAATGGCTGGGCTGCGGGCGCTATGATTTAATGGATTAAATAACCCTGGGCGTTCGGGGTGTTAATTCCTCTTTATCTAACAGGTGGTAAGCTGTTAGATACATCAGTTGGTGTTCAGATCACGAACAAGGTGGAGTGCTATGACCCAACGACAAACCAGTGGACCATGTGTGCGTCGATGTGGCGTTCATGCTGCTATTCTGGTGTGGTTGCGATGGCTGGAAAGATCTACGTACTAGGCGGGTTGGGTGATTATGCCGAGTAAGAGACAATTTACTATAACCTGGAAATAAAGTGTCTGTTCACCACCAAACATTTCTCTCATTGCTATTGGTTCTGTCTTTGTTTAGCGATCTCCTTGCCGTCCAAGAGTACTGTGACCAGACGGACACATGGGAGCTCCCCGACTATCGCACCCAACGGTCCAGTTACCCATATAAAAGAAGAGGGCCGGAACCTAAAGGTCGCAGCTTTTTCAGCTGTGTCTCTCTCTGGCGGAGTACAGATGTAAATGACGTACCTTACCCTAATCCACATGAGTCTGACGAAGACGATTCCGGTTCCTACTACTCCGATTAATGACCAGTAAATGCGTTCATGGGTGCAAAAGATGCCATATACTGTGTATATGAGGTGAGCACTGTAGCAAATCAAACCCTGGAAGTGTCTTGCACAATAGCTTCACATGCCTAATGTGATGTCTTTGTAGGTTATGCACTGTATAGATAATACATGCTTTCCTGTTTGTTTCTTTTGTCTAGCTGTGAACTTATATTTATGTTTTGAGACATCGAGGGACACACGTTATGTGTGTAAAAATGTGTATTACGGTAATTAGCTACCGAGGGTGTTTTATTTTTGTCTATTATTATACACACGCACAGGAGTATAAGTACAATGTGTTAAGTATTGTGTATACTTGATATACCATGTTGCTCATGGTAGTTATGGGGTACAGGATTTATAAAATAAAAAAGGTGTCTTTTGATAACATTTTTGTAATGATATATAGCACACAATGTGCATGTACCAGTGCAACCTTCATAGAGTTTATTGGTTAAAATGTTGTTACGTTTTAAAGAAATACAAAAATAAAACAAAAACTCATCTCAATGAATCAATTTCAGTGATGGTATATCATCTGTCTCTCTGGCAACTACAGAACATGTGCTATGATATTGTGACGGTAAAACAACACTCACCACAATGGTGAACAAAAAAGATCTAGCAGCTTGTCGGCACATTATTGAAACATTATGACATAGCCTATCTATGTATATCAATGATTACAATCTGGGCAGACACTGATGAACTGTAGACGATGGCAGGTGAAGAGCAATTATACTTTTCACACAGTTCATACATAGTCCATTATGGTGAGAGCCTCCATTCATCATACATCATCACATTGCGGCCAATCACTTTTGGCGTCCTCACTGTTCTGTCCTCAATTTTTATTTTTTATCCTCACTTTTTAATCAGAAGTTTTCGCCAGCTCCAGCATTAAAGGGTGGTGGTAATAATATTAATAATACAAATAAAATATTAATAATGTAATGTAATAATGCATGTATAATAGTAGGCTATACAAGATATTAGCTAGTGTGGTGTGGTGTGGTGCAGAATCATATTTGGAACAGCAGATGGCAGCATCATCCAAGGTATTTGTGTCTGGGGTTTTAAACTCATTAGTTTCCCATTCAAGTCTCACATAAACACAACAAGACGCATGGGCATTCTAACCCAGTTACTTTTTAGCTCAAGAGTCAAGACCCAAAAGAGCCAAGAGACCCAAGTGCACAACGAGTAACTTCTAGCAGCATTGTGAGCATTATAGATCTGCTACTTTCGCTACTGTTCATAAATTCATAAAATGTAAGCTCACAATGCGTGCTTTGCAGTTCGCACTGCAGCTTGTAGATGGCTATTTAGGCTACTTTCACTACTTCTATTTCTACTACCATTTGTTTTCAAAAGTATCGAATTTCTTAGATTTTTCTTTTTTTATTCATGAAATTACTTGAAATCATTGCATTTGTTTTTAATTCATGATTTATTTATTTGTCCGCGACCCACAAATGGGGTCCCGGCCCACTGTTTGAGACCCAGTGATTTAGAGCGTCAGCCCCGCCCATTTAGCTGATGCAGGCCAAGTCATGCGGTAGTACATGGGTAGTACGCCCCCCATAGCCCCTCCTCCTCCTCCTCCTCCTCCTCCACTGTTTTGAATGTGACAGAAGAGATATCATCATGTCGGCGTAACAGTGTGAGCTGTGGAGTGAGTCTCATGGAGCTCATTGTTTTTTGGGACCCGAGTCCATCGTCCTGACGCTAATACAATTGGATCATATCTTCGTCAGGGGGGAAGCTGATAGCTGGAGATCGTTGTTCGGTTCCCCCCCGAGCTGAAGGAAGGAAGGAAGGATTAGGAGTAGGACCTTTAGGACACATCCATGGAGATCACAGCCGAGGGAGAAGCCGAGGAACGCAGGTGAGAGTGACTGACTGGGGTAGTACTATCATGGGCCTTCCTGGCAAGCGGTGGCACGCTGACATCTGTGACCTATCGGTTGTTGTGACTCGTAATTCAGGCAGCATTTTCCTCCGAGGTGGAAAGCCTGGTGACGCGAGGTTAAGGCAAAATCGCTGTCGGAAAAGGGTAGATCTTCTTTACTGATTGCATCACATTATTACATAGTAAATTTAGCCTTGCCTTTGGCTAAATACATATATGATAGTCTGGCTCCAAGGCTAAATTGGCAATTATTACACGTCTATAAGGGAAACGTATTTACATCCCTTTCCAAAAAGGAAAACACTTGTTATTATACTTATTATGTTATAAGCTACGACTCGAGAGTCTTAATCTAAGGCTATCCGTAACGTACGTCTCTAAATGTTATGGTGGATTGAAAATGGTGGACCCTATTGTAAACAAGTCTAGTGCTTTATGGTGTCGTCCACAGTTAACAGTTTTGTATTGAGTTGTGCTTGAAATGTACTGTAATTCTCCAAACTGATTAACCACGTCAGCCCATATATACTATTTGAAAATAGATGATCTACAAGCTCATGACGCGTTGCAAGTCGCAACAGATCTGCTAATTTTGTGTTTTATTTTAACCCTTAGACAGATTACTACTGGAAAACACGTGGAGTTTTGCATTAGTTCTGTCTGACTTGTACGTGATTTTCCGTAGTTCTCTTTTTTTATTAATACCAATAAATTAATTCGGTCCGCACCTCTGTATAGAGTATCGAGCATAAATATCAACTACATTTCCCAGAATTCCCGTGTCACGTGACACACGTGTATGCTTTCCTATTGGAAACTGACGCCCAGCCAACAGTGAACAGGGGCGTTGGTTGACTCCTCCGAGGTGGGAACTGGAGGAAGAGTTTTTCAGCCAGGTTTGCAGTCGCCGCAAAAAAAACAATCTGAAAAATGATCCATCCGTGTCCAGTGGCATTCTCCAGTCCCAGACCGTTGGCCGGGCTGCAACATCCACCCTCGCGGATTACACGTGTGCAATGTTTTTTCTTCTCCCCACCGGAGTTACCACCAAGGCTGATGCCTTCGCTAAAAGGTAATTTTATTGTATTCGAAAATGCCCTAATATGACATGTCTAGTAAGACGATCCCTATATTTGGCCCGAGCCGACCTAGTGCTGATATCAGATAGATGTGGTAGAACCATATATGGATAGATCTAACTGGTTTAGTCATCGTGACAGGCATAGTCGGAGAATATATAACAAGGGTCGGTACTATAGGTGATCGACGTAGCTAACAAAAACATCTGATCAAATGAATGTATTGTACTGTGTCTTTGTGGGCCGAATCGTGGCATCGTGGCATACAAATAGATCTTTGTATAATTAGTATCACGATAAAATAATATGGCGACGTTAGAATGACAATGAGTGATCGTGCGTAATGTAGCTGCCCAGCGTATATCCAGCACCATCGCGTCACCACATTCCACTGGCTGTTGGCTAGTAGTAGTTGCTAACAAACGCTGCACAAATGGTACTGGCTATTGGCCGGGCCACAAGCCCGGGCAATAGCCAGTACCAATGTTGCTGGATGATTGCGACGCAATGGTGCTGGATATACCCTGGGCAGCTAGCTACATTACCAGCGATCACTCATTGGTGTTTCATTCTAACGTCGCCATATTATTTTATCGTGATACTACTTATACAAGCATCTATTTGTATTTTTCATGCCACGACTCGGCCCACAAAGACACTGCACAATAAAATCATTTGATCGCCAGCAGCCGGGTAAAACGCCATGTAATAGTAGCGTGCACTGACTACAGCTAAAATGTTTATTTCTTTTTATATATTTAGAACTGGCATCAGATGAGGAGGAGGAGGAGGAGGATGAAGAGTCAAGACTGCGATGGCGTTCTCCGACACTGAACCGGATTCATTCATTCATTCATTTCAGGGGGGGGCAGTTTTTGGGTGTTTTTTTTATTTAGCCTACTCACACATAACCTGACTCCGCCAGATGGGGCAGCAGAGAGTACACTGGGTTCCCCCCTCCTGCTCCCATCTGGGAACTCTCAGGCAGACTTGATGCCCGGCCACAAAACGGCCTGGCCAATCAGCAGCAGCTAGAAGCTAGAAGCTGCTGCTAGAAGTTGCTAGAAGCTGCTGCTGATTGGCCAGGCCGTTTTGTGGCCGGGCATCAAGTCTGCCTCAGAGTTCCCAGATGGGAGCAGGAGGGGGGAACACAGTGTACTCTCTGCTGCCCCATCTGGCGGAGTCAGGTTAACTCACACACACACACACACACCGTCAAGGACTGGGTTTGGGGACATTTGGGAGGAGTAGCTCTGATCCATAGCTCTAAATGCGCATTTAGAGCTATGGATCAGAGCTAGGGGAGGAGTAACTGTTTTGTATGTAGGCCTATTTATTTTCTGTAATATTTATCATTTTATTATGTTAGTAGTCGTAAAAAATAAAAGACGCTTTTACAATGAGTTAGACCTGTCATGACTATTTTGTTCACTATTGTGAGGTTTATTGTATATGACTAAGCAAGTTTCAACTGTGATTTACTCTGTAACGGTAGATGGTAATAACTCAATTTCTTTTTTATAATACAGTATACATTCAAGTCTATATTTTGATACATATCATGGGCACCAAGTCATATCAAAACAATGTCCTTGGATGTGTTTTTTATCAAAACTGTGTTTCTTCATAACAGGTTTTTGAGATACATGCATGAATAGACAAGGTACTGGTAAGACTATGTAAACATGGTATATATCAAAATGTGCGTTAGAATGTCTAATTTTACCCCAAAAAAGAATTGAGTTTATATGATGTTCCAATTTCAGAGCTATGGGGACTTTTAGCTGGATAGGTCAGATTGATCATGACTGACCATGCTATTTATAGATGGCAAAATATCTACAGTGGTACATGTGAGAAACATTTTATTTTAATTGAACTAGACAACTCACCCTTTAAAATGAGATATTGCATGGCTATGTACGCCCAGCAGAAAAAAAGTTATTTAGAAAATAAAACTTCAACCGGGCATAACTTTTTTTGGTTGTCCTAGAAACGGAAAACAGTGTAAATGCAGGCTCTTTTAAATGGCTTCCAACACAAGATCAACATCATTCAAAAACGCCATTCTGCCATAGAGAAGTCTACAAACTATATAGAAATCCTTGAAACTCTCAAAGAGTTAAACATTTTATACATTTGAAAACTTGAAATGGGACATTCTGCATAATGAGAACTTTCACGTTTGGTACTTCCAAGTTTTGATGCCAGTACCTTTGTACTTTTTACTCAAGTAAATTCAGAACGCAGCACTTTTACTTGGAACAGAGTATTTCTATAGAAATGTGAGTAGTTCTTCCACCACTGCTCCCGGGGGCTTGGAGGACAAGGACATAAATTACATGGACGTTCTTGGTACAGTGGGCACTCAGGCAGAAGGCCTCCCCACCCACCCTCACCCGCCCACTCACCTCGCCATGGAGCAGCTCTCTCCTGCGGCCCTGCGGCTCGGCTGGCGCACAGACACACAGACAGAACAAGGGTATGGAGAATAATGAGGGGACGCAGACAGAGAGAGATTGGAGGGGAGGGGGAGGAGAGGGGAGGGGAGAGAACAGAGAGAGAGAGAAACAGAGATGGATCATTGGGCTACCCAATCATTGTGTTTGCACAAGGAGAGGTAATTTACAGAGCTGGGTTTGGGGTTTTGCTAGCGTGTCGAGTCGACCAGGGGGCTCCGTGAGGGAGAGGAAATCGCTCTAAACTGGGCCAGTCTTTTATCAATTAGGCTGCCATCCTGGAGCAGAGAGAGAGAGAGAGAGAGCGAGAGAGCGAGAGAGAGAGAGAGAGAGAGAGAGAGAGGTGGGGGTTTTCTTGTAGCAAAGCAAAGCATGTTGGGAAGCCACGCAACAAAAGACCCACCGGTGGCCAAACAAAGCCCCCAACTCCCCCACACACACACACTCCGGTGTTGTGTGCTGTCCCGAACAGAGATAGACTCGGCCCCCTGATCGTGGGGGGGGGGGGGGGGGGGGGGTCGCACAGGGAATGCAGAATGATTGGAGCACTTCTCTACAGAGATAATAGTTTTTATTTGTTTCCAGTGTGTAATAACAGAGAAATGAACTGTGCTCCGTGAATGGGAACCAGATGGCAGGGCTCTTGATACCACACACAGGCTGCTGGCACAAGGACTCATCCACAGGCTCTGAGCCACATCTGGATGGATGGCTCCAGCGAACGTCTTCCATTAGGACCATCTCTCCCGCATGAGGTCATGACGGAGCCGGAGCTAATAGGCGCCAGGCTGCAGTGCAGTCAAGAGAATGCTCTCTCGCTCTCTCTCTCTCACATGACTTTGAGTCTGCCTGTCACTGTATGTATCTTTCAGTCTTCTCTCCCTCATTCTTTCACGCTCTGTCATTCTTGAAGAGACTCACTCTCATACCATCCCACTCTCGGTCTCTCTTTTTCTAACCCCCCCTCCAAAAAAACAACAACCAGACAGACAGACTGACTGACTGAGAGGAGAGAGGGAACCATCATTTAAACATCATCACCATCTCTAATAACAATGACAGCCATTGGCCAGGCTCTCTCTAATACAAGCACACATACATTCAACTCCCATCTCATAGTCAGTGTAAAATCACACACACACACACACACACACACACACACACACACACACACACACACACACACACACACACACACACACACACACACACACACACACACACACACACACAGTAATGGCAGATTCCAAATGCAGGAAAGTTGAACCAGAAGGTGTTTTTGATCTATTGAATACTTAATTAGTTCGAAATTAAAACCGCACGTGGTACAGTAAGGCATTAAAGTTAAATGGACAAAAAGGTTCTGGGAACTTGTTTCCATTGTGGTCCTATGTGTAACTCCCAATTTATATTAATTTATTGCGGACTGCAGTCTGCAATATTTTGTATGGGGTTAGTCTACTTTAAGTTGCTTGATACATTTTATCACGGTCCCCTACTATACATGATAGTGTAACCATGGTACCTTGGTTCTGGTGTCTCATACTGCCATCTGCCATGTTTGTTTTTATGACTTATTTCATTATTTGAATGTTTTTACTGTATTTTAATGTTTAAGAATTTCCCAACAAATTATAAAAAAATCACACCGTGTGAAGTGAGTGGTGCAACTCTGTGTGGGGGTCCCGGAAGTTCCAGGCCCACAGGACCACAGCCAGGGTTCCGGCCCGGTTCCGGCGAGCCGCCCCACGTCCGAACCGGTAGAGAAATGAGAGAGTTACCATGTGGGGGTCTCTGGGGGTCCGCGGGGGGGTCCCCAAAACACCCAGACCCCCCCTCTACTGTACACTGTACTGTACTGGCACACCCAAAATCATCATACTGTATATACAGTTAATATGTGCGTGTGTGTTTGTGTGTGTGTTAGGTTGCGCACAGGCGGTGAAAAACAACCATGCTATTTTCGTGCTCATACCCAGGCACCCACCCAGCCAGCCACCCAGCCACACACATAGCTCCGTAAGGGAGTGGTTGCACCACTCAAAAATAACTGAAAAAAGTAATTGCATTAGAAGCACAATATCAGTCAGAACCAAGGAAGGATGAGTATTTTTGACGAATCTATCATGGTTACATTTGTGTGAAGTTACAATGGGTTTGTATAGGAAGGATAAGGAAGGGTCTGATAAAATGAATATCAAATATCTAAATACTGAATAAAGCAACTTACAAACTGTCTGGGGTTCTCACAAAAGACACTGAGTACGGTAGACATTAAAATAACCCCAAAAGTGTTCGGGTGACGCAGTGGTAAATGTCCCTGCCCAGGCCACCACCACTGAGGTTGTGGGTTCGACTTCGAATCCACCACGATGCATCTGGCTTTGTCGGGCGTCTATGCGAACACAATCGGACCGTGTTCGGGGGAGGGAAGCCAGGAGGGCAGGGCGATATTGGTCTTTGCATGTATTCTACGGACGCCATCGTGTGATGGGATAAATCATGCTAGACGCAGCTTCCTCCGTCAGCGACTAGTTCCGATGTGACCTTTAATCAGGCACTTAACAACTTTCAACATGATGTGCCTATTTTGGGGATGTCATTATAGGCATAAATTGTAGTAATTGTAGTAAAAGTAATTGTGAAAATGACAGATCTACAAGCTCACAGGGGGTCATATCGGCTATTTATATATAATTGTTGTGCAATAAGGTAATTAGGAATTAAGTTGTGATTCATTGGAGTTGTTCAGTGGTTAATATGAATGTGAAACTCATCACACACTGTTTTGGCAGCCATGCAGTCAACCAGTTGAAGAAATTGCAGATTGAGGCTCTGCTTTTATGAAATATCCATCTATTAGGGTTTTTTCTTACGACTTATACTGTAAGCTTGTAGATAGCCTATTTTCGGTGTGTGACATACTTCCATAGATAGAAGACCCATGCTGACTTCTATGGAATCCAAATGACTGAAATCAGTCAAATAATTAACTTAAACATAATAATAATTTTAGTCTTTGTACCTGCGAGGGCTAGCAATAGTTCTCCTAGACACTGCTGGTAGAGGTCCAGTGCATCATTCTCATCCAGTCCACTTTGCTCCTGGAATGAAACACAGGAACGTTAGGGAAAAACATGCTGAAATTCAACCACACGCAACAGAGTGTTTCTCAACTGATTATTAGCCACCAGGATCCTGATTTTGCACTAAACAATATTTAATCATTACACATATATAATTGAAACTGATAAAAATCTAAATGCATTTGTATTGGCTGACGTTTTTATTTTTCTGACACTAATGCAAATATTATTTCTATCTGTGCAATAAAGTGTGTTGACAGCGGATGCAGTGAGTTATGTGAAAGAGAACATGGCCAACATAATAACAGAGCAACCAAACAACACACAAACTATATGTTTACATTTGGTTCACCAGCCATCTAAAAATATGCAGTTCAGATGGGAAACTACAAGCAGGGGATGCGTTTTTGTGTCCTGGTATGTGTCTTCTTGTGCTGTTTTTCTTTTTAATCTTAGCCCTGCCTCTGACGTGTGTGCGTATGTGTGCTTGCGCATGTGTGTTACTGTACTTGTGGGGAGCAAATGTCCCCACAAGTATAGTAGAATATGGGAAACACGTTGTTGTGAGAACTATTTTCCTGGTCCTCACAAGAAACTCACGTTTTATGGTTGAACATTTATGCCTGATTTATACTTCTAAGTTGTGCGCTTAACTCCACCGGAAAATAGCTGATCTACAAGCTGCTCACAACGTAGATCTGCTATTTTCCGGCTTTAGGGCATGGTTAAAAATGGCAAAAGAATATATCATGTAAAAGTATTGTTGATAAAACTGTGTCCTAAAATGTTGATGTCCTCACAATCATAGTAATACAAACCTGTGTGTGTGTGTGTGTGTGTGTGTGTGTGTGTGTGTGTGTGTGTGTGTGTGTGTGTGTGTGTGTGTGTGTGTGTGTGTGTGTGTGTGCGCACGCACGCGCGTGCGTGCGTATCCCAGTGGCACCCAGCGATAATCATATAATCTAACCTTAGCTATGGCGGTGGAGGCCAGTTGGAGGGCAACCCGAAGACGTGGATGATCAGCAGACATTTCTGGAAACAGCAAGACAGAATAATGCCTAATTTATCATTTGTCAAGCAGGCAAATTTCCTGTAAATGAATGCCCTACTTGGTCATACAACTACAGTGTCACACAAAAGTTGTCCATCTGATACTATATAGTATCAATAGTATAGTATAGTACAATATAGTTGTGCCATCTTTTTTTAGTTGAATCCTGAAAGGTTTCCATCCAACAGAGACGATATACGCCGCTATACGACGATGTCCCATGCCGAAGGTAGCAGGATTTACAAGCTCACAATGCGATGCCATGTCAGCTTATATGACTAAGTATAAATCAGGCTTAACCACTTAAACCCTATATACTTAGTTGGCCATCGTATATACTAGATCTCAGGGGTCTCTATATACTCGGCCCCCTCCTGTTTTTCGTCCATACAAAATATTTTGGCGGAAAATAACCGATTCGCAAGCTTACAGCGGTCCCCCCGTTGGTACCTGTTGTGAGCTTGTAGATCAGCTATTTTCGCTGAACATTCTACCCTAGAATAGGGAAGCTAGAGTTCACACCGTTTTCATCACAAAGAATTCACATAGTATTAGTGATTTACGGTAAAGTATGGTATTCAGATTCTGATGATGTTGTCATGTCTCAAGATAAGATCAAATAAGACCCCAAATGGATGAACCAAAATATTATATTGAATATAACCACTTAAACAGAACTTATGTATATATAAAACATAACCAAATAAGATTGAAAACACCCTGATCATCATGATTCAGCATTCTAATTACAGTTACTGTAATTAAAAAACGAAGAATAAGTCTGCACACCGTTTTTAAATCTCCCCAAAAACTTTATTTACCAAGGCGGGGTAAAAACACAACATTTCGGCCTCTGTTGCCTTCGTCAGGTATATTAGATATAGCAACGCATATATAGAGGTATAAGTGGGCTGATACAAATCAGTGACAAGCACTCACACCTGTGGTTCTTTTAAGTTGTGTTCGCGAAATATTTCGCTCTAGGTTTTCCTTGCAAAACCGAGGTGCAGAACTTCATTTTAATGAGCCCTGTGGGTTTAGGAGATGTGTGACGTCAGACGCCAATACCCTGAGGGCTTAAAAGGGGCGTCTACGTCACCGGCTCTCATTCGCTTTCCTTCTGCCAAGAGGTACCGCAAGAACTTTTAGCCAAGTTTGTTTGGAGTGATTAACGCCTCGAAAATCGGGCAAGAGAAGGCCTCGAGCTCCGTGAGACTCTCCGACATCCCTGGATACTGAACTTAAGTACAGAATAACAGAAAGAAAAACTTTTACACGCTTTTTTCCCTAGCAAGTTATTAGTTTGATGTGCTTCGGAAACTAGTTTTCTCCACAGGTAACTTGCCGCTCGAGCGGGAAGCTAACCAGCTTTTAGCTAACAGTTTAGCTCGGGCCGTCACCGCCATCCTGTCCCGGCCCCACGGACCCGCGCTCCAGCCACCGCCACCTCCTCCCAGGCGTTGGAAGTCAGGGCTGCCAACGCCCCCGACTACGAGGCTCTGGGAGCGAGGCCTAAAGTGACAACCAGGACTCGCCAGCCAGCCAGCGGGAATAACCTTCCTCCAACAGGGCAGCCAAAGCCCGCGGAGGATTTTCCTCCCGCTCCAGTGGCCAGACCTCGCCAGCTGCTCGTCAGAGCCACGGTGGAACCCCCGCCTAAACGCGCAGCACCCGCTGTCACGGCTCGCCTGGATCCTTCCCCACCACACTGGGCCGAGGAGCAGAAAGAAGAAGGTGAATATGTCCCTTCCTACCAGGCGCCCTATGACGAGGACTTCCTTATCGTCGACGAGGCTAGTTACCATGACTATGAGTACTACAACGACGATGAGGAACATGATGGCCATGACGACGACATGCCCCGTCTCCCCTTCGACGAGGATGATGACGGCACCATGCAGGTCGAGCAGCAGCAGCAGCCAGAGGCACAGGACCCCACTGACATGCTCATGGATGACTCCAACATCATGGGCATTTACAAGAAGGCGGTCCAGCGCTGCAACCACGAATGGCATGAATCCACCACCAAAAGGCTGAAGTGGGAAGGTAGGAATGAGAAACATCTCCCCCCCCCCACCAAAGAAGCAGAGACTCCCCCAGGGTCTGGGCTTCTTTGAAACCATCACCATGGCCTGGGAAAAACCCCTGGTGGAAGCAGAGTGCTCCTCCCGCAGCACCAGGGGCGTTATGGATGTGGTGGGCATGGAAGACATGTGCCTGAATTCTATGCCTCCCATGGACAAGGCCGTGGCTTCCTACCTGGCCAACCCTTCAGTCCCACGGGTGGTCCCCATGGACAGAGAGCCTACTTTCTCCACCACAGCAGATAAAGAGGCCTCCAAAATCAACAAATGGCTGCATGGCCACCTGTGCTTCGTGGCCAAAGCAGTTAATGCTGGAGCTCTCCTACAGGGATCTGCAGAGAAGCTCCTGCTTGAGATGGGGAACAAGTCCGAACCAGAGCAACTGGCTGAGCTCCGCCGTCTCAATCATGAGACTGCCCCCCTCCCCCTCATACAACACAAATGTTGTGTCAAAGCATGTGACTCCCATTGGAAATGCATTGGGGCAAGATGTATCACACCCTTTGTATACAACAAGCATACATCAATCTGTTGCGACCGTGTGAGTCGCCCCTTAGGCCTGACTCACACCTTTGCAACAGATTGATGTATGCTTGTTGTATGAGACGTAGAGGGTAAAAGTGGTCCAAGTACAGAGTTAACTCAGGTCTGTTTCACTAAGTATAGACTAGAGGGTTTCATTGGTTTGTATTCTGCTATGGAGAAAACCTGATGTAAATCTGAAAACACATTGGAGGCCATGAAGTAGAATTGATTTGATACTCACTCCGGACTAGTTCACGTTCACATTCATCAGTCATGAAAAGAGAAAACACATGGTTGGAATAGTTACAAAACTGATCATTCACAAACAGAACAGCTAATAATTAGCAAATTGTTAAGGAACCTGAAATATCAAATGCAATAATGGATGGTAAATTAATCGACTATCTTGATTATTATACAAAGTAATAGCTTGCTTCATATATCATCATGATTCAGCATTCTAATTACAGTTACTGTAATTAAAAAAGGAAGAATAAGTCTGCACACCGTTTTGAAAGCTCCCCAAAAACTTTATTTACCAAGGCGGGGTAAAAACACAACGTTTCGGCCTCTGTTGCCTTCGTCAGGTATATTAGATAGCAAAGCATATAGTACAGGTATATATAGAGGTATAAGTGGGCAGATACAAATCAGTGACAAGCCCTCACACCTGTGGACAGTCCTTATTTGGGCTTGAACTCGGCTATGACACTCAGGACAGAGAATGCAGCCATTATGGCTATCCCTGTGTGGCCACCAGGGGAAGGAATCATACACACATATACAAACATCATATCAATACCCGATCTAAGTGTAAACACAACTCACTGAGCTATACAGAGAGTAGCCTACATAATGCATTGTCATTTCCATGTAATAACGTATTAAAAACACACTTAAAAAAGACAAGACCAAAAACATACATATTTACATTTACAGGAATGGTTTGATATCAAACTCTTCATTTAGACCGTATGGGGCCATAGGGTTAAGATTATAAATGTGGAACATTTCTCTTTGAAGTAGGCGACGCTCCTGATTTCACCCTCTGGGGGGTTTGTCCACTTTTCCGATACCTATATAGCGAAATTGTCTAATGTTGTGGCCAGCTTGTTTGAAATGTGGGGTTACACTCGTCCCCGCATCTAATATTGGAGCGATGCTCGATCATGCGGGTACGGAGGGCTCGATTAGTTTTGCCAACGTATCCCAAGCCACAGGGACATTTAATCAGATAGATCACATTAGTGGAACTGCATGTGATCACCCCACGGATCTGTAGTGATTTACCACTGTGGGGATGCGTATATGTCTGACATTTGGTAGTGAACCCACACTGTGCACAGTTACCGCACCATAAAGTTCCCCTCTGGAATATGATCTACAAATGTACTTTTTTTCGGCTCAGGGGTGTAAGATCTGACCAGCTGGTCTCTTAAATTTGGAGGGTGCTTAAATACTACTGCTAGGGCTTGTGTGAACACAGTGTTCAGTCTAGGGTCTGACTGGATAATATGCCAATGTTTAGAGATTATTTTTATAAATTCAAAACCCATAGGAGAGTATCTGAGCACACAGAAGGGAGCATTAGCCTTTTTGGTTTTAATTTTGGGAGCGAGGCATTCCTCTTGTGTCTTATTTTTAAAACGGTCGGCAGCGACATCCAACCATTCCTGCTTATACCCTCTTTCTAAAAATCTGTTGGTGAGATCTGTAGCTTGTGCATGATAACCAGCATCTGTGCTGCAAACCCTTCTAGCTCGATGAAATTGGCTAATAGGTAAACTTTTAGTTTTAACCAGATGAGTAGGGTGAAAACTGTCCCCTCGTAAAATAGTGTTTCTGTCTGTGGGTTTGCGATACAGATCTGTCTGTATCGTGTTATCATGTTTGATGACCAACACATCCAGAAAGCTAATTTGTGTGTCACTGAACTCCAGTGTAAATTGGAGATGTTCGTTCACAGCATTTAAATAGGCATGAAATTGTGAGAGAGTTTCTGCCGTACCAGCCCATAAAATAAACAAATCGTCAATGTAGCGTCGATATAAACGAATGTTGGAATGATAAGGGTTAACAGTAGGATCTAGCACAAACTGTTGTTCAAAATAGCCCATGTATACATTTGCGTAATTTGGGGGCATTGTGCTACCCATGGCTGTATAGTTTGTAGTCAACACTAATTCAGTGAGTGCAGTGACACATTGCAGTACTGGGTTTGGTAAGAGAATCTCTTAATAGTAACCATAGCAACCCATCGAGCTGTCTAACCTGTCACCAACAACTTAGATCGGGTATTGATATGATGTTTGTATATGTGTGTATGATTCCTTCCCCTGGTGGCCACACAGGGATAGCCTAATGGCTGCATTCTCTGTCCTGAGTGTCATAGCCGAGTTCAAGCCCAAATAAGGACTGTCCACAGGTGTGAGTGCTTGTCACTGATTTGTATCTGCCCACTTATACCTCTATATATACCTGTACTATCGTTGCTATATCTAATATACCTGACGAAGGCAACAGAGGCCAAAACGTTGTGTTTTTGGTAAATACAGTTTTTGGGGAGCTTTCAAAACGGTGTGCACTTATTCTTCCTTTTTCAGTCTGTTCTTTTTTGTTCGAGCACCCGCTGAATTTACCCGGGATGTGCGTGCACCTCCTGACCACTTTAAGTTACTGTAATTACACATCAGGAGGACATGAAGTAGAATATGTTTGATACTCACCCACTAGTAGATCGTCACATTCATGATTGAAAAGAAAAACAAAACACATTTGTTTAGAAAACTGCGATTTTAAACAGAGATGATTTTACAAATTGTAAAATTACATGGAACATAACATTAAATAAATAAATCTGCTGTGTCAATAGTAATAATCTGAAAAACCCCTGGTGGAAGCAGAGTGCTCCTCCCGCAGCACCAGGGGCGTTATGGATGTGGTGGGCATGGAAGACATGTGCCTGAATTCTATGCCTCCCATGGACAAGGCCGTGGCTTCCTACCTGGCCAACCCTTCAGTCCCACGGGTGGTCCCCATGGACAGAGAGCCTACTTTCTCCACCACAGCAGATAAAGAGGCCTCCAAAATCAACAAATGGCTGCATGGCCACCTGTGCTTCGTGGCCAAAGCAGTTAATGCTGGAGCTCTCCTACAGGGATCTGCAGAGAAGCTCCTGCTTGAGATGGGGAACAAGTCCGAACCAGAGCAACTGGCTGAGCTCCGCCGTCTCAATCATGAGACTGCCCCCCTCCCCCTCATACAACACAAATGTTGTGTCAAACCATGTGACTCCCATTGGAAATGCATTGGGGCAAGATGTATCACACCCTTTGTATACAACAAGCATACATCAATCTGTTGCGACCGTGTGAGTCGCCCCTTAGGCCTGACTCACACCTTTGCAACAGATTGATGTATGCTTGTTGTATGAGACGTAGAGGGTAAAAGTGGTCCAAGTACAGAGTTAACTCAGGTCTGTTTCACTAAGTATAGACTAGAGGGTTTCATTGGTTTAGACTCCTTCAGTTTGTATTCTGCTATGGAGAAAACCTGATGTAAATCTGAAAACACATTGGAGGCCATGAAGTAGAATTGATTTGATACTCACTCCGGACTAGTTCACGTTCACATTCATCAGTCATGAAAAGAGAAAACACATGGTTGGAATAGTTACAAAACTGATCATTCACAAACAGAACAGCTAATAATTAGCAAATTGTTAAGGAACCTGAAATATCAAATGCAATAATGGATGGTAAATTAATCGACTATCTTGATTATTATACAAAGTAATAGCTTGCTTCATATATCATCATGATTCAGCATTCTAATTACAGTTACTGTAATTAAAAAATCACACCCGTGTGAACTGAGTGGTGTAAGGTTTTATATAGCATGATCAGCTGTGGTCTGACGTAATGTCTGACGTAATGAAATAAGGTAAGGTATTATGTAGCCTGATCAGCTCTGATCTGACGTAATGAAATCACACCCGGATGTGATTTCACAACTGGCTTTTTCTGCGCAGAGAAAATGACCACGGTTGCTACGGTCATCCAGTTCACCCGGGTGTGATTTAATTACGTCAGAAATTATTTTGAACATAGCAACCATGGTCATTTTTTTATGCACACAAAAGCCAGTTGTAGGAGTGGTTTACACCACTCAAAAAGGAAGAATAAGTCTGCACACCGTTTTGAAAGCTCCCCAAAAACTTTATTTACCAAGGCGGGGTAAAAACACAACGTTTCGGCCTCTGTTGCCTTCGTCAGGTATATTAGATAGCAAAGCATATAGTACAGGTATATATAGAGGTATAAGTGGGCAGATACAAATCAGTGACAAGCCCTCACACCTGTGGACAGTCCTTATTTGGGCTTGAACTCGGCTATGACACTCAGGACAGAGAATGCAGCCATTATGGCTATCCCTGTGTGGCCACCAGGGGAAGGAATCATACACACATATACAAACATCATATCAATACCCGATCTAAGTGTAAACACAACTCACTGAGCTATACAGAGAGTAGCCTACATAATGCATTGTCATTTCCATGTAATAACGTATTAAAAACACACTTAAAAAAGACAAGACCAAAAACATACATATTTACATTTACAGGAATGGTTTGATATCAAACTCTTCATTTAGACCGTATGGGGCCATAGTGTTAAGATTATAAATGTGGAACATTTCTCTTTGAAGTAGGCGACGCTCCTGATTTCACCCTCTGGGGGGTTTGTCCACTTTTCCGATACCTATATAGCGAAATTGGCTAATGTTGTGGCCAGCTTGCTTGAAATGTGGGGTTACACTCGTCCCCGCATCTAATATTGGAGCGATGCTCGATCATGCGGGTACGGAGGGCTCGATTAGTTTTGCCAACGTATCCCAAGCCACAGGGACATTTAATCAGATAGATCACATTAGTGGAACTGCATGTGATCACCCCACGGATCTGTAGTGATTTACCACTGTGGGGATGCGTATATGTCTGACATTTGGTAGTGAACCCACACTGTGCACAGTTACCGCACCATAAAGTTCCCCTCTGGAATATGATCTACAAATGTACTTTTTTTCGGCTCAGGGGTGTAAGATCTGACCAGCTGGTCTCTTAAATTTGGAGGGTGCTTAAATACTACTGCTGGGGCTTGTGTGAACACAGTGTTCAGTCTAGGGTCTGACTGGATAATATGCCAATGTTTAGAGATTATTTTTATAAATTCAAAACCCATAGGAGAGTATCTGAGCACACAGAAGGGAGCATTAGCCTTTTTGGTTTTAATTTTGGGAGCGAGGCATTCCTCTTGTGTCTTATTTTTAAAACGGTCGGCAGCGACATCCAACCATTCCTGCTTATACCCTCTTTCTAAAAATCTGTTGGTGAGATCTGTAGCTTGTGCATGATAACCAGCATCTGTGCTGCAAACCCTTCTAGCTCGATGAAATTGGCTAATAGGTAAACTTTTAGTTTTAACCAGATGAGTAGGGTGAAAACTGTCCCCTCGTAAAATAGTGTTTCTGTCTGTGGGTTTGCGATACAGATCTGTCTGTATCGTGTTATCATGTTTGATGACCAACACATCCAGAAAGCTAATTTGTGTGTCACTGAACTCCAGTGTAAATTGGAGATGTTCGTTCACAGCATTTAAATAGGCATGAAATTGTGAGAGAGTTTCTGCCGTACCAGCCCATAAAATAAACAAATCGTCAATGTAGCGTCGATATAAACGAATGTTGGAATGATAAGGGTTAACAGTAGGATCTAGCACAAACTGTTGTTCAAAATAGCCCATGTATACATTTGCGTAATTTGGGGGCATTGTGCTACCCATGGCTGTATAGTTTGTAGTCAACACTAATTCAGTGAGTGCAGTGACACATTGCAGTACTGGGTTTGGTAAGAGAATCGCTTAATAGTAACCATAGCAACCCATCGAGCTGTCTAACCTGTCACCAACAACTTAGATCGGGTATTGATATGATGTTTGTATATGTGTGTATGATTCCTTCCCCTGGTGGCCACACAGGGATAGCCTAATGGCTGCATTCTCTGTCCTGAGTGTCATAGCCGAGTTCAAGCCCAAATAAGGACTGTCCACAGGTGTGAGTGCTTGTCACTGATTTGTATCTGCCCACTTATACCTCTATATATACCTGTACTATCGTTGCTATATCTAATATACCTGACGAAGGCAACAGAGGCCAAAACGTTGTGTTTTTGGTAAATTTGGGGAGCTTTCAAAACGGTGTGCACTTATTCTTCCTTTTTCAGTCTGTTCTTTTTTGTTCAAGCACCCGCTGAATTTACCCGGGATGTGCGTGCACCTCCTGACCACTTTAAGTTACTGTAATTACACATCAGGAGGACATGAAGTAGAATATGTTTGATACTCACCCACTAGTAGATCGTCACATTCATGATTGAAAAGAAAAACAAAACACATTGTTTAGAAAACTGCGATTTTAAACAGAGATGATTTTACAAATTGTAAAATTACATGGAACATAACATTAAATAAATAAATCTGCTGTGTCAATAGTAATAATCTGTCAGTAATATAAATCATCTTGACTAATTCCCTGTTATTTTAAATGACACTATAATCTTGTACAGTCTATGGTATGCAGTAAGACCTGCTACTGTTTCTGCTAATCTTTAGATAGTGTTTATCTGTAATATTTACAAACAGCTAAACTCTAGTAACCATAGCAACCCATCGAGCTGTCTAACCTGTCACCAAAAACTTAGATCGGGTATTGATATGATGTTTGTATATGTGTGTATGATTCCTTCCCCTGGTGGCCACACAGGGATAGCCTAATGGCTGCATTCTCTGTCCTGAGTGTCATAGCCGAGTTCAAGCCCAAATAAGGACTGTCCACAGGTGTGAGTGCTTGTCACTGATTTGTATCTGCCCACTTATACCTCTATATATACCTGTACTATCGTTGCTATATCTAATATACCTGACGAAGGCAACAGAGGCCAAAACGTTGTGTTTTTGGTAAATACAGTTTTTGGGGAGCTTTCAAAACGGTGTGCACTTATTCTTCCTTTTTCAGTCTGTTCTTTTTTGTTCGAGCACCCGCTGAATTTACCCGGGATGTGCGTGCACCTCCTGACCACTTTAAGTTACTGTAATTACACATCAGGAGGACATGAAGTAGAATATGTTTGATACTCACCCCCTAGTAGATCGTCACATTCATGATTGAAAAGAAAAACAAAACACATTTGTTTAGAAAACTGCGATTTTAAACAGAGATGATTTTACAAATTGTAAAATGACATGGAACATAACATTAAATAAATAAATCTGCTGTGTCAATAGTAATAATCTGTCAGTAATATAAATCATCTTGACTAATTCCCTGTTATTTTAAATGACACTATAATCTTGTACAGTCTATGGTATGCAGTAAGACCTGCTACTGTTTCTGCTAATCTTTAGATAGTGTTTATCTGTAATATTTACAAACAGCTAAACTCTTCAACACATTAACACTTAGACACAACATGTAGATCAAATGTGTGAAGTGATTAAATGTCAGTTTAAACACATCATATCAATAATAAGGTCATTATTCTACAGTACTGTATCCCTTCAACTGTTATGATGATAGAATATTTTCTGATTGTGAGTCAGATCATAATAGTGTTAATGTTTTGATTTTGTCTAAGTCAGAATATGTTCTAATTTATTTATTCTAATATAAAATATAAAGCGTTGACAGAGCATAAAATGATTGTTTAATTTTACGCTCTCAAGAGATCTATAAGGGTCCATTTGGTTACCAACTCTCCATCATTTAGCTGGGGACCACCTGGAACCCCCTCAAGGACCCCCTCAAGTTTACCAGCAACATGACTGGCAGTGGTGGAAAAAGTAATCAATTGTTTTACTTGAAGTAAAAGTATCAATACTGCAATGTAGAACTACTTCGTAGTAAAAGTAAAAGTCCGGAATTCAAATTGTACTTGAGTAAAAGTACAAAAGTATTTGCGCCAAATGTACTTAAATTACCAAAAGTAGAAATAACTCACTATGCAGAATGCCCCATTTCAAGTTTTCAAATGTATAAAATATTTAGAAAATAGCAGATCTATACAAGCTCACAATGCATTGCATCGCGACGCATTGTGAGTGTGTACATCAGCTATTTTTAAATGGCCGAAATGTATATAGGGCTGAAGTGGTTACTGTATGATTTGTAATAATAATCAAAATCTACACAGTAACTAGTAACTAAAGCTTTCAAATAATTCTAGTGGAGCAAAAGTACAATATTTGCCTCTGAGATGTACAGTAGTGGAATAGAAGTAAAGGTATTGGAAATTGCAAATACTCAAGTAAAGTACAAATATCTCAAAATTGTACTTAAGTACAGTACTTAAGTAAATGTACTTAGTTACTTTCCACCACTGATGACTGGAGCTGCTCATTGATATGAGACTGACTGTCAGTCACTGTTATAGAGTAGTATCACTATGATAGAGTCCAATACTGTAATAGTTGTTGACCTCATTTACATTTTACATAAATAATAATGCATAATGTATAAATAATGTATACTTGGGAAGCTCATGAACGTAATAAATTGTGGGATGAGCTTGTATATTTGCTATTTTTAACATAATGCTTAAAACACCAAAAGGGGTTCCCGTCCAGAATGGGTTAAGAATTACCTGTGGGATTTGGGGTTATCTATGCAAAGTACACAAACAATGCATTTAAAGAAACGTTAGACTTTAAAATGAATAAAATCTCAAGCAATAGCGAGAATAAGATTTAACACTTGAACGCAGAAATCCACATTCAGTGGGAACATTAATAAAAATAACAGATCTACAAGCTCACAAAGCGCTGTGAGTTTGTAGACCTGCTATTTTTTAACGAAGAGATATGTTGTAGAGGGAAAACGTGGTCCAAGTACAGAGTTAACTCAGGTCTGTTTGACTAAGTATAGACTATAGAGGGTTTCATTGGTTTAGACTCATTCAGTTTGTATTCTGCTATGGAGAAAACCTGATGTAAATCTGAAAACACATTGGAGGCCATGAAGTTGAATTGATTTGATACTCACATATGTCTAGTTCACGTTCACATTCATCATTCATGAAAAGAGAAAACACATGGTTGGAATAGTTAGAAAACTGATCATTCACAAACAGAAAGATGATTAATAATTAGCAAATTGTTATAAGGAACCTGAAATATCGAATGCAATAATGGAATGGTTTAAATGAATCGACTATCTTGATTATTATACAAAATAATAGCTTGCTTCATATATCATCATGATTCAGCATTCTAATTACAGTTACTGTAATTAAAAAAGGAAGAATAAGTCTGCACACCGTTTTGAAAGCTCCCCAAAAACGTTATTTACCAAGGCGGGGTAAAAACACAAAGTTTCGGCCTCTGTTGCCTTCGTCAGGTATATTAGATAGTGATGTGTCTTTTCTTCAGGGTTCTGTGGAGATTTTACTAAGTTGCTTGTTGAAATGAATATGGAGTTCCAAGCAGGCACATAATCCTTATTTCCGTTTATTGGTCAGCAATCAGTTACAGACAGGTTACAGATATCATCGTTCCATCGTATTGAGGCCTTCCCAGGCAGGGCCCCCCTTGTCTCTCTCTCTCTCTGTATCTCACTCACTCTCTCCTTACTGATTCCCTGCATCATGTCTTATACATTCTTAACATGTGGGTGTCGCCTTGTTCCTGTGTGTGTGTGTGTGTGTGTGTGTGTGTGTGTGTGTGTGTGTTGTTGACCCTCAAGGCTTAGTCAACAAGCTACCACAGAGTCAGCAATCAGTCACCACAGCAGGGGTCCTTTTGTAAAAGGACTCCTGAGTGATAAAAGTCACTGTCCTTACTATAGGACAGGAAGAACTCACAGCTGTTTGTAAGCTGACCATCCCAAGTGTCCCTAGGCTTAACTCTTCACTCATTGAGACTCAATGTGACCTCCTAAGCCAAAGTGTTGTGTACAATTATGACATATGTTGAGATGCATAAGCTATCAAAATATACATCAGACCCCCCTTCTGGGGAATTAAATATTCCCCAGACATAATTCATATTTTATAAATGACCAAAATTAATTTTCCAAAAAAATGTTCACTTTTTTCTTTTTTCTCAAAAAATCCCAAAATGTTCAAATTCCCCAAACGGTCTCCCTTCGTAGGTAATTACCCTCTTCCCCCCTGGATAATGTGAAGGTAAAACACAGTCAGGTTGACACAAAACTCAAAACAAAATGAACAAAATCAATCTGTTAGACAATGACCCTATCAGTCCGAAGCTGTTTGTTGTCACACCCAGATAAAATAAATTCAAGTGAACTGTTCCTAGGCTAATTACTATACTATTTTTAATTTGTTCCCCAACATTAGATAGGCTGATTCCTGTACCTGTATAGACATCAATATTTGTTTGGAAGTGGATTCCAATATCGACTTAATAAGAAATAATATAATATTCCCTTCTCCCCCCCTTCTTAGTTAGTGAGCAACTTTCATGGAATAATGGATGAATGGCCCTGCAGAAACCATCCATCCGACACTCGGAAAGTTGCACACAAACTAAGAGCTAACATGTAATACTCATGGTGAGTTTCAACCTGTATCAATATTATATGTGACTATTAACATAGTAACATTATACTGACTCCATCAGTTCAACATTGTCTGCAATATATTACTCGATAACCTAAAGCCTACGGGTTACTTCATCCTGTTTTAGTACTTGGTAATGTTCAGTACTTTGGTCTGTTCCACCCATATAAACAAGCACACAGAGGCGACCCCTGTGAACCCTGCCACCCCAGGCAGACGAGTCAATTTAGTGCATGTGTATACAGGTTCCAATACCAACTCACTCACATCTTCTGACGTTAACTCATTATCCTAATGTAGGCCTATTTTAACTAACAATCAAACAACATTTGTATTACTAACTAGAATATAATACTCATTTTTGGATTGGATTTGAACTGTGATACTTAAGGAAGTCATCTAAAATGAACTCATATTATCACCATTAACTATCATAGACCCCCCTGGACACAGGAGCATTTCTTTTTTTAACTACCTATATTGTACCAAATTAGAACCGAACAAGCATGGGGCTTGTTCTGTTGTAACAGAAATTAAACTCCTTATATAACTGAAATCCTATTTAGACTAAATCAAATTCCTATATTGATTGAATCCTGTAAATGAAAAGTTAACACTCATAGCATGACAAAATGGTTAATCATAAAAACAAACATCCCTAAAACAGTACTATTTCAGTACCTTGTTATATCTACTTTGACCTGTCAGCACAGAATACAACAAAACACAAACATTAGAGCAACTCTTCCAACATCAATCACAATTCAGATGAACCGCGATTTTTTTTTTTTCTTTCCATGACGCAAATTGTTCAGACGTTCAACGCGCTAGGGAAATGGTTCCCACAATTCTTTTTTCGCCTACAGAATAAAAACGCTCGGGAAATCCTTCTTGATTCTCAGAGCTTGCACATAGCTCTCAGATCTGTAGGTTTGAAGCAGACTGTTGTCACCATACGCTTCAGCACACGTGAACTACAGCTTACTGCAGTCGACAGTAGAACTCCCTTCGAGCATTCACAAAGCTCGAGTGGACAGTAGATTCTCCTCGAGCAATCACAAGGCTCTAGTGTACAACTTCTTGCTGAGCCATGTCAATCATGACAGCAGAAGCATTGAAACGCTCCTTTCCTCCATTGTAACATGAACTTTGGAACGGTCTCCCTTGGACCTCTCCTCTTGGAACGCTCCTCCTCTTTCCAGAGCAGAAGGAGCACCAGTTGGCGTGGGCCCGTGGGCCGTAGCCGCAGAATAGCGTTCAATCCGACAACTCCTGTAGCGAACACAGGTCTGTGAAAGTCACCTGCTATTGATTTCCGACGGTAGAAGCTGAGTTAGGAGCTCCTCTGTCGCTGTTCTCGTAGTGTTGTCACACCCCCCTGGACTCTCTGCCCTCGGGATGACCTCCTGTAGGCGCTGTCCACACCTATTAATAGGAAACATGCAGGCTCCCTCTACAGAAGTCTCTCACAAATATCCCCAATCATTCGTTAGGATATTGTTGACACCACAAACTACTCAAGATGACCTCTCTGGCCTTGATCTCATTCTTTTGCTAATCTCCCTAGTTCTGGCATGGCAAAGGAATGTAATAACCATGGTGTTGAGAGATTACAATGAGACTATTAAATGAGAGTCATAAATAGTGTCGCTGAACTAACTAAATTCACTGATGTCACGTCACCAAACGTATTGATGGACAGGTGTTTTGAGCTGAGGGGCTGGCTTGCTTTAACCCTGAAAGGTTCAACCGTGGGTCTAGATCCCCCGGTTAAAACTTCCACTCCTGGAGATATGGGTCAAATCCCCCTCAGTATGCTACCAGCAAGTCTTGTGCTCAGAACACAGGGTGGCGAATTCCTGTGATCACCGTTATGTAGTAAGGCTGTCAGCCGTCGCCTCCATTACCCTACACACAAACAGACACTTTTGACTAAAACCAATACTTAAAATTCACACCATAATACACCCTTACAAATGTAGTCCTTAATTGCGATCTACTTGTTGACATCAGACTCCAAAAGCAGACTTTCTTCCCATCTTCTTCTCTAAATAGCACCCCCAATAAACAGCTCACAGCGGGTCAAACAGAGGTAGGAGGTAAAGACAGGACAGGACAGGAGGTCCACAGGAGGTCCCTAAAGCCCTCTCCCTGTTATCTGAAACTAAACAAGGTATTTATTTTAGGGTGAGAAGGAAATTTCTCTCTCCCCCCTCTTTCCCCTAAAGCACATTCCGTTAGAGCATGCTAAAATTGTCATTGCAATTCCCCACACGTAGCTCTGTATGTATTTACTCATTTAACTATCACTTTTAGAATGGCTCCTACTAGCAATATTTCACCGGACATAGCTAGAACCTTTTTGAAGTAAGTCTAGTATGAAGTACATTCAATCATTCATTCACTCACACATACATTATTCTCAATCAATTCTCGTGATTTCATTCACACCACAAACACTCCCAGGCTTGTGTGACCTTCTCATTGAAACCCCTGGCTGGTGTCTACCCCAAACTCAAGCTTCATATGGCCTGGCAAACATACTGTACGTTTCTTCTGACACCTGTGACAGGTGTACCAAGCCATAAATCCACCACCAAAATAAAAAAGATCAACCGTAGACAAGTCTACCATTGCTATGCCATTTTCAAATGAGAAGTTCCCTTGCCTGTACACACGCTCATACAGAGTTGATTCAAAATACTACCACAGTGTAGTAGTATTATTTTCCAACCCTTCAAACATAACTCACCTAACTCACTCACTTCACACAGTCGAACAGAGAGGGGAGAGGGACCCCCCTCGTCTCACTCACTCATGCACTCAATCAGGCGGTGTCCCCTTTCACACACACATTTCAATAGAGAGGGGCGTGTCAAGTCAACTGTCAAAAGAAGAGCATGGCACTTCTCCTTTAGCTGTCCTTCTCATCCATGAGGTCCGGTCAACTTGACTTCCCTCAAAGTTTCCCAATGTGGTTTCTGATCACATTGTCCAGAAAAATGACCATATATCCCACATTTATGGCAAACACCTCTCATCCTCCAGCTTTCCGGGCTGTGACGTGTCTGTGGCTGCACTGCCCCCTGATAGGGTCGCGGCCTCTCCCACTGCGGCCTCTGTTGTGGCCCCACGAAACCAGGAGTCTCTCGTACTCTCCATGGCAGAAGTGGTTGTGGAGGTTCCCACTGTTGTGGCAGCGGACAGTTCGGCAAAACAGCCGTGCAAAAACGCTGCAAGTGCGTCACATCGCCACACCTATAACAGCCTGTGTAATAACGTGATCCACTCGGCTTGGGATTATGTGGACGAAACTGTTCGGGCTGAGTCTTGTCAACCCTGGGTGCACTGGGTGGGTCAGGAGCCGCCTGGGGCTCAACCCCAGCTGTCACGACAGCCGCTTGTATGATCTGTTGTGCGCCCTCCAACTGGGTCTTGGTCAGCAGTCGAACCATTTCTGTGTGACTTTGTTCCTGCTCATCTGCCTCCTTGCGAGCAAGTCCAACGCAGTGTACAATGTGATCCGCGTACAGAGCAAGGGGCAATTTCGCCAGGCCAACCACTGTCTGCAGATTGGCCCTGACTTTCTCAGGAAGACCTTGTTCAATTTTTGAGTAGACCATAGACCGTTCAAGATCATTACGCTCAGGGTCCTTTCCTGTGGCATCCATCCATTCCTGGCACACGCGGGCGACATATTTACGTGGTGGTTCGGAGACCCCCAGCGGAGATATCGTAATCGTATCCGGATGTACGACAGTGGGGTACAAGACTCTCAGCGCACGCCATAGTGCTCCTCTGTGACTCAAGAAAAGGTCTGCGTCTCCAGCCGTCGTGCCTGCGTACAGTCGAAGTCCCGCACGGACAAGAATGTCATCTAGGCCGTCTATGTCAATCAGATTTGCCAGAAGTTGTTTTAAGTCACCCACAGTTAGCTCTGTCCCAGTCAAAAGGTCCTCAAACTTCGATATCCAGCGGTGCGCACCATCCCGCAAAAGGGGAAGTTGACGCACAATGTCAGTCATGTCGACGGACGCCCATGGCTTGTATTCCATATGTCTGCCCTTCCCCAGCACCGGGAGCATCCTGGGGCAGTTATCATCAATGTCAGGTGTGGGCCTCTTTGATCTGCATGGGCATTTGTTCAAGGCCCCCCTGGAGTCTTTCACACGTCTCCGGCTTGAACGTGTGCGAGTGCCGGAATGGCTCTCACAATCACTGCTGTCCTGTTCAAAATCCTCATCACTTTTGTTGACGTACTTCCTCTTACTCCCACTCTGCCTGTCGTGACTCGGTAACACACGTTTCTCCGTGCGTCCAGCAGCTCTGTCACGGCAGTGTTTGCTCTCCAGCTCTTTCAACGCATCAGAATGGTCATTGTACAATCGAACCAAGTCTTTTTCTTGAGCAGCCAATCCAGCCAAACGCTCCGCCAGGTACGTAATATCGGCTGAATCAATATTCTCCCGCTCAATATTCTCTGTCACAAAAATCTGCCCACGAAGAACGGTGAGACTATCACCAAGAGAGTTCAGCATCATGACAGCGTCCCCCCTCACTTCCTCCTGTGACAGGTTGCTGCCGCTCATGGCCGGATTGGGGCTTGCTGTCCTTCTGTAGATGTCATCACCTCCATGTAAACTGTGGCTGTGTGCAGCCTTGTCACTGAGATCACCGATCAACTGTTTCTCCCTCACTGAAAGTTCATTCAACTGCGTCTCAATCATACGCAGAAAATGTCTGTGTGCCCTCGTCGACACAGTCAATTCACTGATCAAGTCCCTTTTCAGGCGCCGGACCGATCCCAGCTCCTCTTTAATACAGTCTGCTTGTAGCCCAGGTTTTGACTGCTCAGATGTTCTTACGTCCCTGTTGTCCACCTCAGTCTGTGCTGAGTTGTTGCTGTGACCCTCAGTGTCAATGCACTGGTTGTCTGTGCTGTAATCAGCGGAAATCTTCTCATCGGGCAGTACTGACACAGGAGACAATGGTACGGACAATTTCCTGCTCATCTCCTCACTGTCAATATGACTCGTTCTCAGCTGTCGACCTATTTTTACTTGAATCTGATGCCATTTTTCTGAAATTCTGGGAATATTCTTAGATGAGAATTTGTTTTGCACAATGGGCACTGGAGTGGCAGCCATAACTACTAAATTGTAGATAATCTCACTCACTGTCATAAATTCTGGGTGATACACTCTGTACTCTGACTGCAGTCTCCTCTCACCTCACACAGACATGCATACTCATTTGCATACTAGCCCCAAAGAATGAGTAGATAGTCTACAAACTCATGTAAAAACATGTAATACTTTCTCTCTCACACCATCCACACAGGAAAATGTAACATAAAGAAATGAGAGACAAACTACACATAAAAATAAACATAGAAATGCCTCTATATATATTTTTGTTTAGACTAGCAGCTCACTGACTTAGGGAAGAGACCCCCCTTGATCATCTCACACCCACGTCACTCACTGTCCTCATTTACAGGTACATGTAAGCAACGGTTGCTGTAGTTTTGTCCCTAAGGTCAACTTACAGACTATATATATATTTTGACTAAAACTTTTAGGCTTAACAATCCAAATTAACCTATCTAATTTTACAAAGGATAAATGAAATATCCTAAATGTGATAATTTACAATGAGAAATGTATTCTCATACTAAACTCTAATTTAAGCTTGAACCCCAAATTAAAGCCAATTTAACCTGAATTAAATCCCCAATTTAATATCTATATTACTCCCCCCTCAGAAACATGTCCCACATGCTTCAGAAATACCTAAAAGAAAAAATAATACTATAGGCCAACCCAAATAATAACACCCAAGCCTAAAGCATAAAACCCTCCCCCGCTCTGTCGCAAAGACAAAGAAAGGCTTCCCCAGCATGCTCTAGCACACACATGCACAATCATACCATACAAGCTACACTACCATCTAACTCTCAAACTCTGTCAACTCCCTAACAGAAGCAGACTCCAAGAACCTAATTACTAACCTAACCAACAACCTGCCTAACACAGCGTTCAGATGTACACTATGGCCCTAACACGTACGCTTAACACAAGAATCACAAACCTATTCCATCATCCTAACTTCAGTCCTGGGTTCCATCCAAAGTCACGTTAAAAGCAACAAAAAATCCACAGATACGCAGGTCCGTCTCGCGTGGCGTAGAAAATCCCCAGACTTTTCCTCACCAACCACCCTCCAACGTCTGGCGCCATTTGTGATGTGTCTTTTCTTCAGGGTTCTGTGGAGATTTTACTAAGTTGCTTGTTGAAATGAATATGGAGTTCCAAGCAGGCACATAATCCTTATTTCCGTTTATTGGTCAGCAATCAGTTACAGACAGGTTACAGATATCATCGTTCCATCGTATTGAGGCCTTCCCAGGCAGGGCCCCCCTTGTCTCTCTCTCTCTCTGTATCTCACTCACTCTCTCCTTACTGATTCCCTGCATCATGTCTTATACATTCTTAACATGTGGGTGTCGCCTTGTTCCTGTGTGTGTGTGTGTGTGTGTGTGTGTGTGTGTTGTTGACCCTCAAGGCTTAGTCAACAAGCTACCACAGAGTCAGCAATCAGTCACCACAGCAGGGGTCCTTTTGTAAAAGGACTCCTGAGTGATAAAAGTCACTGTCCTTACTATAGGACAGGAAGAACTCACAGCTGTTTGTAAGCTGACCATCCCAAGTGTCCCTAGGCTTAACTCTTCACTCATTGAGACTCAATGTGACCTCCTAAGCCAAAGTGTTGTGTACAATTATGACATATGTTGAGATGCATAAGCTATCAAAATATACATCAATAGCAACGCATATAGACGCCTTAACAGACGACGTCACACTGATAAGAAACAGCATGCGCGTGCATACCGGCAGCAGAAGAACCCTTCCTCTCATAAGATGCAATGGAAAAGTTCTAACTGCACTCACGTGTAAAAAATGCCCCATCAAACTTTCAGATTCTGTTTTTCTCCCAGTGTGGAGGAAGAATGATTAGGATTTTTTATTGTATTCTCTCACTCTTGAAATATATAATCCATTGGTTTCTGTTGTGTGTGAACAATAATAGCAATTCAAAACCACATCTCCAGTCGCTGAGAACGGGAGGTGCGCTCATGATCACGGCAGCAGAGCCTGTTTGTCCATGGCTGCACGCGCACCTGCAGCCCATCAAGTATAAGGTATGCTTCGTCCCACGATGGTGTCGCGCACGCAGACCTCTACACTCACAATAGTCGCATCCGCGATGCGATGTGAGCTTGTATATCAGCTGTTCTCTGTGCACAACACCGTTGCGCTTTGAAGTATAAATGTCTCCTAGGGTGCATCTCACTAGCCAACACACAAGAGGAGGTTGAATGGACTGAAACCAGCGCTCCCCAAAACAACAGGTTTGGAGATCTGTTGGGAATTGATTACATGAAACAGTCACCCGTGCGCCCAGTCCCAATGTTTGTAAACAAATAATTGGTCTATAGTACAGGTATATATAGAGGTATAAGTGGGCAGATACAAATCAGTGACAAGCACTCACACCTGTGGACAGTCCTAGAATCCAAAAAGTGGTCCAAGTACAGAGTTAACTCAGGTCTGTTTCACTAAGTATAGACTATAGGGTTTCATTGGTTTAGACTCCTTCAGTTTGTATTCTGCTATGGAGAAAACCTGATGTAAATCTGAAAACACATTGGAGGCCATGAAGTAGAATTGATTTGATACTCACTCCGGTCTAGTTCACGTTCACATTCATCAGTCATGAAAAGAGAAAACACATGGTTGGAATAGTTACAAAACTGATCATTCACAAACAGAACAGCTAATAATTAGCAAATTGTTAAGGAACCTGAAATATCAAATGCAATAATGGATGGTAAATTAATCGACTATCTTGATTATTATACAAAATAATAGCTTGCTTCATATATCATCATGATTCAGCATTCTAATTACAGTTACTGTAATTAAAAAAGGAAGAATAAGTCTGCACACCGTTTTGAAAGCTCCCCAAAAACTTTATTTACCAAGACGGGGTAAAAACACAACGTTTCGGCCTCTGTTGCCTTCGTCAGGTATATTAGATAGCAAAGCATATAGTACACGTGTATATATATAGAGGTATAAGTGGGCAGATACAAATCAGTGACAAGCACTCACACCTGTGGACAGTCCTTATTTGGGCTTGAACTCGGCTATGACACTCAGGACAGAGAATGCAGCCATTATGGCTATCCCTGTGTGGCCACCAGGGGAAGGAATCATACACACATATACAAACATCATATCAATACCCGATCTAAGTGTAAACACAACTCACTGAGCTATACAGAGAGTAGCCTACATAATGCATTGTCATTTCCATGTAATAACGTATTAAAAACACACTTAAAAAAGACAAGACCAAAAACATACATATTTACATTTACAGGAATGGTTTGATATCAAACTCTTCATTTAGGCCATAGTGTTAAGATTATAAATGTGGAACATTTCTCTTTGGAGTAGGCGGCGCTCCTGATTTCCCCCTCTGGGGGGTTTGTCCACTTTTCCGATGCCTATATAGCGAAATTGGTTAATGGTGTGGCCAGCTTGTTTGAAATGTGGGTTGTCTTAAGTGCCTCTCTCGAAGAGAGCCATATGGGTCCGAGCCACTTGGTGGCGCTGGAGCACAGAACAAAACATAAACTCACGAACTAATTTATTGGTTCGTGGAGCTGTCACTCAGAGCGGTGTCCCCGGTCCCAACCCTCAGGTATAAAACCGGTGGGCGTGAACGCTCGAGTCATTCCTATCAACCAGCGAGTACACCAAAGTCTCACAACCGGCTGTTGAAATATATTTTTTTAGACGAGTCTAGAACTGACTTGCACCGCGGGGATTCGCAGCCGCAAGACGGTGTTCTTTCCACGAGCTAACTCTTCTCAAGATAAGTTTATTTAAGACTAATAACACAAGTGAGCCTGCCCGGCGACTTGTTGTTTTGTCTGCTCTCTACGTTACCGCTCCTCTCGTTGCTTCTTGTAGCTAGCGTTTGTTAGCTTGTAGCTAGCGTTTGTTAGCTTGTCATTGGCTCAGCTTCAGCGTTGCTGCCGCTTTTTTTCTCCTCCGCTAGCCTCTCGTTAGTCCCTGACTAAACTCCTTCTAGGCCCGCAGCCTCGCTTCTTGTAGCTACAACCCTCGGTAACAGCGGGCCGACGTCAACCGATCCCCCGTCGCCTCGTTATCTGCATCTACCGCAGGCTAGACTTCTCAACCCTTCCCCACAACGTGGACAACAAACAGGCCTCCCTCCTTTACACTACGGTAGGCCAACACGTGGTGCAGCCTTCAGCCATCGGCTGTAAGCTGACCACTGTGAGCTCCACACATCACCTTTACCCTCCGTAGTAGGGGAGCTAAGTGTTTATATTTTATATATATTTTATAAATATAGTTTATATTTTAAAAAAAAAAGGTTTGAGAACAGGGGAAGGAATAGGCCATCTCCACCATGACTACAAGAGATGACCACGATGACACTGGACCCCTTCCAAAGCTCTGTTTCAACAGGGTTTGTAACAACCTCCTGTCTCCAGATGATGGCCACTCCATGTGTATGCACTGTCTGGGTTTAACACATGCGAGGAATGCCTTTGAGATCGTGGGCCTCTGCCCATGCTGCCTTGAGCTATCAGACAGAGAGAAGGGACGCAGGCTGTCTAGAGTCAAGGCCCGTCTGGAGGGACGGGCCCCCCTCCCCCCACCCAGCCTGGGAGGCAGCTCCTAGGTCCCTGCGATGCGTCTACAGGCACCAGGCCTCCCGCACCAGCGGCAGTACAGCGGCACATGGACGACCCTGGATGCCCCTCCCCTGTCAGGAAGGCCCCCAGGGCCAACGCAAGCTACACCACAACCGCTTACGAAGCAGCAGCACTAGACGGTTCACGCCGCCAACCCGCTGCTTCCTTCTCCTTCTCCTCCTTTAGGACAGAGAGGAGCTTCGGCTCCCGCTTTCGCTCCAGAGACGACCTGGATCGCTACCATGACGACTTTGACGACACTTCCGAAGCCTACAGGCGACCCAGCCCAGACTACGAACCCCTCCCTCACCCCTACCAGCTGCCAGATGGTATGGCATGGGCGGACTTCATGGACCGGCAGGAACCCCTGGACGAACCGCGCTCCTTCCAGGAACCTCCTGGAGACTACAGGGTCGTAGACCAGGTGGGTTATGAGGACGACGGAGACCTGGATGCCGACGCACCATGGACCCCCTGAGGCCCCCGGGGGGGCCCCAGCTGCCCCACGCCCACCCGTCAAGGAATGTCTACAGGCACCAGGCCTCCCGCACCAGCGGCAGTACAGCGGCACATGGACGACCCTGGATGCCCCTCCCCTGTCAGGAAGGCCCCCAGGGCCAACGCAAGCTACACCACAACCGCTTACGAAGCAGCAGCACTAGACGGTTCACGCCGCCAACCCGCTGCTTCCTTCTCCTTCTCCTCCTTTAGGACAGAGAGGAGCTTCGGCTCCCGCTTTCGCTCCAGAGACGACCTGGCCCTGGGGGAACTCCTACACTGGGGGAACTCCTACACCAGGCCGCCATCAGGTGCAAACGGGATTGGCCGGAGGTGGCACCTCCCCCAAACCCAGAGGACACTTGGCCTGGAGCGGAAAGCAGGGCCCCCACGCGGAGAGCTATTCTTCCGTTGGCCCAAGGCTTCCAGTCCACCTTCACGGCGAACTGGAGAGAACCCAGCCTGACTCCCCCAACACTTCGCCACACCAAGGTGCCAATGGACACGATTGACATGCCGTCAGTAGGTCTTGGGGCGATGCCAACCATCGGCTCGACAGTAGGAGCCTACCTGCTGGACCCCACCGCCCCACGCATCACACCTTTGGCCAAGGAACCCGCCCTGCCCACCAAGAGGGACAAGGACGCCAGCCTTGCTAGCGGTAAGCTCTTCTCCCTCATCGCCGCAGCTGGCAAGCACCACAACACCCTTGCGCTGCTACAGGGCTCCCTCACGGTCATACTCGACGGTCTGGAGAATGTCCCCACCCCTGACGAGATTGCCGAAATCAAGAGGCTCCATCAGGAGATGATAAAGTTCGTCTGCAGCTCCACAGCACTGGTCGGCAGGATGGGAACTGTAGTAATCATGTCCGAACGGATCAGATGGCTCGACGTCAGCCCCAAGCTCGACACCGCGGCCAGGAAGGAGCTACAGGACGGTATATAGGGTATATAGGGCTGAAGTGGTTACTGTATGATTTGTAATAATAATCAAAATCTACAAAGTAACTAGTAACTAAAGCTTTCAAATAATTATAGTGAAGCAAAAGTACAAAATTTGCCTCTGATATGTACAGTAGTGGAGTAGAAGTAAAGGTATTGGAAATTGCAAATACTCAAGTAAAGTACAAATATCTCAAAATTGTACTTAAGTACATTACTTAAGTAAATGTACTTTCCACCACTGATGACTGGAGCTGCTCATTGATATGAGACTGACTGCCAATCACTGTTATAGAGTAGTATGCGTGCGTGCGTGCGTGCGTGCGTGCGTGCGTGCGTGCGTGCGTGCGTGCGTGCGTGCGTAAATACATTGTAACAATCGGCCTTTGACATTGAAAGGATAATTATTGCTAAAGGAAAAAACAACGGGATCGTCGGGTTAACTCTGTGGCATTTTATGTAGAAGCCACAAAAGGATATTGACGAAACAAAATGGCAAGCAACATACACAGTTCACTTTGGGAAACAACTCAAATCAACAATCAAAATCACAACTCAAACCCCCACCCAACCCAAATGAGTCCCAGTCCTCTGTAACCTCTTTAGGTCCCAATATCAAATATAAACAATAAACAGAGTTCATACGGCGCTAGCGGCACACTACCGCTCGCCCACAGTATTATGAATATCACCCGCGTCGTTCCTCTTCTCACGTGCACACGACTATAGAGTCTTTTAAAGTTCCTCATAATCCACACAGAATGAAAAGTCCGCTCCACGCGGAGCGGCGAACGTTCGGGTACTATAATCCAACTATATAATCTAGTATTGACGTGACGTCTCTGTCTGTCTCCACGCACACTGACAACTGTGATTCCAAGCGATCAATATCCAACGGCAGCAACAGCGCATTCTTAATGAAATAGGTCTTGTTTTGTATTAAAACTTCATTCTAAGAAATCAGTCAAAGAGATGACTTTTGTACATCATGACGACTGAGGCCGATTCTAAAAGAAATGTCTTCTTCTGAATCCTAAAAGTTTTCTGAAAAACCTATGTTTCTATGTACAGTAAGTGGTGCTCAACCTTTTTCATGTCAAGGACCCCCAGAATTATCTGTATTTGGCTGTGGATCCCCAACTGAAAATATTTGTTTCCAGGGACCCTCCAGAAGCAAAGATTTGACTTAAAAACGTTTGCTCTGAAAGAATATATATATTCAAAGATTTGAGCCACATTTTCACGATTTTTCAAAAATATCAGATCTACAAGCTTATAGCGCGGCACTCGATGCCACGCTATGAGCTTGTAGATCTGCTATTTTTCAATAGCTAAACTATAACATAATGCTTAAAACACCAAAAGGGGTTCCCGTCCTGAATGGGTTAAGAATTATCTGTGGGATTTAGGTTTATCTATATGCAAATTACACAAAACAATCAATTTAAAGAAACATTAGACTTTAAAACCTCAAGCAATAGCGAGAAGAAGATTTAAAGACTTGAACGCAGAAATCCACATTCATTGGGAACATTTACCCAAAATGCTCAAGCTCACAAAGTTCTGTGAATGTGTAGACCTGCTATTTTAACGAAGAGATTTGGTGTAGAGGGAAAAAAGTGGTCCAAGTACAGAGTTAACTCAGGTCTGTTTCAGTAAGTATCGACTAGAGGGTTTCATTGGTTTAGACTCATTCAGTTTGTATTCTGCTATGGAGAAAACCTGATGTAAATCTGAAAACACATTGGAGGCCATGAAGTAGAATTGATTTGATACTCACCAAAGTCTAGTTCACGTTCACATTCATCATTCATGAAAAGAGAAAACACATGGTTGGAATAGTTAGAAAACTGATCCTTCACAAACAATAATTAGCAAATTTCTAACCTTAGACCTTGCTTCATATATCATAATGATTCAGCAATCTATTTTCAACATTCTAATTTAATTTGTTTAGTGACTAAATATGTACTTAGAGACATAAATTATATTAAGGTTGAGTGTATTATAATGCACTTATAAGGCTACACTTAATGTATAATGTTTGTAATTGTGCACAACAGCTTATAACAATGTTTATGAAGTATTGTAACGTATCATAATATAATTTATAAGTGCTGGTCATAATGCATTATAAACTCAGTGGAACTGCACATTATAACTACCAGGTAACACTTTACTTAAAGGTCGGCTCTACAATAGAGTCCCAAATGTGTGAAGTGATTAAATGTCAGCTTACAACTTGAACCCCAGCATCCCTATTCTGAATGGAACGTTTGCCAAAAATAGTCGATCTACAAGTTCACAACATGTCGTGTTGCGACGCATTGTGAGCTTGTAGATCGGCTATCTTTGGTGTAGTGTAAAAAAGAGCGTACCAAGTACAGTTGCAACTCAGGTCAGTTTTACTATGGCCTCACTCACACCTTTCGATCTAGCATAAAACATTGATGCATGCTTGTTGTATGAATGTTGTGAGTGTCATGGCCGCCCCAATGCATTTCCAATGGAAGTCACATGGTTTGTAGTCCACATTTTGGACTACAAGCTGTTGTATGGCTTTCGGCTGTGTTTCGACTGCCCCCCTCCCCCTCATACAACACAAATGTTGTGTCAAACCATGTGACTCCCATTGGAAATGCATTGGGGCAAGATGTGTCACACCCTTTGTATACAACAAGCATACATCAATCTGTTGCGACCGTGTGAGTCGCCCCTTAGGCCTGACTCACACCTTTGCAACAGATTGATGTATGCTTGTTGTATGAGACTTATTGACTGATGCAAGCTCACAATGCATTTCCAATGGGAGTCACATGGTTTGACACAACATTTGTGTTGTATGAGGGGGTGGGGGGCAGTCGAAACACAGCCGAAAGCCGTACAACACAAATGTTGTGTCAAACCATGTGACTTCCATTGGAAATGCATTGCGAGCTTGCATCAGCTATACATCTCATACAACAAGCATGCATCAATGTTGTATGCTAGATGTAAAGGTGTGAGTCGGGCCTAAGAGGGTTTAAATGTCTTCTTAGTTTACCAGCAACATGACTGGCAGTGGTGGAAAAAGTAATCAATTGTTTTACTTAAGTAAAAGTATCAATACTGCAATGTAGAACTACTTCGTACTAAAAGTAAAAGTCCGGAATTCAAATTGTACTTGAGTAAAAGTACAAAAGTATTTGCGCCAAATGTACTTAAATTACCAAAGGTAGAAATAACTCACTATGCAGAATGCCCCATTTCAAGTTTTGAAAGTTTTTCAAGTTTTTTTTGAAAATAGCAGATCTATACAAGCTCACAATGCATTGCATCGCGGCGCATTGTGAGTGTGTACATCAGCTATTTTTAAATGGCCGAAATGTATATGGGGCTGAAGTGGTTACTGTATGATTTGTAATAATCTCAAAATCTACAGAGTAACTAGTAACTAAAGCTTTCAAATAATTCTAGTGAAGCAAAAGTACAATATTTGCCTCTGAGATGTACAGTAGTGGAGTAGAAGTAAAGGTATTGGAAATTGCAAATACTCAAGTAAAGTACAAATATCTCAAAATTGTACTTAAGTACAGTACTTAAGTACTTACTTAGTTACTTTCCACCACTGATGACTGGAGCTGCTCATTGATATGAGACTGACTATCAGTCACTGTTATAGAGTAGCATCACTATGATAGAGTCCAATACTGTAATAGTTGTTGACCTCATTTACATTTTACATAAATAATAATGCATAATGTATAAATAATGTATACTTGGGAAGCTCATGAACGTAATAAATTGTGGGATGAGCTTGTATATCTGCTATTTTTCAATAGTATAACATAATGCTTAAAACACCAAAAGGGGTTCCCGTCCAGAATGGGTTAAGAATTACCTGCGGGATTTGGGGTTATCTATGCAAAGTACACAAACAATCCATTTAAATAAACATTAGACTTTAAAATCTCAAGCAATAGCGAGAATAAGATTTAACACTTGAACGCAGAAATCCACATTCAGTGGGAACATTAATACAAATAACAGATCTACAAGCTCACAAAGCGCTGTGAGTTTGTAGACCTGCTATTTTTTAACGAAGAGATTTGGTGTAGAGGGAAAACGTGGTCCAAACGTGGTCAGGTCTGTTTCACTAAGTATAGACTAGAGGGTTTCATTGGTTTAGACTCATTCAGTTTGTATTCTGCTATGGAGAAAACCTGATGTAAATCTGAAAACACATTGGAGGCCATGAAGTAGAATTGATTTGATACTCACTCCGGACTAGTTCACGTTCACATTCATCAGTCATGAAAAGAGAAAACACATGGTTGGAATAGTTAGAAAATTCACCAACAGAAAGATGACTAATAATTAGCAAATTGTTAAGGAACCTGAAATATTGAATGCAATAATGGAATAGTTTAAATGAATCGACTATATTTTGTTTATTATACAAAATTAGGCCTTGCTTCATATATCATCATGATTCAGCATTCTAATTACAGTTACTGTAATTAAAAAAGGAAGAATAAGTCTGCACACCGTTTTGAAAGCTCCCCAAAAACTTTATTTACCAAGGCGGGGTAAAACACAACGTTTCGGCCTCTGTTGCCTTCGTCAGGTATATTAGATAGCAACGCATATAGTACAGGTATATATAGAGGTATAAGTGGGCAGATACAAATCAGTGACAAGCACTCACACCTGTGGACAGTCCTTATTTGGGCTTGAACTCGGCTATGACACTCAGGACAGAGAATGCAGCCATTAGGCTATCCCTGTGCGGCCACCAGGGGAAAGAATCATACACACATATACAAACATCATATCAATACCCGATCTAAGTGTAAACACAACTCACTGAGCTATACAGAGAGTAGCCTCCATAATGCATTGTCATTTCCATGTAATAACGTATTAAAAACACATTTAAAAAAGACAAGACCAAAAACATACATATTTACATTTAAACTCTTCATTTAGACCGTATGGGGCCATAGTGTTAAGATTTTAAATGTGGAACATTTCTCTTTGGAGTAGGCGGCGCTCCTGATTTCCCCCTCTGGGGGGTTTGTCCACTTTTCCGATGCCTATATAGCGAAATTGGTTAATGTTGTGGCCAGCTTGTTTGAAATGTGGGTTGTCTTAAGTGCCTCTCTCGAAGAGAGTCATATGGGTCCGAGCCACTTGGTGGCGCTGGAGCACAGAACAAAACATAAACTCACGAGCTAATTTATTGGTTCGTGGAGCTGTCACTCAGAGCGGTGTCCCCGGTCCCAACCCTCAGGTATAAAACCGGTGGGCGTGAACGCTCGAGTCATTCCTACATTTGTTTTCGCTTGGATGCACACAGCACAGCGAGTACAAAGTCTCACAACCGGCTGTTGAAATATATTTTTTTAGACGAGTCTAGAACTGACTTGCACCGCGGGGATTCGCAGCCGCAAGACGGTGTTCTTTCCACCTTCTCAAGATAAGTTTATTTAAGACTAATAACACAAGTGAGCCTGCCCGGCGACTTGTTGTTTTGTCTGCTCACTACGTTACCGCTCCTCTCGTTGCTTCTTGTAGCTAGCGTTTGTTAGCTTGTAGCTAGCGTTTGTTAGCTTGTCATTGGCTCAGCTTCAGCGTTGCTGCCGCTTTTTTTCTCCTCCGCTAGCCTCTCGTTAGTCACTGACTAAACTCCTTCTAGGCCCGCAGCCTCGCTTCTTGTAGCTACAACCCTCGGTAACAGCGGGCCGACGTCAACCGATCCCCCGTCGCCTCGTTATCTACATCTACCGCAGGCTAGACTTCTCAACCCTTCCCCACAACGTGGACAACAAACAGGCCTCCCTCCTTTACACTACGGTAGGCCAACACGTGGTGCAGCCTTCAGCCATTAGCTGTAAGCTGACCACTGTGAGCTCCACACATCGCCTTTACCCCCGTAGTAGGGGAGCTAAGTGTTTATATTTTATATATATTTTATAAATATAGTTTATATTTAAAAAAAAAAAAGTTTGAGAACAGGGGAAGGAATAGGCCATCTCCACCATGACTACAAGAGATGACCACGATGACACTGGACCCCTTCCAAAGCTCTGTTTCAACAGGGTTTGTAACAACCTCCTGTCTCCAGATGATGGCCACTCCATGTGTATGCACTGTCTGGGTTTAACACATGCGAGGAATGCCTTTGAGATCGTGGGCCTCTGCCCATGCTGCCTTGAGCTATCAGACAGAGAGAAGGGACGCAGGCTGTCTAGAGTCAAGGCCCGTCTGGAGGGACGGGCCCCACCCAGCCTGGGAGGCAGCTCCTAGGTCCCTGCGATGCGTCTACAGTCACCAGGCCTCCCGCACCAGCGGCAGTACAGCGGCACATGGACGACCCTGGATGCCCCTCCCCTGTCAGGAAGGCCCCCAGGGCCAACGCAAGCTACACCACAACCGCTTACGAAGCAGCAGCACTAGACGGTTCACACCGCCAACCCGCTGCTTCCTTCTCCTTCTCCTCCTTTAGGACAGAGAGGAGCTTCGGCTCCCGCTTTCGCTCCAGAGACGACCTGGATACGCTACCATGACGACTTTGACGACACTTCCGAAGCCTACAGGCGACCCAGCCCAGACTACGAACCCCTCCCTCACCCCTACCAGCTGCCAGCTGGTATGGCATGGGCGGACTTCATGGAACGGCAGGAACCCCTGGACGAACCGCGCTCCTTCCAGGAACCTCCTGGAGAGTACAGGGTCATAGACCAGGTGGGTTATGAGGACGACGGAGACATGGATGCCGACGCACAATGGACCCCCTGAGGCCCCCGAGGGGGCCCCAGCTGCCCCACGCCCACCCGTCAAGGAATGGGACCTCACCGAACTCCTACACCAGGCCGCCATCAGGTGCAAATGGGATTGGCCGGAGGTGGCACCTCCCCCAAACCCAGAGGACACTTGGCCTGGAGCGGAAAGCAGGGCCCCCACGCGGAGAGCTATCCTTCCGTTGGCCCAAGGCTTCCAGTCCACCTTCACGGCGAACTGGAGAGAACCCAGCCTGACTCCCCCAACACTTCGCCACACCAAGGTGCCAATGGACACGATTGACATGCCGTCAGTAGGTCTTGGGGCGATGCCAACCATCGGCTCGACAGTAGGAGCCTACCTGCTGGACCCCACCGCCCCACGCATCACACCTTTGGCCAAGGAACCCGCCCTGCCCACCAAGAGGGACAAGGACGCCAGCCTTGCTAGCGGTAAGCTCTTCTCCCTCATCGCCGCAGCTGGCAAGCACCCCAACACCCTTGCGCTGCTACAGGGCTCCCACACGGTCATACTCGACGGTCTGGGGAATGTCCCCACCCCTGACGAGATTGCCGAAATCAAGAGGCTCCATCAGGAGATGATAAAGTTCGTCTGCAGCTCCACAGCACTGGTCGGCAGGATGGGAACTGCAGTAATCATGTCCGAACGGATCCGATGGCTCGACGTCAGCCCCAAGCTCGACACCGCGGCCAGGAAGGAGCTACTGGACGGCCCCATCGAACCTGGTGGACTCTTCAAGGGGGCCCTAGAAAGAATGGAATGCAACAGAGGCCTGGCTGCGAGGCCCTCGCTGCTCTCGCCCCTCGCCCAGTCCTCCTGCAACAGCGTGGGCAGCCCCCACGCACGGACCACCGCCAACGACAGTGGCCCCAGCGACGAGTAGACTACCGCGATACGGGTCGCCAGGCCCCGCACCGTGCTCGCCAACCCAGAGCAGATCCACCGGCGCTTCCACTGGGTGATCAGCCAGCTGAAGGCAGGGGCAGACGACAGCAACGCAACCGTGACCAATGTCGCCGACCCCCCGCCGCCTCGACCGGGCCTAGGAGAGGAGTCCCCAGGGCCGGCGGATCCCAGCAGCGGAAGTGACCCCTCGACCTCGTCTCCAGGGGAAGCGAGCTCGGACGCTTCCCCACTCCCCCACCGCCTTGGGCCTCGGCCAGAGTGTAGCAGCCCTGGGCTGCACACCGGGACCGCCCCCAAAAAGGCTAAAGCTCGTGGCACAGATCCCCACCACGGGTGGGTCTGTCGCCGAGCCGCACAAGGTTTGCACAAATGCACAAAAAAAACAACAAAAATCACACTGTCGGGGGACCATGAACCCTCTGTTAGGGACAGCCAAAGTGCTGCCCGAAGCAGAGCGGTGGGATATGAGGCCTGTGGCGGGCTTAAACGCCACCAGGGAGACGGGTCATGGCGAAATTTTCTTTGGTCATCCAGTGGGTACCACCACCAAACGAGGACCACCTCGTCTGGAGGGGATAAGTCCCTTGACCGAGCGCGTAGCCCAGTGGGAACGCTACAATGCGTCCCCCTGGGTCCTACGCACCTTAGCAAAGGGATACAGACTCCAATTTGCAATGAGACCCCCCGCGTTCAGTGGAGTCCTCTTCACCGACTCGCGGGGTCAAGCGGGTCAAGTTCTCCAACAAGAGATAGCTTCTCTGCTGGAGAAAAGAGCCGTCAGAGAGGTGCCCCAGAGCCAATGTCGCAGCGGGTTCTACTCCCGCTACTTCTTGGTCATTCTGGACCTCCGGGCACTCAACGGACACCTCAAGAAGTTTGCGTTCAAAATGCTGACGGCCAAGTCTCTAGTACGTACCATACGCCCAGGCGACTGGTTTACGTCCATAGACTTAAAAGACGCATACTTCCACATCCCCATCTAAATGGTAAATGGTAAATGGTGCATTTATATAGCGCCTTTATCCAAGGCGCTTTACATAGATTGTGCATTACATTCACCCATTCACACACACATTCATACACCGATGGCGGCGGAAACCATGCAAGGTACCAACCAGCACATCAGGAGCAATTAGTGGTTCAGTGTCTTGCTCAAGGACACTTCGACACTAACTCTGGGGGAGCCCGGGGTTTGAACTGGCGACCTTGCGGTTACCATCCGGAAACTCTACCCCTGAGCCACCGCCGCCCATCTACCCACCTCACAGGAAGTTCCTGCGGTTCAGGTACCAGGGGAGAGTGTACGAGTACACGGTCCTTCCCTTCGGGATGTCCCTAAGCCCCAGGGTGTTTTTGCGCTGCACAGAAACCGCCCTCGCTCCCATGCGTCAACAGGGCATTCGGGTGGCGAGCTATATCGACGACTGGCTCCTGATGGCCAGCTCGAGGGAAGAGGTAACGAGGGCCACAACCAGAGTGTTGACCCACGTGGCCTCCCTAGGGTTCGTTGTGAACCACGCCAAGAGCATGCTGGTGCCTACGCAGTCAACAGACTTCATAGGCATCAGGCTGGATTCAGTTGCGTATACGGCGAGACTGTCGGCAGAAAGACTCAACGACCTACTGAAGTGTGTGTCACTGTTCACACCGGGACGCACTCTTCAATTACGCACATGCCTACGGATGGCAGGCATTATGGCGTCGGCGATCTCATTGGTACGTCTGGGGAGACTGCACATGAGACCCTTCCAGCGATGGCTTGGTTCCCTGCACATTCCCACCAAGTACGTACGCCGCCGTGTGATAGTGTCTCCGGCTTGCACACTAGCACTGAGGTGGTGGTCGGACAGACACAGACTGATGGAAGGGGTGCCCTTGGGCCTTCTCCTATCCAGGAAGGTCGTCACCACGGACGCCAGCCTCTCGGGATGGGGTGCCACACACGAGGGCAGGTCGGCCAGGGGTTTGTGGGACACATACCTGAGAAGGACCTCCCACATCAATTACTTGGAATTAATGGCGGTCTTCCTCGCTCTGAGGGAGTTCGAACCATTTATTCAGGGACACCACGTCCTGGTCCGCACGGACAACACGACAACGATGTCCTACATCAACAGACAGGGAGGTCTCACCTCCAGACGTCTGTGCACACTGGCACACAGGCTGCTGGTGTGGTGCGACAGTCGTCTCCTTTCCCTCACAGCATGTCACGTACCGTGCCTGCTGAACTCAGCGGCGGACCTCCTCTCGAGGGGGCCACTCCGCTACGGCGACTGGTCTCTCCACCCTCAGGTGGCGAACCAGATATGGCACAACTTCGGGTTTCCGGAGGCGGATCTGTTCGCCACAAGAGAGGACGCGAAACGCCCTCTCTTCTTCTCACTGAAGGGCGAACCACCGCTGGGCCTGGACGCACTGGCGCACCAGTGGCCACAGGGTCTGCTCTATACGTTTCCGCCACTGGAACTAATCTCGCATGTGTTGGCCAGAGTGAGATTGCAGGACGTCCAACTCCTGCTGGTAGCTCCGGCCTGGGGATCATGGAGGCAGGACGTTGTCCCCCTCCTTTACCACGAACTGTGGCAACTTCCCCTGAGGCGGGACTTACTGACGCAGCCCATGTATACATTTGCGTAATTTGGGGCCATTGTGCTACCCATGGCTGTCCCTTTGGTTTGCAAATAAAAATCATTCTTGTACAGAAAATAGTTCGTAGTCAACACTAATTCAGTGAGTGCAGTGACACATGCAGTACTGGGTTTGGTAAGAGAATCTCTTAATAGTAACCATAGCAACCCATCGAGCTGTCTAACCTGTCACCAAAAACTTAGATCGGGTATTGATATGATGTTTGTATATGTGTGTATGATTCCTTCCCCTGGTGGCCACACAGGGATAGCCTAATGGCTGCATTCTCTGTCCTGAGTGTCATAGCCGAGTTCAAGCCCAAATAAGGACTGTCCACAGGTGTGAGTGCTTGTCACTGATTTGTATCTGCCCACTTATACCTCTATATATACCTGTACTATCGTTGCTATATCTAATATACCTGACGAAGGCAACAGAGGCCAAAACTTTGTGTTTTTGGTAAATACAGTTTTTGGGGAGCTTTCAAAACGGTGTGCACTTATTCTTCCTTTTTCAGTCTGTTCTTTTTTGTTCGAGCACCCGCTGAATTTACCCGGGATGTGCGTGCACCTCCTGACCACTTTAAGTTACTGTAATTACACATCAGGAGGACATGAAGTAGAATATGTTTGATACTCACCCACTAGTAGATCGTCACATTCATGATTGAAAAGAAAAACAAAACACATTTGTTTAGAAAACTGCGATTTTAAACAGAGATGATTTTACAAATTGTAAAATTACATGGAACATAACATTAAATAAATAAATCTGCTGTGTCAATAGTAATAATCTGTCAGTAATATAAATCATCTTGACTAATTCCCTGTTATTTTAAATAACACTATTATCTTGTACAGTATATGGTATGCAGTAAGACCTGCTACTGTTTCTGCTAATCTTTAGATAGTGTTTATCTGTAATATTTACAAACAGCTAAACTCTTCAACACATTAACAATTAGACACAACATGTAGATCAAATGTGTGAAGTGATTAAATGTCAGTTTAAACACATCATATCAATAATAAGGTCATTATTCTACAGTACTGTATCCCTTCAACTGTTATGATGATAGAATATTTTCTGATTGTGAGTCAGATCATAATAGTGTTAATGTTTTGATTTTGTCTCAGTCAGAATATGTTCTAATTTATTTATTCTAATATAAAATATAAAGTGTTGACAGAGCATAAAATGATTGTTTAATTTTACGCTCTCAAGAGATCTATAAGGGTCCATTTGGTTACCAACTCTCCATCATTTAGCTGGGGACCACCTGGAACCCCCTCAAGGACCCCCTCAAGTTTACCAGCAACATGACTGGCAGTGGTGGAAAAAGTAATCAATTGTTTTACTTGAAGTAAAAGTATCAATACTGCAATGTAGAACTACTTCGTAGTAAAAGTAAAAGTCCGGAATTCAAATTGTACTTGAGTAAAAGTACAAAAGTATTTGCGCCAAATGTACTTAAATTACCAAAAGTAGAAATAACTCACTATGCAGAATGCCTCATTTCAAAAAAGTACAATATTTGCCTCTGAGATGTACAGTAGTGGAGTAGAAGTAAAGGTATTGGAAATTGCAAATACTCAAGTAAAGTACAAATATCTCAAAATTGTACTTAAGTACAGTACTTAAAGGGGCATTCCACTCATTTTCAACATTTTACTATGTCATTAATGTTCCTTAGAGCTGTTGTGTGGAAATAATAAAAAGTCCCCCCATTTTGTGTTTCCTAGAACTGTAATTATAAAAAAAATCATTAACATGGTATAACACATCTTGATGATGTCATCAAGATGTGTTTCACCATGTTAATGATTTTTTTTATAATTACAGTTCTAGGAAACACAAAATGGGGGGACTTTTTATTATTTCCACACAACAGCTCTAAAGTATATTAATAATATTGACATAGTGAAATGTTGAAAATGGGTGGTTTTCCCCTTTAAGTACTTACTTAATGCACTGATGACTGGAGCTGCTCATTGATATGAGACTGACTGTCAGTCACTGTTATAGACTAGTATCACTATGATAGAGTCCAATACTGTAATAGTTGTTGACCTCATTTACATTTTACATAAATAATAATGCATAATGTATAAATAATGTATACTTGGGAAGCTCATGAACGTAATAAATTGTGGGATGAGCTTGTATATCTGCTATTTTTCAATAGCTAAAGTATAACATAATGCTTAAAACACCAAAAGGGGTTCCCGTCCAGAATGGGTTAAGAATTACCTGTGGGATTTGGGGTTATCTATGCAAAGTACACAAACCATCCATTTAAAGAAACATTAGACTTTAAAATCTCAAGCAATAGCGAGAATAGGATTTAACACTTGAACGCAGAAATCCACATTCAGTGGGAACATTCATAAAAAATAACAGATCTACAAGCTCACAAAGTGCTGTGAGTTTGTAGACCTGCTATTTTTTAACGAAGAGATTTGGTGTAGAGGGGAAAAGTGGTCCAAGTACAGAGTTAACTCAGGTCTGTTTCACTAAGTATAGACTATAGAGGGTTTCATTGGTTTAGACTCCTTCGGTTTGTATTCTGCTATGGAGAAAACCTGATGTAAATCTGAAAACACATTGGAGGCCATGAAGTAGAATTGATTTGATACTCACGGACTAGTTCATGTTCACATTCATCATTCATGAAAAGAGAAAACACATGGTTGGAATAGTTAGAAAACTGATCATTCACAAACAGAAAGATGACTAATAATTAGCAAATTGTTAAGGAACCTGATATATGGAATGCAATAATTGAATGGTTTAAATGAACTGACTATCTTGATTATTATACAAAATAAGACCTTGCTTCATATATCATAATGATTTTCAAATGTATAAAATATTTAGATAATAGCAGATCTATCCAAGCTCACAATGCATTGCATCGCGACGCATTGTGAGTGTGTACATCAGCTATTTGTAAATGGCCTAAATGTATATAGGTCTGAAGTGGTTACTGTATGATTTGTAATAATAATCAAAATCTACAAAGTAACTAGTAACTAAAGCTTTCAAATAATTATAGTGGAGCAAAAGTACAACATTTGCCTCTGAATGTACAGTAGTGGAGTAGAAGTAAAGGTATTGGAAATTGCAAATACTCAAGTAAAGTACAAATATCTCAAAATTGTACTTAAGTACAGTACTTTAGTAAATGTACTTAGTTACTTTCCACCACTGATCAGGCATGCAAACAGACCGAAGCTGGAAAAGGTGACAGTGTGCGGGGGACGTGCTGCGTCGCGGGCAAAGCCCGCGGCGCGAAAAATGTTGAGGGTTTTATGGGTACCAAACAGGGCTGGACTGGCCACAGGTCATACCGGGCATTTTCCCAGTGGTCCGCGACCATAGGGTCGCGGCCCGCCAGGCCGCCAGTTGATATTAACCTGCGGGCAGCATTAGGTGAAGGTGGGGGCCACCCTCAGGCCGCCAGTTGATATTAACCTGCGGGCCGCATTAGGTGAAGGTGGGGGCCACATGTGGGGGCCCAGTGGGGAGGGATGGTATGACAGACTGACTGGTATAAACAGAGCCCCCAGTGGGGAGGGATGGTATGACAGACAGACTGGTATAACAGCGCCCCCAGTGGGGAGGGATGGTATGACAGACGGACTGGTATAAACAGCGCCCCCGGTGTAGAGGGATGGTATGACAGACTGGTATAAACAGCGCCCCCAGTGGGGAGGGATGGTATGACAGACTGACTGGTATAAACAGTGCCCCCAGTGGGGAGGGATGCTATTACAGAGAGAGTAGTATAAACAGCGTCCCCAGTGGGGAGGGATGGTATAAACAGCACCCCCAGTGTAGAGGGATGGTATAAACAGCACCCCCAGTGGGGAGGGATGGTATGACAGACTGACTGGTATAAACAGCGCCCCCAGTGGGGAGGGATGGTATGACAGAGAGACTGGTATAAACAGCGCCCCCAGTGGGGAGGGATGGTATGACAGACGGACTGGTATAAACAGCGCCCCCGGTGTAGAGGGATGGTATGACAGACTGGTATAAACAGCGCCCCCAGTGGGGAGGGATGGTATGACAGACTGACTGGTATAAACAGTGCCCCCAGTGGGGAGGGATGCTATTACAGAGAGAGTAGTATAAACAGCGTCCCCAGTGGGGAGGGATGGTATAAACAGCACCCCCAGTGTAGAGGGATGGTATAAACAGCACCCCCAGTGGGGAGGGATGGTATGACAGAGAGACTGGTATAAACAGCGCCCCAGTGGGGAGGGATGGTATGACAGACTGACTGGTATAAACAGTGCTCCCAGTGGGGAGGGATGGTATGACAGAGAGACTGGTATAAACAGCGTCCCCAGTGGGGAGGGATGGTATAAACAGCACCCCCAGTGTAGAGGGATGGTATAAACAGCGCCCCCAGTGGGGAGGGATGGTATGACAGACTGACTGGTATAAACAGCGCCCCCAGTGGGGAGGGATGGTATGACAGAGAGACTGGTAGAAACAGCACCCCCAGTGGGGAGGGATGGTATGACAGACTGACTGGTATAAACAGTGCTCCCAGTGGGGAGGGATGGTATGACAGAGAGACTGGTATAAACAGCGTCCCCAGTGGGGAGGGATGGTATGACAGACTGACTGGTATAAACAGAGCCCCCAGTGGGGAGGGATGGTATGACAGAGAGACTGGTATAAACAGCGTCCCCAGTGGGGAGGGATGGTATGACAGAGAGACTGGTATAAACAGCGTCCCCAGTGGGGAGGGATGGTATGACAGACTGACTGGTATAAACAGTGTCCAGTATATACTACACTTAAGAGTCATCAGTACAAATCTATTACTCTCAGTATGTAGAAAGATGTTCAAATTAATTACTTCCTGTACTGTACTAGCCCTCCTCCCCGGCCTGTGTGTGTCTGTGTGTTAGGCTGTGCAACAGTGACACTTGGTGGTGAACAAACGCTATAACGCTATGTTCGTGCTCGGACACAGCCAGGGACACAGGGACACAGCCAGGGACACAGCCAGGGACACAGCTAGGGACCCAGGGACACAGCCAGGGACCCAGGGACACAGCCAGGGACCCAGGGACACAGGAAAACAGCCAGGGACCCAGGGACACAGCCAGGGACACAGCTAGGGACACAGCCAGGGACCCAGGGGCACAGCCAGGGACACACCCAGGGACACAGCCAGGGACACAGGGACACAGCCAGGGACCCAGGGACCCAGCCAGGGACACAGCCAGGGACCCAGCCAGGGACACAGCTAGGGACACAGGGACACAGCCAGGGACAGACCCAGTGACACAGGGACACAGCCAGGGACAGACCCAGGGACACAGGGACACAGCCAGGGACACAGCCAGGGACAGACCCAGGGACACAGCCAGGGACACAGCCAGGGACACAGCCAGGGACAGACCCAATGACACAGGGACACAGCCAGGGACACAGCCAGGGACAGACCCAATGACACAGCCAGGGACACAGGGACAGACCCAGTGACACAGGGACACAGCCAGGGACACAGCCAGGGACAGACCCAGGGACACAGCCACACACACATACTGTAGCTGTCTATAGTGTGGTTGAGTGGTTGCACCACTCAAAAATGACAGATGATTATTTACTAAATCAGTACAAATCTATAGTCAGTATTGAGCAAGATGTTAACATTAATTTCCTGATAGTCATAGAAGAACAATTCATTTACTCCAACAGTTTGAGGAGTGCTAGCCCCTCCTATATTCAGCTATAGTGTAGATTTGTCCTAAATGCCATTGACAATGAATGGAGAATAATTGTCATATATCGGCTATTTTTGTCCTACACATTCATTGTCACAAAAATGACAATGAATGGATGATGTATGATGATACTGTAAGAGTGCCGCTCACTTCACACAGGTGTGATTTTTAAAAACAGGTCCAACACTCCCATCTCAAAATCCCTTATAGTTACACTCTTCACATCATGTCAAATAGAAATTATATTCACTGGCAAAATAATAAATTATAATAAAAATAGTTTTGGAACAGGGTCAGTTTACTTCATTATTTTAGCCTTAGTCAATTTAAGACATGTAGATAAGAGTAACATCCTCTCCTTATTCAACAGTTGAGCTGCATGTTTTCTTTTTTGAGTGGTGTAAACCACTCCTACAACTGGCTTTTGTGTGCATAAAAAAATGACCATGGTTGCTATGTTCAAAATAATTTCTGACGTAATTAAATCACACCCGGGTGAACTGGATGACCGTAGCAACCGTGGTCATTTTCTCTGCGCAAAAACAGCCAGTTGTGAAATCACATCCGGGTGTGATACATACATTTATCAAAAATTATAGCTTTTCTTACTTAACATATTTTGTGTGATTTCATTACGTCAGACATTACGTCAGACCACAGCTGATCATGCTATATAAAACCTTACACCACTCAGTTCACACGGGTGTGATTTTATTAATATATCTTTAGTATTATGTAAGCCCTGGGGGGGGGGGGGTAGGACTACAAGTTGTATGTATCAAGCGTTTTATTTATTTACTCACACGCACGCACGCACGCACACACACGTGCGCGTGCTTTATTTATTTACTCGCATGCATGTATGCACACACGCGAGCACACACACACACAGCGAGATAAACTGACGCCGGCGTGTCCACACCATAGAGTATATATATAATAGAGACTGAACTAGCGCGAAGCTCCGCCCCCCCAGCTATTCATGTCAGTGGAAGTTGCTCAGTGGCGTTTTGAAGCACCCGGAAGACTGCCGGAAGTCCCTCCCAGGACCTCAACTTTGAGGTCCTGAGTGACGTAGGGCAACCGAGCGCTCAACGTTAAAGCCCAGCTGCACGGGGTTTCCCGGTCATGAATCCACGGGTCCGCCTGTAGTCCCTCCTCCTACCACTAGGACCCAGAGCTTCAACGTTGGAAAGCCTGCCTGCCCCCTTGGTCCACACCACAGACAGTATAACGCAAGGTGCTAACGTTGCTAATGCTAACTAGTAGCAGCTGCACTTGCAGCTAAACTATGGGATTGACTGGCGAGTCCCGCCCGTCCCGCCGAGTCCCGCGTCCACACAAACAGGTTTTCTTCCGCGGAGCGGCCAGCGGTGGCGCACATCATGATCATGATGCCGCAGATACAAGCAGAATATCTTCCAGAATCATTACAGTTCGTTTCTCGTGAGTCCGTCAGAGAATGCTCCGGGCAGCGGGCTCGGGCTCCACCCCCACCCACAGACCCCCTCACCCCCCCCAAACATTTTTTTAACGGATTTGCATGAATCACATGGGTGCCTTATTTGGAATAAAAACGGCGATTTTCGCCGAAAAGCTACACGTTTGCATGTCTGACTGATGACTGGAGCTGCTCATTGATATGAGACTGACTGCCAGGCACTGTTATAGAGTAGCATCACTATGATAGAGTCCAATACTGTAATAGTTGTTGACCTCATTTACATTTTACATAAATAATAATGCATAATGTATAAATAATGTATACTTGGGAAGCTCATGAACGTAATAAATTGTGGGATGAACTTGTATATCTGCTATTTTTCAATAGCTAAAGTATAACATAATGCTTAAAACACCAAAAGGGGTTCCCGTCCAGAATGGGTTAAGAATTACCTGTGGGATTTGGGGTTATCTATGCAACGTACACAAACAATCCATTTAAATAAACATTAGACTTTAAAATCCCAAGCAATAGCGAGAATAAGATTTAACACTTGAACGCAGAAATCCACATTCAGTGGGAACATTAATACAAATAACAGATCTACAAGCTCACAAAGCGCTGTGAGTTTGTAGACCTGCTATTTTTTAACGAAGAGATTTGGTGTAGAGGGAAAACGTGTTAACAGACCTTTGTTAACAGCGTTAACAAAGGTCTGTTTCACTAAGTATAGACTAGAGGGTTTCATTGGTTTAGACTCATTCAGTTTGTATTCTGCTATGGAGAAAACCTGATGTAAATCTGAAAACACATTGGAGGCCATGAAGTAGAATTGATTTGATACTCACGGGCTAGTTCACGTTCACATTCATCATTCATGAAAAGAGAAAACACATGGTTGGAATAGTTAGAAAACTGATCATTCACAAACAGAAAGATGACTAATAATTAGCAAATTGTTAAGGAATCTGAAATATGGAATGCAATAATGGAATAGTTTAAATGAATCGACTATATTTTGTTTATTATACAAAATACGGCCTTGCTTCATATATCATAATGATTCAGCATTCTAATTACAGTTACTGTAATTAAAAAAGGAAGAATAAGTCTGCACACCATTTTGAAAGCTCCCCAAAAACCTTATTTACCAAGGCGGGGTAAAAACACAACGTTTCGGCCTCTGTTGCCTTCGTCAGGTATATTAGATAGCAACGCATATAGTACAGGTATATATAGAGGTATAAGTGGGCAGATACAAATCAGTGACAAGCACTCACACCTGTGGACAGTCCTTATTTGGGCTTGAACTCGGCTATGACACTCAGGACAGATAATGCAGCCATTAGGCTATCCCTGTGTGGCCACCAGGGGAAGGAATCATACACACATATACAAACATCATATCAATACCCGATCTAAGTGTAAACACAACTCACTGAGCTATACAGAGAGTAGCCTACATAATGCATTGTCATTTCCATGTAATAACGTATTCAAAACACACTTCAAAAAGACAAGACCAAAAACATACATATTTACATTTACAATGTAATGGTTTGATATCAAACTCTTCAATTAGACCGTATGGGGCCATAGTGTTAAGATTTTAAATGTGGAACATTTCTCTTTGGAGTAGGCGGCGCTCCTGATTTCCCCCTCTGGGGGGTTTGTCCACTTTTCCGATGCCTATATAGCGAAATTGGTTAATGTTGTGGCCAGCTTGTTTGAAATGTGGGTTGTCTTAAGTGCCTCTCTCGAAGAGAGTCATATGGGTCCGAGCCACTTGGTGGCGCTGGAGCACAGAACAAAACATAAACTCACGAGCTAATGTATTGGTTCGTGGAGCTGTCACTCAGAGCGGTGTCCCCGGTCCCAACCCTCAGGTATAAAACCGGTGGGCGTGAACGCTCGAGTCATTCCTAAAAAAAAATGCGCTTGGATGCACACAGCACAGCGAGTACACCAAAGTCTCAAAAATATATTTTTTTAGACGAGTCTAGAACTGACTTGCACCGTGGGGATTCGCAGCCGCAAGACGGTGTTCTTTCCACGAGCTAACTCTTCTCAAGATAAGTTTATTTAAGACTAATAACACAAGTGAGCCCGCCCGGCGACTTGTTGTTTTGTCTGCTCTCTACGTTACCGCTCCTCTCGTTGCTTCTTGTAGCTAGCGTTTGTTAGCTTGTAGCTAGCGTTTGTTAGCTTGTAGCTAGCGTTTGTTAGCTTGTCATTGGCTCAGCTTCAGCGTTGCTGCCGCTTTTTTTCTCCTCCGCTAGCCTCTCGTTAGTCGCTGACTAAACTCCTTCTAGGCCCGCAGCCTCGCTTCTTGTAGCTACAACCCTCGGTAACAGCGGGCCGACGTCAACCGATCCCCCGTCGCCTCGTTATCTACATCTACCGCAGGCTAGACTTCTCAACCCTTCCCCACAACGTGGACAACAAACAGGCCTCCCTCCTTTACACTACGGTAGGCCAACACGTGGTGCAGCCTTCAGCCATCGGCTGTAAGCTGACCACTGTGAGCTCCACACATCGCCTTTACCCCCGTAGTAGGGGAGCTAAGTGTTTATATTTTATATATATTTTATAAATATAGTTTATATTTAAAAAAAAAAAAAAGGTTTGTGAACAGGGGAAGGAATAGGCCATCTCCACCATGACTACAAGAGATGACCACGATGACACTGGACCCCTTCCAAAGCTCTGTTTCAACAGGGTTTGTAACAACCTCCTGTCTCCAGATGATCCCTGACGCATCGCAGGTCCCTGCGATGCGTCTACAGGCACCAGGCCTCCCGCACCAGCGGCAGTACAGCGGCACATGGACGACCCTGGATGCCCCTCCCCTGTCAGGAAGGCCCCCAGGGCCAACGCAAGCTACACCACAACCGCTTACAAAGCAGCAGCACTAGACGGTTCACGCCGCCAACCCGCTGCTTCCTTCTCCTTCTCCTCCTTTAGGACAGAGAGGAGCTTCGGCTCCCGCTTTCGCTCCAGAGACGACCTGGATCGCTACCATGACGACTTTGACGACACTTCCGAAGCCTACAGGCGACCCAGCCCAGACTACGAACCCCTCCCTCACCCCTACCAGCTGCCAGCTGGTATAGCATGGGCGGACATCATGGAACGGCAGGAACCCCTGGACGAACCGCGCTCCTTCCAGGAACCTCCTGGAGAGTACAGGGTCGTAGACCAGGTGGGTTATGAGGACGACGGAGACCTGGATGCCGACGCACAATGGACCCCCTGAGGCCCCCGAGGGGGCCCCAGCTGCCCCACGCCCACCCGTCAAGGAATGGGACCTCACCGAACTCCTACACCAGGCCGCCATCAGGTGCAAACGGGATTGGCCGGAGGTGGCACCTCCCCCAAACCCAGAGGACACTTGGCCTGGAGCGGAAAGCAGGGCCCCCACGCGGAGAGCTATCCTTCCGTTGGCCCAAGGCTTCCAGTCCACCTTCACGGCGAACTGGAGAGAACCCAGCCTGACTCCCCCAACACTTCGCCACACCAAGGTGCCAATGGACACGATTGACATGCCGTCAGTAGGTCTTGGGGCGATGCCAACCATCGGCTCGACAGTAGGAGCCTACCTGCTGGACCCCACCGCCCCACGCATCACACCTTTGGCCAAGGAACCCGCCCTGCCCACCAAGAGGGACAAGGACGCCAGCCTTGCTAGCGGTAAGCTCTTCTCCCTCATCGCCGCAGCTGGCAAGCACCACAACACCCTTGCGCTGCTACAGGGCTCCCTCACGGTCATACTCGACGGTCTGGGGAATGTCCCCACCCCTGACGAGATTGCCGAAATCAAGAGGCTCCATCAGGAGATGATAAAGTTCGTCTGCAGCTCCACAGCACTGGTCGGCAGGATGGGAACGGCAGTAATCATGTCCGAACGGATCAGATGGCTCGACGTCAGCCCCAAGCTCGACACCGCGGCCAGGAAGGAGCTACTGGACGGCCCCATCGAACCTGGTGGCCTCTTCAAGGGGGCCCTAGAAAGAATGGAATGCAACAGAGGCCTGGCTGCGAGGCCCTCGCTGCTCTCGCCCCTCGCCCAGTCCTCCTGCAACAGCGTGGGCAGCCCCCACGCACGGACCACCGCCAACGACAGTGGCCCCAGCGACGAGTAGACTACCGCGATACGGGTCGCCAGGCCCCGCACCGTGCTCGCCAACCCAGAGCAGATCCACCGGCGCTTCCACTGGGTGATCAGCCAGCTGAAGGCAGGGGCAGACGACAGCAACGCAACCGTGACCAATGTCGCCGACCCCCCGCCGCCTCGACCGGGCCTAGGAGAGGAGTCCCCAGGGCCGGCGGATCCCAGCAGCGGAAGTGACCCCTCGACCTCGTCTCCAGGGGAAGCGAGCTCGGATGCTTCCCCACTCCCCCACCGCCTTGGGCCTCGGCCAGAGTGTAGCAGCCCTGGGCTGCACACCGGGACCGCCCCCAAAAAGGCTAAAGCTCGTGGCACAGATCCCCACCACGGGTGGGTCTGTCGCCGAGCCGCACAAGGTTTGCACAAATGCACAAAAAAAACAACAAAAATCACACTGTCGGGGGACCATGAACCCTCTGTTAGGGACAGCCAAAGTGCTGCCCGAAGCAGAGCGGTGGGATATGAGGCCTGTGGCAGGCTTAAACGCCACCAGGGAGACGGGTCATGGCGAAATTTTCTTTGGTCATCCAGTGGGTACCACCACCAAACGAGGACCACCTCGTCTGGAGGGGATGACCAAGTCCCTTGACCGAGTGCGTAGCCCAGTGGGAACGCTACAATGCGTCCCCCTGGGTCCTACGCACCTTAGCAAAGGGATACAGACTCCAATTTGCAATGAGACCCCCCGCGTTCAGTGGAGTCCTCTTCACCGACTCGCGGGGTCAAGCGGGTCAAGTTCTCCAACAAGAGATAGCTTCTCTGCTGGAGAAAAGAGCCGTCAGAGAGGTGCCCCAGAGCCAATGTCGCAACGGGTTCTACTCCCGCTACTTCTTGGTCATTCTGGACCTCCGGGCACTCAACGGACACCTCAAGAAGTTTGCGTTCAAAATGCTGACGGCCAAGTCTCTAGTACGTACCATACGCCCAGGCGACTGGTTTACGTCCATAGACTTAAAAGACGCATACTTCCACATCCCCATCTAAATGGTAAATGATAAATGGTGCATTTATATAGCGCCTTTATCCAAGGCGCTTTACATAGATTGTGCATTACATTCACCCATTCACACACACATTCATACACCGATGGCGGCGGAAACCATGCAAGGTACCAACCAGCACATCAGGAGCAATTAGTGGTTCAGTGTCTTGCTCAAGGACACTTCGACACTAACTCTGGGGGATCCCGGGGTTTGAACTGGCGACCTTGCGGTTACCATCCGGAAACTCTACCCCTGAGCCACCGCCGCCCATCTACCCACCTCACAGGAAGTTCCTGCGGTTCAGGTACCAGGGGAGATTGTACGAGTACACGGTCCTTCCCTTCGGGATGTCCCTAAGCCCCAGGGTGTTTTTGCGCTGCACAGAAACCGCCCTCGCTCCCATGCGTCAACAGGGCATTCGGGTGGCGAGCTATATCGACGACTGGCTCCTGATGGCCAGCTCGAGGGAAGAGGTAACGAGGGCCACAACCAGAGTGTTGACCCACGTGGCCTCCTTAGGGTTCGTTGTGAACCACGCCAAGAGCATGCTGGTGCCTACGCAGTTAACAGACTTCATAGGCATCAGGCTGGATTCAGTTGTGTATACGGCGAGACTGTCGGCAGACAGACTCAACGACCTACTGAAGTGTGTGTCACTGTTCACACCGGGACGCACTCTTCAATTACGCACATGCCTACGGATGGCAGGCATTATGGCGTCGGCGATCTCATTGGTACGTCTGGGGAGACTGCACATGAGACCCTTCCAGCGATGGCTTGGTTCCCTGCACATTCCCACCAAGTACGTACGCCGCCGTGTGATAGTGTCTCCGGCTTGCACACTAGCACTGAGGTGCTGGTCGGACAGACACAGACTGATGGAAGGGGTGCCCTTGGGCCTTCTCCTATCCAGGAAGGTCGTCACCACGGACGCCAGCCTCTCGGGATGGGGTGCCACACACGAGGGCAGGTCGGCCAGGGGTTTGTGGGACACATACCTGAGAAGGACCTCCCACATCAATTACTTGGAATTAATGGCGGTCTTCCTCGCTCTGAGGGTGTTCGAACCATTTCTTCAGGGACACCACGTCCTGGTCCGCACGGACAACACGACGATGATGTCCTACATCAACAGACAGGGAGGTCTCACCTCCAGACGTCTGTGCACACTGGCACACAGGCTGCTGGTGTGGTGCGACAGTCGTCTCCTTTCCCTCACAGCATGTCACGTACCGTGCCTGCTGAACTCAGCGGCGGACCTCCTCTCGAGGGGGCCACTCCGCTACGGCGACTGGTCTCTCCACCCTCAGGTGGCGAACCAGATATGGCACAACTTCGGGTTTCCGGAGGCGGATCTGTTCGCCACAAGAGAGGACGCGAAACGCCCTCTCTTCTTCTCACTGAAGGGCGAACCACCGCTGGGCCTGGACGCACTGGCGCACCAGTGGCCACAGGGTCTGCTCTATGCGTTTCCGCCACTGGAACTAATCCCGCATGTGTTGGCCAGAGTGAGATTGCAGGACGTCCAACTCCTGCTGGTAGCTCCGGCCTGGGGATCATGGAGGCAGGACGTTGTCCCCCTCCTTTACCACGAACTGTGGCAACTTCCCCTGAGGCGGGACTTACTGACGCAGGCCGGCGGAGAAATATTCCACCCGCGCCCCCAGGACCTGGACCTATGGGTCTGGCCCATGAGGGGGCCCCTCTTGGAATAGCCGGCTTGCCACAGAACGTCATGGAGACCATTCTGAGCCGCGTATACCAGACGGCGTTACAACACAGCATGGCAGCTGTTTGTGCGCTGGTGTTCGAATAGGCCAGGAGGGATCCTCCCGTTCCAAGCTCCGGTGGCTCTCATCTTGTCCTATCTACAGGAGTTCCTGGACAGAGGTCTAGGTTTATCCTCGGTGAAGGTCAACCTGGCGGCTATTTCCGCCTACCACTTGGGCATAAACAACGGTCCGGTGAGCGAGCTCCCACTGGTTTATGCTTAATGGTAGACTACAAGAAACATGTTTCATTGGATTTTATGCAGTGCTGTTGTAGTGTTGTTAGACAATCAATGTGTACTAATAAAACATCACAGAACAGCAGTCTTCTCTTAAAGCACAACTAGAATAGTTTTAAAATGTACGATTTACTATTTAAAACTGTCTCACCTTTCTTCAGAATGTTTCAATAGAAACGAATGATTACCTGTTCGATCGTGAATCCACCAGGAATCCACACGTTACGGTTAATGTTTAGCCAATGTTTACATGCTCACAGCCTCACACCAGGATCACACGCTACACGACGAGAACATATGGCACTTTTGCCGTAGTTTAGGGTTGTAAGGCAGACTGCTCTCCTTTACGTTTTAAGTTTTAACATAAATTGTATCATTGGTTTATCGTGATTAATAGTTTGTTATAGTTTTCAAAATGTGGTAATACTTTTGACACCAGAGTAGGCCTACACGAAATTTATCTGGTTGTTGCTATCCTGACGTAAATCATGATAACAAATAAAAAAAACAACAAACAAAATAAAATAAAAGGGTAAAAACTACCCTAGGAAATAAGCCTATCTCACAGAATTTCCCCGCCCCCCTAAATACGCCCCCTTTCGGGGTTAGTGGTGATAGCGTGACGTCACTCCATAGACGCTACATGTTAAAAGAGGTTATTTAAGAAGTCTACAACTTTTGTTTTCTCAAGGTAAGGTTTGTTCTATCTGCTCGACCTGATTTACCATCTTGTTTGCTTCATAATAATATTGGTCTGTCACATTTTTACATTAGAAAATGTACTTAGATTCTCCAGAGAAAAAAACGTGTAAATGCCCATGTTAAAGTCACCACTATTTACCGGAAGTGGGCGTGAAAAACGGGCTGTGAGATAGGCCTATGACAGCGCATGCTGGTGAACTGTCAACTTATGTATAGTGTCAGCAAAATGTGGCACTGCCCTCTAATGTTTGTACCCGGTACTGCAGATGAGGTGACGGGGCCAATTGTCTGTCGGTTGAAATTCATTTTAAAAGGCAGACATATGAATTAAATAATTTGTTATTGGTCTTTAAGAATGTAATTAAGAACATCAATGTAAACTGTTTGGGGTTCTAAAATGTGAGCGACACAGTCGTCAACAACAACCACAACAACACAGGAGGGCGCTGTTCTCCCCCACGCAGCTGATCAAGACGTTTGTTTCTTTCTCCAAGAGATTTTAAAGATGGCGGAGTGCATGGCTGCACGCCTGGCCGCACAGGAGCACCAAATTCAGCTCCTCACTAAGGAGATAACGAGTCTTCGTGACGGCCTGGTGAACGGAGGTCTGAATATCGCCTGTGTCCCCGTCCCCGTCGTCTCCCCGGAGCTGGAGAGCCTCCGCAGCGAGAATGAGAAGCTCACATACCGGCTGGTGCACCTCCGCCGAGGTCTGCAGGCAGAGCTGCAGCTGGAGGCCCAGCAGCGGCAGTCACCAGCAGCCACTGTCACTGTCAAAGCTCCACATAGGAACACTAGCAAGAACCCACCAGATAACAAGGTAGAGGAACGCGGCAACGCCTCCTGGCTAGATCTGTTTACTTCTGTTATTGTACCACGTCATTATAATAATATAATTATCTAATATAAGGAAAAGTAGTAATAAGAATGCAGCTGCTGACTACTCTCTCTTTGCCACGCCCCCTGGCTACTCTACTCCCCCTTTCTAGAAATAGCAGTGACACCCTGTGTTACCCATAGACATATATACATAGACGCCCCTTCCGGCTCTGAGGCGTGTGTCAAAATTGAAGGCACTATTTTCCCGACATTCCTTGCGAAGAATAGCGGAAGCAAAGCGGAAACTTGTCAAGCTTCCGCGTGCGTAACATAAGTCCCGGAAAAGACGCGCTGTGATTGGCCAGTAGTCACTTGAGTGACAGCGAGAGACATGGAGGATTCACATGAGTGACGTCACTCGGGCAGCGACGCAGTCGCCTTCAGCAAATGCCTTCAGCACTTCTAAATAAGAAAGCTGCGGAGAACTGTTGCTTTGTGTTCACTCTTTTAATGTTTTCTGTTAGTAATCTAATCCCCCCTGGCTCTGATGTTGTATTGTTAATAACTTTGTTGTTTGTGTTTGTTTTTTGTCTTGTTTTGTAATGTATATTGTCATGACTGTTATAAAGATTTGTTAAAAAAAAAAAAAGCCTTCAGCACTGCACTTCCGCCTTCATTGGGATACACGTCGCTCCAATGAACTGCAGCGGCAAATGAGGCGTCTATGTATATATGTCTATGGTGTTACCCAGTGCCACAACCATGCAGACCAAGGGTGTTTGCTTTGAATTCTCTATTTGAGCGACCACATATCAAACAAAATGTGGATGCTGGCAAATACTGTGGCATGGTCATGCTGGACCTCAAAGGCGTTTGACACCTAGCTCCTTTCGGAACCCTACGTTAAAGTTTCTGACATTTTGATGACTTTACGTAGGGTTCCTTATCATCGACTTCAAGCGACATGGGATGCAATCTGATTTACCCTGACTTACCCCTGTGCTGCGGTGTGGGTGTCACGCTGACATATTCCAAAAGAAGCATATGAACGCTATAGGAGACAACGAACCTTCTGACCCCCCCCCCCGCGAACGGCTCAGAAGCCGTTAAGTATTTTTAATGTTTGTACGACCGTTTTGGCAGCTCTGAAATTCTCTCTTGTTGACATCCCATTGTACCGCCTCCAGCATCTCGGTTGGCTAGCTGCGCCTCCCTACGCGCCTCGTAGGCGCAGCTAGCCAACCGAGATGTCAACAAGGAGGGACCGAAGAGAGAATTTCAGAGCTGCCAAAGGTTCGTTGTCTCCTATAGCGTTCATATGCTTCTTTTGGAATATGTCAGTGTGACACCCACACCGCAGCACAGGGGTAAATCAGGGTAAATCAGATTGCATCCCATGTCGCTTGAAGCCGGTGATACCGGACCCTACGGGTTAGGGGTCCAAAGGAGCTCAACCCGGGGGGTCCGGAGACGGGCTATTTGACACCGTGAACCACTCCATACTGGTTAACAAGCTAAAAGCAATTGGTTTTGAACTTTTGATAGCATTTTGGGCCTATGGCTCCCTGGCTATTTTTGGTGTCGTCCACAGTTTAACAGTTTTGTATTGAGTTGTGCTTGAAATGTACTGTAATTCTCCAATCTGTTAATAAACACTTCAATCAATCAATCAATTGCATCATGTTCTCTTGGGCTTGGCACCTTTTAATAATAATAGTAGATTAGTTGCGACCGAAGGTCACAGTTAACTATGGAATCGTGCATTTCCTGTCACGTGACAGCAGGGATGGAACATGTGACATCATCAGGGATGGAGATCCCTGATCATGTCATCAATATTAAGCCCATATGTGGAGATCCCTGATGTCATCAATATTGTTCAACAACTCTACATCTGACCTCAAACCCTTAGATCTCCATATATATAGAGCTGACCTGTTCTGACATTCCATATGTTGATCCTATGGAATGGCCCGGTAGCCAGCGAAAACTGGGAGTTCTCAACAGGCCCGAAAATTAAGATCTTACTCCCCATGCCAAAGCACCAGCGCTTGTCCAGTAGTCTGCTGTCACCCAGGCGGATATGTTGATCTGACCCCCATTCTAAAGTGCCAGCGCTCACCAAGCAGTCTGCTGTCACCCAGGCGGATGTGTGCACGTGACCTCTTCCTTTAGGGCGAGGTCGCTTCTCGCCCTCAGGCGTCTTACTGGTAGTATGCATTGTTCATTTGTCCCCTCTGGGATATTCATCTTCACAGTCTGTTACTCTGTTCCAACAGAAAACACATAACCATAATGCACAAAACAACATAGCACATAACCCATAATGCCAAGACAATACATGAAGTCCCCAGAATACACAGAACCATCATATCAGCTAGCCACAAGTAACTCTAAGATCCTATTTTTAATATCTGGAAACTAGATTTGCAATACCAATTACCAACCTTTGACAGCACAGAAGTCCTATCTGATTGTATTGGGCGGCTGTGGCTCAGGAGGTAGAGCAGGTCGTCCAATGATCCATGGGTCGGCGGTTCGAATCCCGACAGACACTGAACCCTACATTGCCTCCAATGAGTCGGTCGGTGTGAGCTTGCCACCATTGGTGTGGGAAGTGAGGACGCTGGCGTCGACTGTTCGCCGCTTCACCTCCCAATGTATGAATGAATGAATCATTGTAAGCGCTTTGAGTAGGCACGTAGTGCATAGAAAAGCGCTATAAAAATGCAATTCATTATTAGATAGGACTACGTTAAACTCACCAACATTAATTTGCAACTGTACGGAAAGCTTGAATTATCCTTTATCTGCAAGTGTTTGTTTCAAAGAAATCCACCATAGACATATGAACTACTTTCTATCAATAAATTCGGTGCAGGTGATTGCAGTGTTGCAAGTGTTAAAGTTTGGAAGCGCTCGTTGGAAATCACTCAACGTTCTTAATCTTGCATACCACCTGTTTCAAAATTGCACATAATGCAGAAGGCAGCAGGAGACAGGACATTGCGTTATTGAAAACAAGTGCTTCCAAACAGGCAGAAAGTAGCTCATAATAATTATGTCTACAGTGGATATTTATGAAACAAACACTTTGCAGATAGAGGATAATTCAAGCTTTCCGTACAGCTGCAATGTTCGTGAGTTTAACGTTGTTTATATTGTTTAAATACAATCAGAGCAGTGCTAAATGTGTGATAACTTTATTGTTTAATGTTTTGTACTTTTGTACTAATGAAATGTGATGTGGTGTTGATTATGTTTATCATACAAATTAAATTGATATACGTTATGCACGTGCTCTTAACAGGTGGTGATCCCTAATGCCAGGCCAGGTGACAAGCCAGCTGACAAGGGCAAGAAGGAAAAGAAGGACAATAAGGACAATAAAGGACAGGAAGCCGGAGGTGGAAAAAAAGTGTGTTCAACTACTACACCATCACATAGAATCCTTCTCTACATCCACCAACTGCTTGCTTGTGTTCATATTAACCAAATAATCCCCATATAATTCCTTGTATGATAAATATTGAAAATAGCAGATCTACAATCGTGCGCGCGTGTGTGACTCATTCTCGTGTGTTGTGTCCCCAGGTGAAGCCATTGCCTGGCTACATAGCAGAGCGACTGAGTATGTACGAGGAGCTGAAGAAGGAGAGCGATGCCCTGCAGGCGAGAAGAGCTGCGGACGGAAAGCCAATCACTATTGAGCTTCCGGACGGTCGCAAAGTGGAGGGACTGGCCTGGGTCAGCACCCCCTACCAGCTAGCCTGTGGTATCAGGTATTGTAGGACACCTGCTGGATATGTTTTTTTTTGTCTAATAGATGTTTTGACCACAATGGAAACAAGTCCCCTTTTAGCCTTAATCTTAATGTCTGACTGTACCACATGCTGTTTATTTTTTACTCAATTATTACATCAATCAATCAAGAATGTCTTGATTGTTAGTAACAATTAGATGTTCATTCTATCTAGTCATTATTGTATCTATAGTGGGCATTACAATTTACAATTGTGGAATTTAGCAGACTGTAGCGCCTCCACTTTACGATAAATGTATGAAATTTGGCACACAGTTAGAGCATGCCATAAGGAACATTTTTGGCTATAGGGCCATCGCAGATTTGTCCTGTGGTGACCATGACAGCCATTTTCCAAAATGGCCATCACCTGCTGTTATTTTACAAATTCAGGTTCTAGACCACCTAGGATCTTGATTCTGGTGACTAATTTACATTTTCAAGGATGAGGAATACACTGGTACTATTTAGATTTGTCCTGTGACCATTGCAGCCAGTTATAGACCACTTAGGATCTTCCTTATGGCATGCTTTAATAGAGACAGTGTAATCAGTGTAATCTAGGATCATAGGTGAACCTAGCATCAGTCTAAGTATAATTATCAAAACATAAATGATAAATGATATGTATATTGACACTATTGGATGCCAGGTCAAATTAATGAACCTGGCATCTGTCTACATTCTAACTAATCCCCCCCCCCCCATCTTGTGTTAATGATATAGCCACTGCTCCTAATGGGTAAATGCAGAGAACAAAATTCTACGTACAATACATGTGCAAAATGTACTGTAGCAAATACTCCCACAACAAAAAGCTCTTTCAGACACTAATGTGTTTTGTCGATTAGTCAGGGCCTTGCCGACAACGCAGTGATTTCTCGGGTGAGTGGGGAGCTGTGGGACCTGGACAGACCTTTGGAGAAAAACTGCTCTCTGGAGATTCTCCGCTTTGACAACGAGGATGCCCAGGCGGTGAGTAGGACTGACGCAGTGCTTTGGTGAGAAGTGGGCAGTGAAAATGTGTTGTGTAGCTTAATAACAATGTTAAGTGTGTGTGCGTGCGTGCGTGCGTGCGTGCGTGCGTGCGTGCGTGCGTGCATGCGTGCGTGCGTGCGTGCGTGCGTGCGTGCGTTTTTAGGAGGAAATCACTCTGTGGCCCTCCAATTAAAATCAACCGTAAATGGCACTCCTCTGTAGTTCACCGAATAAGAGCTCGTACCACATAAAAAGGGCTCTATTATACTAATAGTCCTTGTCTCTATTCACTCTCTGACTAAAATAAAGCATAATGAATCACGATCACAACCTGTGCTATGTTCAATGTCAGTGTTTTAAAATGTTTTTGTCAAAAGATATGGATGTTTTGGATGAATGTTAGAGAACATATTCCAGTGTGCTCCAGCTGAACAATCTGAGTGACCTTTCAATTTATTTATTACAGTTTTCAGTGAAATAATTGAATTTATTTCAGCAGTGACGTTTCTGTGTTAAATAACACAATTCCAACTAACTAGGTAATTGCATCCATTTTAACATGAGGAGCATCATCTAATTTGACAGTGTCATTTTTTTTCGTCTTTCAGGTATACTGGCACTCCAGTGCTCACATCCTGGGGGAAGCAATGGAGTGTTACTATGGAGGCTGCTTATGTTATGGACCCCCCATTGAGAATGGCTTCTACTATGACATGTACATGGATGAGCACACGTAAGCAAAGTACAATCACCATAAAGCCTGAGTTATACTCACAACCCGACGCTCTGTGACATGTTGTGAGCTTGTAGATCGCCTATTTCTGGTGATGCGCAATGCCGGCGCACAACTAAGGATAAATCAGGCATAAGCATTTTCTTGACTGCTAAGTGAGATACTAAACACAGGATGGTGAGTGTGTGTCTCATGCAGAGCACACTGTGTGCCCAATGATGTTTTAGCAGGGCTGCAGACCAGGAGTGGATTATTAGAAGAACCTGGTCAGTGCAGAATTCTGGTCCGACTGCAAAACCTGCAGGTCTCATTTATTGAGTTATTTACTGTAATTAACGCGTATTTATCCCAGTTGATGCTGTTGTTTCCACTTTCCTTTTCCACAGAATTAATTTATATAATTTAGCAAACATATAGTTTGCAGAATCAGAGTATATTGTCTCTGTCGGGTAGAAACCTCATATGTCCAAAAACTGTTACCTTTCAGAATTCAAATTCAAAAGTACAAGCTTCACTTGGCACCACATTTCAAGCCTACTACACACATTCAAGTGCTACTTTTTTGTTTTTTTGGCTTTCGCCTTTATTTTATATTTTTTTATAGAGGGACAGACAGTAGGCTGACAGGAAATGGGGAGAGATGGGGGGGTGACATGCAGTAAAGGCCGTCGGGATCGGGAGTCGAACCCGCGGCACACTGCTAGACATGGACTACCGGCCAAGGTGCCTGGACTGCTGAGCCACGGCCCAGCCTACTTTTGATGTTTTTGTGTGACGCTATAGTCTGATCAAAAAGGGTGTTCATTTACGGGCAAAAACAGTTAAAATATGGAGATAAGATATTTCTTCGCGACAGCGACAATATGTTATATGTTGTTCTAGGAGTGTGTCCAGCAATGAATTTGGGGACCTGGAGACACTGTGTAAGGCCGTGGTGAAGGACAAACAGGCTTTCGAGAGGCTGGAGGTCAGCAAGGAGACACTTCTGAAGATGTTTAAGGTGAGAAACCCATTCTTGCACAACCTGTCCGGTTCCTGCAATGCTCTGGAAATCTTTGGAATAAAATATGACATTACTTCCATCTCTTATAATAATGGATAATAATAATGAACATTATATAGCACTTTAAAAAAAACAAATTTACAAAGTGCTTCACGGACATGGAAACGGAATGAAACAATGGTGCAAATAAAAATATATGCAATGCAATCAAGAAATGGGAACAGAAGAGAATGTATAAAGTCTGTATATTTATCAAAGCATAAAAATAAAAGATGATGATGATGTAGTCACAAACAATTTTTTGCCTATGATGCCATTCAAAATGTGTAAGGAATCCAGAACAATATGATATTGAAATGAAAAACAATATATTTTTTATATAATTCTTTGCCTATGATGGCATTCCTCTACTCGGAATGTCTCTTAATGTGAGCCATTTGTCTTTTAGTACAACACATTCAAGTGTCGCATTCTGAACGAGAAAGTCACCACACCCACTACCACTGTCTACAGGTTAGTGAGTCAGTGATATTACTGAGATGGCTTGATTTAATCCAGAGAACACATGATTTAATTGTTTCCGCACAGTGGAACTGCCATTTCTAATAGAATTTTTCACAATCTACAGGTGCGGACCTTTGATTGACCTGTGCAGGGGACCCCATGTCAGACACACTGGAAAGATTAAAGCCATGAAGATCTACAAGGTAAGTGAATGAGACTGGGTTGTCTTTTGAACCACTTGTCTACGTTGACAAATTAAACTGCCCAGCGATTATGCTCCAACGTTGACTTGTTTTAACTCATTCTATATAACTGAAGCGTTGATGATAGCGTTTGTTATGGATGAATTAAAATAACATTGCGGTAGACATTTTAATTACATAGCCACTTTTACTTCCGGTTTCTGGCCCGTGAGATTTTCGCCTTCAAAATAAGACATAAGAAATATTGTGGCATTGGGTGAATTAAACGATAATTTATTCTGGCATTGAATGTGTCGGGAACGCACTCCAAACGAACAAGACCTTTGTTTAGATTCAGAAAGTTTTTGTATTGAGTTGTGCTTGAAATGTACTGTAATTCTGCAAACTGTTAATCAATACTTCAATCAATCAATCAATCAATCAGAAGGGCTTGCTGAATCGAAGAAAGAAAGAAAAGAAAGGTGTTTGAAGCCTAACACACACCGTCTGTGAACGCCGCCCGTCAAAACAGCCGCCTCCGTTATTTTCAATGAACCTATCCCACCCCGGCGGCGTCAGACGCGCGCTGGCGCGCGTTCACGCCTCGCCTGACGCTCCGATACGCCGCTGTTCTATTTTCCAGGCGTTGCCACGCGGCCTCCATCCGGGAATCCGTGGGCGTGGCTGCGCACCCGCTTCACAGACGGTGTGTGTTGGGCTTTATACTGCCCCAGAACTCGGTTCCAAGTCACACCAGTTGGTCAGAAATCTGTGTGACCAGTATCTACTGTTCCTAAGCAACAACAACAAAAAGGATATTTAACAGATGATGTCCAGCATGGAATTAACATGCTGGCATCTAGCACGCTGTACTACACGATAATTCCCCCCATCTATGCCAATTATTACATGTTTACAAGCAAGTACAACATGTACGTTCAATACAACATATAATCTAGGATTCAGTATACTGTAGACTATGTGGGCAATATTCAGTGCTATAGTCATTAGCTCTTTTACATTAAGTAGTACAGACATGGAATTGGAGAGCACTGTTGTTCTGCTGCACTCGAGCCTCGGCATCCCTATTCTGCGGGGGAACATTTGCCGAAAATAGCAGATGTATTTTCAACAAAGATATTTGGTGTAGAGGGAAAACAAAGCTTGCCAAGTACAGTTGAAACCCAGGTCCATTTTACTAAGAGTAGCAGGTTTAAGTGGTTAAACAGCACACGTAGTCGCAGAGTCAAATTGACATCCATGTAAAAGGCACAGTTGACTTGGGAAGATGGGTGTGATATGGTCTGCTCTCCTCACCCTCCCTGCCCGGCTTCCCTCCCCCGAACACGGGCCAAATGATGCCTAACAAAGCCGGATGCACCACGGTGGATTCGAACCCTCAACCTCTGCGGTGGTGGGCAGGCACTTTACCACCCAAGGAATGTCTCCTTCAGAGTATTTCTGATCACACAAACACATTCATGTGTCACTATGATTACAGTCACTGTGATTAGTTACTGTGTTTACAGGCTATTTGTACAGGCTTACACAGTTGTCCTGGAGTGTCTGTGAATGTGCTCTGCTGTAGTTAGAAGGACTGTGTTTAGAAACAAATATCACTAGATGTGGATGCTCTAGTCTAGTGGTACACTTCTGATTCTGGAATGGCAGCATGCTATGTAAAATCTGACATGGGGCTTTTTTGTCGTTCTGTGTAAAAATGTGTTAATGCTGTGTGTGTGTGTGTGTGTAGGTCAGGTATCATAACATACAGTATCTATGAGATATGACTTCAAATATGGGCACGGTTTCCCCCCAATCAGAGGCACAAGAAATGTAGCGCTGATTGGTCCAGCGGTTTGTGAGACTAGCTCCAGACACTGACACACATACACAGACAGATGGACCGACCCCCCTATAGATGCCTTGCCTCTGAGGAACCATGCCAAAGGTTTGGACCTTCTCTCTCTCCGTCCGTCCGTCCATCCGTCCGTCCGTCTGTCTGTCCAGTGAGCCAACATGCACAATATCAGCTGCTGTGCATATTCCCTCAAGTTATAGAGTGAACAGAAGAATATAAAGGCCCTGATACATTGAAAGCGTCAGACATGCATGTCATCAGACTGTGGTCTTTCAGAGCTCTGCTCTATTTTGGAGCATCAACGATTAGGACAGCCAGAGACCAAGTGAAATAGAAGTACAGTGCGTACTCCTGGTGTCTGTGCGTGTGTGCTTTGTGATGTAGGTGTTTTGGTACCTTTTAGTCAGTGCAACGCACTTTAAAAGCCTGTGAAATATTTCTATGCCTTGAATGACACATGGATGAGAGGAGTGCTACAAGTGGACGGTTTATTTTCTGACTTCTGCCAGTGCCACAGGGAGCAGTGAGGGACATTGCAGATGGTACATGTACAGAGGACTAAATGCAAAAGGCCAAATGATTATACATGAGATGATTATGAAACCAAAAGGCTGACAAACGAGCCTATACAGTAAATAACACAGCCCACACCCCGACTTTGTATTATATATATCCCCGGTCCGGACTAAAAACTAAAATGACACTGATGGTTTTGCGGTTTTACCATGTGTCATCACCAGAACTCCTCTACCTACTGGGAGGGGCGTTCTGACATGGAGACCCTGCAGAGGATCTATGGGATCTCCTTCCCCGACTCCAAGATGCTCAAGGAGTGGGAACGCTTCCAGGAAGAGGCCAAGAACAGAGACCACCGCAAGATCGGAAAAGTGAGTATTATTATTAGTGCACTGGCTTTCAAACGTTTATAACGTTTATATAAAAATAGCCGAAAGGCACACCTGTATTTCAATGTGCTGTGAGCTGTGAGCTTGTAGATCAGGGGTATTCAACTAGATTAGGTCCGGGGCCACAACTGTAGAATGATTGTGTGTGGAGGGCCACACAGCGTGCGAGCGAAGCGCACATTTTTTTGGATTCTACAAATGCATTTTGTGTTCAAACACAAAGATTTATGTAGACTAATACATTTGTGCACAGTATGAGCACAGGGTGATATGTCTATACAAGTATATGCTATACCTTAGAATAGACCTATTTGACAGAACGAGCGTCAACGAGCATACACACTGACACACACACACACACACGCTGCAGGAGTGTCTAATTTCTCTCCAAACGCCCTTGAATATAATAGAATATAATTTAGGATTACTGTCATTATGATAATCTAGCACTTTATATATCGCACACATCATACCTGTAACTTTCTCTCTTAAAAAAAAAAGGGTTTTCCAAGGGCCACTAGGGGGCGCTCCACGGGCCGCATTTGGCCCGTGGAGCGCCAGTTGAAGAGCCCTGTGGGTATCGTTTGGGGATAAAGTTTGCGCGCGTCTACCTGTTACTTCTCTGACACAGCGCAGTTCAAAGTCAGCCAGTCAATAGTGGGACACCTGCTGCAGTTGATTTTTTAAACTTTCGACTTCTCCTAATCAGAATCGACTGATTTTTTTAACTTTCGACTTCTCCTAATCTGAATCGACTTGTGTTAATGACATTGATAAATCGATGCATCGATTTCTTTTGTGAATGCCCTACTGTATACCACTTTTATCTTACTGCACAGATATAGCGCCTGCAATATGGCGTCTACGTACATTATGTCTCTGGTTTGACACCGGTTGAGGGTGCGAGGCCTCCACTTATCACTCCACTGATGACATGTGATTAATTAATTGACTCAGCTGGTTGCCCAGGCTGAATCTGTTGTCACCATGGGAGAAACAGACGGCAGCTCTGATTCAAATGCTTTCCATCACCCCCCAAACCAAGGCCTCCTTTGGTGAAAGCCCGTAAGGAGGGCCATGTTCTTTTAACCCATTTTGGACTGAGGCATCTTCTAAAAAGCCTTCTAAATCCTGACCTAAGTTTTCTGAAAAACTTCAAATATTTATATAGCAGCATCAAATATTTTACATTTTTGAATACTGTACAGAACCCCAAGAGGGGTTCCCGTCCAGGAGGGTTATAACACCAAAAGGGGTTCCCGCCCCACATGGAACCATGCCATATTAGGCGAAAATAGCAGCTCTACAAGCTCAAGTGTCTTGATACGTTGTGAGCTTGCCTTGTAGAGCAGCTATTTTCAACTCAGAGATTTGATGTAGAGTAAGGAGCCTACTAGTATAGATCCTGGGGGACCCCAGTCAACAAAGTATTGTTTATAGGGTTTAAGTGGTTAAAGATGGTTCTCTGGTACAGCCCCAAACCAACAATAGTAATTTCTGTTAGATTTCAATTAGTGATTTAAATACATGTGTACCTTTTTATTATAACCACAGCAGTGGTTCTCAAAGTGGAGTCCAGGGACCACCAGGGTTCTTTAGGGGGTTTCTAAATGGACCACCTAGTGAGGGAAGAAGGCTCAAAGTCATGAGTCACATTTGGACACAACGCTGTTGCGAGGACATGGATTGCATACCAGACGTGTGTGCGTGCGTGTGTGTGTGCGTGCGAAGTACTGCGAACCTTCTGGCCTGTCAGTTCAGCTGGTATTTGTACAGTGAGTACGCGTGTTGATTAGGTGGCTCCCCCGCTGTGTGGAGAGGAGTTTGTGGACACTTTGTATCTGTGAAGTCATTAACACGTCCTTCTGTCTCTGTCCACAGGATCAAGAACTGTTCTTCTTCCATGATCTCAGCCCCGGAAGCTGCTTCTTCCTGCCACGGGGAGCCTACATCTACAACACCCTCACAGAGTTCATCAGGGTAGGACTGCTTGACTACACAACCCTTAACGCACGAGTAGGACTGCTTGATTACACAACCCTTAACGCACTAGTAGGACTGCTTGACTACACAACCCTTAATGCATAAGTAGGACTGCTTGATTACACAACCCTGCCTTAACACATGAGTTCACAGGGGCATAGGAAGCAGGAGGGGGGGAACATGTTCCCTCCAATAATAAACAGGGGTACCCCTGCTGGCCCGGGCCACCGGCGTGGTGGTTCAGGCACCCTAGACTGCAATGCCAGCCTGACAGCGTGTCGCAGGTTTGAATCCCAATCCTGATGACCTTTGCTGCGTGTCACTTCCCATCTCTCTCCCCATTTCCAGTCAGTCTACTGTCCTATCAATAAAGCCATAAAAGCCCCAAAAAAGTCAACTAGTCATTTATGTGTGCTAATTTGATTGGAAGGTAATGTAATGTAATTGCCGGAAATGTATCCTCCAAACTATTTATTTTCAGGATTCCAATTTAAGATTTATTTTTTGGCCTTCACCTTTTGTCTTTTTTATTGATAGAGGGATAGATGAAAGTAGTCTTGACAGGAAACGGGGAGAGTGGTTAGGGGGGGGGGGGGGGGGGGGGGGGGAGGGTGACACGCAGTTAAGGCCGTCGGGATCGTGAGTCGAACCCGCGGCACACTGCCAGACTTGACCACCAGCCAAGGTGCCCAGACAGCTACGCCAGCCGCCCGGGACCAGGATTCCAATTTAAAAGCAGCAAAAGTAGCAGATTTACAAGCTCAAAATGTGCCACGCCACGTTTCGAGCTTGCGGATCTGCTACTTTTGACGCTCTTGTGTGATGCTGTAGTAAAATCAAGTAGGGCATTAATTTACGATTTTTACGACAGCAACGATATTATACATTTTCATGTAATATCGTACTTTTTTTAAGTGGTGCAACCACTTCCTTAAGTGACTGTGTGTGGGTTGGTGGGTGGCTGGCTGGGTGCCTGGGTGTCTGGGTGTGAGCACGAAAACAGCATGGTTGTGGTTAAACTCTAAAAGGACACAGATGCCTTCACAGTTGCAATGGGTTAACAACGATTTCAGCCATATGTTTTTAAAATTGACAATGTAATCAAGAAAGCGAGGATTGCACTTTTTTTTTGTTAAACTTGACATTTAAGACAAGAGCATGCAAGTCATTTAGTAAACCCGGATACACAACTTGTGCAGTCTGAATGGCTGGATAAGTGATTATTTTACCACCTACTCTGTACTCAGGACTCATGGAGGGTCCAGACAGTGCCACACTTTAAACCACATTTGTCACAGCCACAGTCACATTTGATGATGAATCAAGTCCTCAAGGACCCTAACCCTGTGTTTAACATGGACCAGTACATCTTGATAGACTTTGTGGTTTGTCGTGGAGCAATATTATATATGATAAAACTTTGTTTGTAGAATGACCCAAGGAAATACAAAATCTGTTAAGAGGATAAAACCAGAAAAAAGCACTAAGACTTATAAGGGTCCTCCAAGACATACAGATATACATTTCTATGCAAAATAAAATAAATCATATTCACTGTTGTATACATTGAAAAAGTGTACATTATAGAAAACCTGTGTGAAGTGAGGGGCACTCTTATCATCGTACATCATCATGACGTAACATGTCGATTTGCTCGTCCACATATGACGTAAATTCTCCATTCATTGTCAATGGGAATTTAATGTTTGTGTAAGACGAAAATCTACACTAATGGATAAGATATTTTTTTTGGCCTTTTTATCTTTATTGATAGGGTACAGTAATTAGACAGGCTTTATACATTTTACAAAGAATATTGCGTTTAGATTTTGATTACTCTCAATAATTCAACATAAAAAAAACATATCAATTTAAATGTATTTAATTGTGGAACCACCTACATACATTCTTAAAAATAGTCTGTACAGGGGGGAATTAAAAAACAAAAAAAAAGTATCTTTATTCAAAGGTAAAAGTCTGTTTCGGTAGTGACAAATGTTGGGAGAGGAAAGAGATTCCAATAAATTATTAAAATACAATATGATAATTGAGTGTGCCTTTTACTAAATATGTGTCCCTTAGATCTGGTGCAACATGAATATGGTAAAAGTTTTTCCAAAATAGCTTACAAATTTCACACAATTTCCAACTATGAATTTGAACCAATTCAGTAGAATGGCCCATATATATATATATATACACACACACACACACACACACACACACACACACACACACACACACACACACACACACACACACACACACACACACACACACACACACACACACACTGTATAGTGTGTGTGTGTGTGTGTGTGTGTGTGTGTGTATATATATATATATATATATATAAGGAGGTGAAAAAAAGGAAACCAAAATAAGCATCACCCACCAAAACCCTGCTTAAGTCATCCAACGAACAGTACAGTACAGACAACAGAAATGTGCATGACAATCTAGTGTCAACCACTAGGAAGGCAAGGAAGTGCTGTGGTTGACCCCACTTGGCAGCCATTTCGCTTATAGTTTTCCTTCAGTGGGCCAACAAGTCAAACAAACTACACACCAGAAAACACTCACTCCTGTCAGCTGCGCACAGCCCCGCAATACAACATGGGGAAATTGACTTTCCCCATGTTAATTGCTGCTGGCTACAACACATATGAAACGAATGTGTGTGACTGTGCCCTTAGGTCAGCCTTATGCGGCCTGCAGTGTTTTTTTTGTTTTTTTCCCTGCCTTTGTTTTTAACCTGAACCGGCAAACTAAGACTGACAGAGTGACATACTCTTTTAAATGTTTTTTTTTTTTGTGGCTTTCGCCTTTATTTTATATTTTTTATGGAGGGACAGACAGTAGGCTGACAGGAAATGGGGAGAGAGATGGGGGAGTGACATGCAGTAAAGGTCGTCGGGATCGGGAATCGAACCCGTGGCACACTGCCAGACTGGATCACCAGCCAAGGTGCCTGGACCACTGAGCCACGGCCCAGGCCAGAGTGACAGACTCACGGGAGCGAATACATAGTCCACACACCCCGTGGAGGCGTGGACAAGATAATCAATTGTTGGTGTTGCAGCCCTGAACTGTTGATAGACTTGTCTGACCTGTCTACATTATTGCTGATTGCTGTGAGTGCAGAGTCGGACCATGTTGAAAGAACATCCTGGGCCTTCTATTTATTTGATCAGCCCAAAACATTGTGTTTATTGTCATGATTTGTCACAACAAGAGTTGGCTTTGTCCGCGGCGTAAACATCTTTAAATAAATACTTCTCTGGTATTCTTTGGGAGCCATTTGAACAAGAACCCCTTTAGAATCTATTAAAGGGCCTCTTGTTCAAATGGCTCAGATATAACCTTGCTGCAGTGACTCACATGTTTTTCCCAGACATTTTCTTTTGTTCCTCACAGTAATGTACCTACTCATAGCCAGAGACATAAAAGGGCCGCAATAAGAATCTTTAATTGCTTTTCTCAGAAGAGGAATTTCAACCATAAGAAAACAAGTGCATCACGTGGTACCACGCTTGGTGGTACGCCCTTTTGTTAAACTGAGGTTTGAGACTAATGTCCCTTGGGAGCCACCAAGTTTAAAGACAACAGACTGTCCTCGTACAGTGTAATTGATGCACTGAGGAAGCCACATGCCAAAACACATTTTTTTCTGGTGTGGCCAAAAATAAAGTTTTTTTCTATACTCACTTCTATTTACTTACAGTAGTTGGAATTTGCAATTATAATTATTTTTAATTGAAGTACAAAATGTACTACGTTTAAAAGTCATTCCGTGTTCGCATGGGGAATTTCCATAGAAACGTTACATGGAAATTTCCATATTTTCCTTTGAGTTGCTTACAAGTCGGTATGTAGCTCTTGGCAGATCCTACCATACTGAATGACTGCCATCATAGGACCTAAGCCTCATACAGCGACAGGGTCTTGACTTGTACCACCCCGACTGATTTTCATGGGAGAAAATGGTGCATTTATTATAGCGCCTTTATCCAAGGCACTTTACATTGTGCATTACCCATTCACACACACATTCATACACCAATGGCGGAGGAAACCATAGAAGACAATTTACAATTTAGGCATTTAGCAGACGCTAAATGCCTAAATCGCTCTTAATCCAGAGCGATTTACATTAAGCAATAACAAAAGCATGGCATACATCACATATATAAAAAAGTAGTTATCATGAATCATGTGTAAACTAAGAACGTAACAGTGGAGTATCTATGTAAACTATACATGATACTATACTATATAATATATTATACATGTGTACTATGACTACATAAAATGCAATTCTAGAGCTGTCTACGTAACAAGCTATAAGTCTGTTTAAAATACTATCTAAGTCTACATAATGTGCTATCTAAGGGGCTAGGCTAGGGCAAGTGCTACGGGCCATGGTGGAGTCTGAAGAGGTGGGTTTTCAGACTACGGCGGAAGTCTGAAAACCCACCTTTTCAGACTCCACCATGGCCCGTAGCACTTGCCCTAGCCTAGGCACCAACCTGCTCATCGGTAGCAATTAGGGGTTCAGAGTCTTGCTCAAGGACACTTCGACACACATTCAGGGGGAGCCTGGGATCGAACTGGGAACCTTCCGGTTCCCATCAGGCGCTTTTGTCTGAAAGGTCTGTCTCTCTCCTCAGGAGGAGTACTGTAGACGAGGTTTCCAGGAAGTGGCCACCCCCAACATCTATAACAGTACGCTGTGGGAGACGTCGGGCCACTGGCAGCACTACAGCGAGAACATCTTCTCCTTCCCTGTGGAGGATGACATCTTTGCACTGAAGCCAATGAACTGCCCCGGACACTGGTACATTAACCCATTTTGACCGATTGTTAACACAATTTGTGCCCAAGACGTCTCCAGATGTCCTAGGAATTATAATAAATGGCTTCTAAACAGTTTTCTGAAAAACCTCATGTTTCTATGTCAGTGATCAACTTTTTTCATGTCAATGATCCCCAGGATTATCTGTATTTGGCTGCGGACCCCCATCTGAAAATATGTAGTTCCAGGGACCCCCCCAGAAGCAAAGATTTGAGTTTAAAACGTTCGCTCTGAAATAATATTCAAAGAGTTGCGCCACATTTTCGAAAATGGCAGATCTACAAGCTCATAGTGTGGCACTCTGTGCATATTTCAATGTATAATACATTGTATTGTGCCAGTTTAACCACTTCCAATCCCTCATCTCTATTTTGTGAATGTCATTATTGTCTATATTGTTTAAATGAATAACCTTTCCTGTCGACTGTGAACTGAGAATTATAATAACCCCCCTCTTTATCTTTAACACCCCCCCCCCCCCCCTTCTTTATCTACTCTTTCTCTGTGTCAGTCTGATGTTCAGCCACAGACCTCGGTCGTGGAGGGAGCTTCCTCTGAGGCTGGCAGACTTTGGAGTCCTCCACAGAAATGAACTGTCTGGAACCTTAACTGGCCTGACCAGAGTGCGGCGCTTCCAGCAAGATGATGCCCACATCTTCTGCACAATGGATCAGGTGACTCAGACTGTACCGCTGTAAATCTACATAACTCCTACTGCACCATGGATCAGGTGACTGTACCACTGTAAAGCTAATGTTCATAACTCCTACTCCTCTTGTGACCTGAAGTACTACTGGGTTTCACACTGCAGTTTTCAGGCAATATTTACTCTGAACTGAGATACCTAGGTTTCTGACCCCTCTCTCTCTCTCTCTCTCTCTCTCTCTCTCTCTCTCCTCCCCCCGTCCCCCCGTACCTCCCCTCTTGTGTCCTACAGATTGAGTCTGAGATGAAAGGCTGTCTCGACTTCCTGCGCTGCGTCTACCATGTGTTTGGCTTCTCCTTCCAGCTTCACCTGTCCACTCGCCCAGAAAAGTACCTCGGTGACATTGCTGTGTGGGATCAGGCTGAGAAGGTACTGTAGTACACAGTTTAATCAGGGTCCAACACCAGCCAAAAATCATTATTTTTAAAAATTATGTTAACCCATTAAAACGGGGAAGCATCTGTCATTTTAGATTTTAGCTATATACAGTATATATATATATATGGGGTCTGTGGACAAACGCATATCATTTTGGGGTCCTTGGCACAAAAGAAGTTTGAGAGCTTAGTTTAGAAAACATTTGTAGAATCAGCCTCAGGTCTTAATGGGTTAACAGTAACACTCAAACTTACTGTACTGTTCATGAGAGCACACACACAGAACTCTTTAGCGGCCACCAGTACATTTCTGTTCTGCAGTGGTCTACACATCAATGATGCGTCCCCGTTTTTACTACCCCGTTTCGCACCAGTAAGAGGAGGGAGGGGCGGGATGCAAGGCGACGGCCCTAGTTACAGTTAGTTATCATGAAAACTCCTACATTTGATCATCCATTTATTCCATGAGATTAGACCGACCATAAGAGTATTTTATGGTTTTATCCAGAATGAAAACATTCTCTGAGGTAAATTTCCCATAATAGCCTATAGCCACTATATTGTTTTACTTAATATGCTACTGGCTGTATTCTTCTTGGAAAAATATAAAAAGATACTCCTATGGAAAGACTATATTATTTTACTTATATTGACTGTTGTGAATTAGCAAACTGGACATTGTGACTGAATGTTTTGTGTTGGGCTTATGTTTTCGCCGAAGTTTTTATTTGTGTTGTTTCAGTCATAAGCGCAGCTCCGTTTAGTTGTGCTTCACGTTCCACAGCCGTCTGCCTTGACTTCTGTGTGTGCTGACTGCGGCGGGCCCGGTGTGGGATAGCCCCTCCCTCCCCTCACTGGTGCGAAACGGGGTAGTAAAAACGGGGAAGCATTAATGACTTGTGCTTGATTTGTTTGTTTCCCAACTTGCATTTGATCCTCAGGAAATTGCTTGCAAACAAACAAATTCAAGCACCTGTGTGTGACTGAAGTAGCTACTTCATAGTCCCACACAGGTACTTGAATCAGATTTAAATTATTTATTTCTCCTCTGTGGCAGCAACTGGAGAACAGCTTGAATGAGTTTGGGGAGCCATGGAAACTCAACCCAGGAGATGGTGCTTTTTATGGACCCAAGGTCTGTGTGATTTCTCTGTATTTCCTCTCCCTTAAATTAAAATATATTCAAATCAGTGAGCGGGCTCAGCCAGCTAAACATAATACATGCTGTTTTTCAGATTGACATTAAGATCAAAGATGCGATTGGATGCTACCATCAGTGTGCAACTATTCAGCTGGACTTCCAGCTTCCAATCCGCTTCAATCTGACATTTGTGGGGTGAGTCAGCCCTAATCAAACCAATGAAACCATTGACACGTTATTATGGGAAAATGTTAATATTCCAGACCGGGTGAAGTGTACAATTTATTGAAGAACATTCAAGCATAAAAACAGAATAACAGCAGAATAATCTCAGAACTCCTGGCCTTCTGACCTGGGCTGGCATCTTGCATCTACACTGAGATTCTCTCCCTAAATGGTGATAAATATGAACTGGATGTACTACTACATGATATTACATTATATCATAATGCTTACTGGTTAACTTAAGAACGTCCATGTATGTATACCAGTGTATTTACTAAAACAGATATTGCTAACGAAGAGTTTAGGTTTAGCAGTCCATGGGCGATGTCAGATGGGACAGTTGCAGTCAAGTCAAACTAGCACTTTGGGTTTTGGTGTGAGAGAATTCATTTAGAATATGTTGTTCTACAAGGTTGAGCATAAGTAGTATAAATACACATTTGACAGTCTATACTGTAAATGAATTGAGAGGTTCTAGACAAGCTATTTTCCTTTCATATATTTCATACAAATCGCACAATAGGAATCAGGACTTGCACATTCTTTCAGTCGTGAGATTTTATATTGCCTTAATCCATGTGTTTTATGAGTGGTATGTGTTGCTGTCAGTTGTGTAAGCAGTTTGTGGAGGCTGGCTTCATGGCAGATGCTGACTTGGACTCCAGCTGCCTGCTCAACAAGAAAATCCGCAATGCTCAGTTGGCACAGTGCAACTTTATTCTGGGTAAGGAAGATTGTCGCCATTATGCCATTACATGAGCACTGACTGACAGCAATTGGGTCGACTGTAACTACCCACTACAGTCAGGGTCATTCTTTTTTTCAATTTATTTCCAGAACATTCATGATTTATTGTCTCCACCAGGCCGAAGGCATGGGGAGAGAGTATGTTTTGCACTCCGTCCGTTCAAGGTTCAAGTTTATTTAGTGTCCCCGAAGGGCAAATTGGGTTGCAGCATAGACGGTACATTAAACAATGAAACAGTACAAATAAACAAACGGTTCACTTGGCAGATACCAAAGTACAAAGGTGCACATAACCATTAAAGTGCAGGTGTTAAAGTGCTATGCGATAGGTCATAGAAAGTGCGTGTGCATAGACATTAGGCACGAGACCAATACAGTAAAAAGTAAAAGTGCTTATCATAAGATTATCTCCTAGATCTACCCACAGCAGCATTTAGTGTGCAAATAGAGACAGGGACAAAGGAATGTTTGTGCCTGTTTTTTGTGGCACAGGGGGCTCGCAAGCGAAGGCCGGATGGGAGAAGGATGTATTCTCCGTGTAGTGGTTGAGCAGCATCAGATCGGATACACAGGGCTTTGTTAAGCACCTGTTTCTTAAAGATCTGGTCTAGGCTGTTCATTTGTGAGCCAATTATTTTACAATTTTCCCTAGGGAATTCTTGTCTCTGATGCAGAGATTACCATACCAACAGATAATCGAGAAAGAAATGACGGACTCGATGTAGGCACTGTAAAACAGTTTCATCAGAGTCTTGTCGACATTGAACTTAGCCAATTTCCTTAGACAGTACAGGCGTTGTTGACCTTTTTTATACATCACTCACATCAGTATTTAGGTCGAATTTCAGCTTGTCATCAATAATTGTGCCTAGATATTTGTAGCTGGGTACAATATCTACAGTCTGTCCATTGACACTCTTCTGGGGGGATTGTGGGGAACGTCTCTTCTGGGGGGATTGTGGGGAACGTCTAAAATCTATGTATGTAGCTGTATGGTATTAAATGCTGAGGAAAAATCAATAAAGAGCAGCCTGGCATGGGTTTTACTACCTTCAAGGTGTTTGTGCAGGAGATTAAGTAAGGTGGCAAGTGCATCTTGAACACCCCTTCCAGCCCTATACGCAGACTGGAGGGGGTCCAGTAGGCACTCAGTTTTTGCCACGAGCTCGGAGCTCCGTGTCTGTGTCCGTCCATCTGTTACCAGCTAATCTCCGGCACCGTTAACCCGGTTGATGCCAAATTTTGCACACACACTCCCTGGATGCCAACGATGAACCTCTGCACAAATATTCCAGAACGGCCGGTTATAGCGCCACTAGGAGGCCGACTTTTGATATTGCTCCTCCATATTTTGTCCAAAAATCCCGCAAATCATTACACACTATCTCTATAGTCATGTGTTCAAGCCGGATCTGTCCGATATTTCATATTCCATCCTAATTGGCTAACATTGGCTTTCGAAGTTGGCAGGATTGGCCCGTTTTGAACAAAAAACCTCAAATCATGAACGCAGCGTGCAATTTACGTGAAATCTTTCACAGACTTTCCTACTAGGCTGAGGAATATATCCCACCCTTTTCACATTTGCCTGTTATAGCGCCACCAACAGGTGGATTTTTGCAAAACACATTTTTGGAACAAAATGCCTCAAATCATGAATGAAGCGTGCAATTTATGTGAAATCTTTCACAGACTTTCCTACTAGGCTGAGGAATATATCTCACCCTTTTCACATTGGCCTGTTATAGCGCCACCAACAGGTGGATTTTTGCAAAACACATTTTTGGAACAAAATGCCATCCAAGGCGTAAGAAGAAATGGCACCCTTTTCACATTGGCCTATTATAGCGCCACCTGGAGGCCACAACCTGACTTGCCCTGGTGGAGACCTGTGCCCCGAGGGGCACTTTTTCTAGTTTCAATGTAGATTGCATTTGTAAACAAAGTACTGTAGTATGTAGTTTGATTTGAAGGCAAATGTGATTCCTAACCTTGCAACCCAGCCACCCACAGTGTAGGTGGCTATTTGATGGAAATCATGAACCATGATGAGTGAGGATCAAGCTACTTCAATGTTGATTACATTTGTATTCTAAAATTATTTTAATTTGAATATAAATTGTTTCCTAACCCTCTGTCTGTCTGTAAGTCAACATTGAAATGCTCTGTGTGTTCTGACAGTGGTTGGCGAGAAGGAGAGGCTGACTAACGCTGTCAACGTGCGTACGAGGGACAACAAGGTCCATGGAGAGCTGTCTGTCACCGAGGTGCTGTCCCGCCTCACCCTGCTCAAGCAGGCCCGCTGTCAGAACGCTGAGGAGGAGTTCTGAGACACATGATGGCAGAATGGAACACACACACTTCTGATCTGTTTAGGACACTTGTACTAACGGTACCTGACTGTCATATGTGAAATTTGTGAATGGAGCACTGAAGGGAGATGTGATGGAACACGCAATTGTAGTATTGGGGTAAAGGGAAACAAAAAAAGAAGGAAGACGAGTTTGGGGGATGTGTAAAAGTTGAACAGCCAAGGATAAGGAATGAGCTGAGGAGAGGCCTGTGTCTATAGATTCTGTATCCATAGTGATTTTGCCAAGATCACACAATGGTTTAAAGCAGGGGTCTTCAACATGGGGTCCACTTGTTGTTTTGTTTTGGCCAGCTGCTTGAACATGGTCACTAGTGACTGTAGTAACGACCTAGTGGAAACTTTTTCATCATTGGCTGCCTCTAGGCTGCCTCTAAGCCAATGGGAGACTTATCCATAAAACCCATAGTCTGAACGGCATAAAACCCATACTTTGAAGTCCGAACGCCGCAACGTGATTGGCTGCATACTCTGAACACTGCATCGTAAAGCCGTGAGCTGAGCAGAGGCTGCGGCACACAAACTGATTATGGATGTTCATAATCGAGAATTTGCTGCAGGTGGCAATTATGACTGAGACATTCTTGTTTTACATTGACCACTTCAACCCTGGCATCCCTATTTTGAGGTGGAAATTAGCTGAAAATGCCTCGTGCTGTGAGGTGGCTATTTTTGGCAAAAAAACCCCCATAAAAACAAAAATCAAAAGTACAGAGCCATGGCTCAAGTCAAGAGTAAAGGTTCAAGTGCATCAGGAAAAACTTTTAAATATATGAAAAAGTGGAGCTCTCTCTCAGCTAAGGGGTCCTTGGTCTGAATACCCCTGGTTTAAAGTATTTGCTCTCATCTTGTTTGGCACTATATTTCTACTGAATCTTGCAATTTAGCATTAAGAAAGGACCAGATGTGTTGAACAATTCTGTTACAGTTAGAATCCTTAGAAGGATGGTGAGTTCATACGGTATATCAGGATAATGTACTATGGAAATGTTTGTTAGGTTGTAATTGAAGCTATGTGAATGTAAGATTGACTTTTTTTGAAGGTATGTGAATGTAAGAATGACTTTTTTTCCATCAAGTCCGTCCCGGCCCTTGGTGGTTGGCACAATCTTCAAATAAAAACAATGCCTCATTCAATCAGACTCATATGAACTCTGAGCTCTTGCACTTTAAACACTAAACCATAATACAGTATATATTTATCTCCTTTATATCTCTTGTCTTTGGTATAACAGCTCTAATTTAATTAATTTAATTAATTTAATTTGTTTAACAAACCTGTTTTTAACTTGTCTCTGTACAGCACTTTGGAACTTTGTTATGAAGTGATATGCAAATCATGACAGATCATACTAATGGTATCTGTGCAATCATTGTAGTTGCTATTACATAATGTCAGTCAGGTCTTTAATTTGCTGTAAAATAGTAATTTGTGTTAAAGTGGAAATGTTGGGCGTAGCTAAAGGATCCGTGTTTGTGTTGTGATTGGTCATTTGATTTCAGGGCCAAGGCAAGTAAGTGGTTCAGGGACTCCCAGGGGGGTCCTAAAATAAAAATAAAAGTTACTTCTATATGTTACTGCACGCACGGTCCCCCACTCTGGTGAGGCATCATGTGAGAAATGCCTGGTCACGCGAGGTTACCATGGCAACAATGAACGTGTCCTTGAGTTTTACGCGGAAGTTGTAACAGTCAGTATGCAGTGCCCGTTGGTGCCACTGGGTGGTGTACTGCACACTGACTGTTACAACCTGTCTCCTTCTATACTAGCGTGTGTTTTCAGACGGACACGTTTAGTGGTTGCACACAACAACACTCACTTTGAAGACGAAGCGCGAGGAGCAGAAAGTTAGTTTTAATAGTTCTAAATAAATAACACACATTTCAGTGTTAAAGAAGACTTCTGGGTTCCAGGACTACTGCACTCATTCATTCATATCTGGTTGAAAGACACAGAGGTATGGTTGAGGTTGTTTTAATGTGATAGCCATGGTTTACTTCTCTTTTCACTTTCTCCATTAACAATTTACAACCCGTCCCTTCCATTGGTGGTGGTCCGTGGGTTCCAGCCTGATTTCTCACCATGGTCCGTGTGAAAGCCGGCCAGCCTGCCCGGAGACCCCCGCAGCCCTCCGCCCCGGCGGGACGCTCCTCTGGATCAACCCGGCGTGTGTCTGGCGGCGGCGGCGTGTGTATGTATATTCACAAAGACACTGAATATGTTACTCGTACTGACTTACAGCATGATGAAATTGAAACTGTGTGGGTTGAATTAATTTTCAAAAAGGCTAAATCAGTATTAGTGGGCACCGTCTACAGACCGCCTGACCAACATGGGTTCTATGATATACTTGAGGGGTGCTTAGCTGAGGAGGAATGTGTAGAGAAAATCCTGATTGGCGACTACAATACAGACATGCAACGTAAGGAAGCACCTGTGTTTAAGTCATTCAGTAAGTTCTGTGATCTACATAGCAGTGATGTAAATAGGGTGCGTTTTGCGTCCCAAAACGCACTTTATAGTTTTGGGCCGCACTTCAAAAACATACGTGCGTCCACGGGATGCACTACTGTACTCAAGTGTACAGTAATAGGAGGAATGTGTAGAGAAAAACAGCATATGTTACTCGTACTGACTCCATCTACATAAACGTTTATATATCAAATATAAAGTGCTCATCCCAGAGCCACGGATGTTACATAAGTCCTCGGGTGGGTATAATTATCCGTATCTATTGTTCAATAAAAAAAGCATTTTAATCAGAACGGCAAAAATGTTCTGAAAATGGTTTCAGAACATTTTTCAGCCATGCAATACACCCCCCAACCGATAGGGGTGAGTAGTTGAACGCGTATGACGAAACATTGATACAATGGCCGCCGAGCTGATTAAAGAGCTTTTTAATGAACAATAAGGAAGACACGGATACTTTTACCCACCCGAGCAGAAATGTAACATCCATGGCTCTGGGGTGAGCACTTTATATTTGAAATCTGAACGTTTATGTAGATGTAAGGGAGTAAAATGGAGCAAGTGCAAAAAAAACAAAACGGTTGAGTTCCGTTGTTGAACGTGAACGCTTATTTATTGTATACCTAATTATTACTTATAATTATCCATAATTAGTAATTTTGCATAATTTAGATTTGTGCTTCCGTGGACCCCCCCGGGGACCCCAATACGGAGATGCACCACTCACCGCTCACCTACGGACGGCTGCAATTCGAAACTGGCCCCGTAAAATCTGAATCGCCCCCCACCGCCCCCCCCCCTTTTCCCCTCACTATATGTTTCTTTTCCCTTTTTACCTCCTTTATGATGAATTCATGATCTGTTCTGTTCTTTGACTATATAGAAGTGTCTATTTGTACGTCTCTAAATGTTTTGATGAATTGAACATGGTGGACCCTCTTGTAAACAAGTGTAATGCTTAATTGGGTCGTCCACTCACAGTTAACAGCCTTTGTATTGAGTTTGTGCTTGAAATGTACTGTAATTCTGCAAACTGTTACATATTTCAATCAATCAATCAATCAAACTTCACATGGGTGTGATTTTTTTTTCAAAGTGCGTATGCTACTGTATGTTAAGTATGGAAAAGTATGCAATTTCATTTCATACTTTTCCAGGTCTTAAAGTATGGGGAATGAAAAATATTGTATGGATATTTTTTGTTTCCAAAACTATTACTGCTGTTCTGTTTTCCTGGGCAGGAGGCTCAGGGGGAGGCTCCTGGTCCCTGCCCGGTCGGCAGTCAGTGATACCTTCTTATGCTGTCCCCTTAAGGCTTATTCATGCTCCAGTTTTAGGTGATAAGGTGACAACCGGAAACTACAACATGACGTCATGCAGCTCCTCACGCATGCAGCTCCTGTAAGTCCCTCTAGACACAGAACCGATCACTTTTTCGCTCTGACACCTCGTTTTGTCGTCCGCAGCTTGCCCGATGATCGACCCAATGGGTCCAAAATGTGTCTGGAAAAAAGTATGGAAATTTGAAATTCCAATTTGGTTTTTGTGGCATTCCACAGCCATTAATTTGATTACCGGCGGAGACAGATTTATTTTTCTTTTAATTTGTCAGGTTAATATATAACCCCAATGGAAACCGGTGATCTGGGCACTCAATATTTAAATGAGGAGAAGAATCTTTATTAAACCATCATGTTTCCATCAGGGCTAACAAGACACTAAACAACAAACTCATTATATATAGAGCGTCGCAGTCCCGCCCCCTTTCATGACGACGCCAGGCCCAGGAAATGATTCCCAATGCATTTTTCCCATAGACATTTCAAAACGTATTTATTTAAAGACCTTATAAGCGTCGTACAAAGCCAACTCTTGTCGTGACAAATCATGACAACAAACACAATATTTTGGACCAAACAAATAATTACTAAGAAGAAAAACAACAAAAAAAGTGTTGTAACCTGCCGTTTTCTTCTTCTTTCTAATTATTTGTTCAGCCCGAAAAATTGTGTTTGTTGTCATGATTTGTCACGGCAAGAGTTGGCTTTGTCCGCGGCGTGAACGTCTTTAAATAAATACTTTCTGAAAAGTCTGAGGAAAATGAACAGGGATTTAATTTCCGGGTCTCTCGAGGGGGTGGGACTGCGACGCTCTATAGGGCTGGAGTCTGGACCCAGGTGGGACCAGATCGGCAATTAACCAATATGGTTTTAATTAGTGATGGGAGATTAATCGGCAAACACGTCGGTATCGGCCGATTCTAGTTATTTGATTAATCGGCATCGGTTCGATTAATCAATCGATTGTCTTTACAGATAAACAAGCCCAAAGTAACAGCTTGAACAGATCTACAAGCTCACAATATTAAATATACGGTATTAAAGTTACATCTGACTTGCCTAAGCCTGCATTGCAGATAACCTGTTACATGGACAAAATTAGTATATATTTTTAATACAGAATGAGATCATATCGACATTGGTAATACCGGTTATCATCGGCCATAACAGCAATTAATTATATCGGATATCGATAACGGCCAAAATGTCTCATCGGCATTATCAGACCTTGTATTGAAGTGACTTTCCTGTGCTTTTTTTCCTTTTGCAAACTGTTAACTCTATATCTCCCGCAAGCTGTTAGCATAAACCCCAGTTCCCAGTGCCAGCATACGCGTTCACTTGTCTGAGTTTGCACGCCCCCCCCCCCCACCCACCACACACTCGCTACACACACTCTAGTATCATTGGAACACGCACACAGTCTTTAGCTTTCGTCAGAAGCTTTTACATGGCGGCAGCGCCGCGGACCGTGGTACAAATTAAATCCAAAATGTGGATGGCAGAAAATCCACCAAGGACAGCGATCCTAGAATCCGATTCATGGAGGCTTGAAAATCCTCCTTTCAACTGCTTTGCACTGTGAATATATTTTCAATCCCATAGTTGGAACGGTGGGGCGTTGCTATAGGAACCGGACCAATGTTAAAAGCTTCCGTAGGACCATTATATAGATGGAGTATACGTTGGGGTATGTATATACCTGGGACCTGGGATATGACGCCACCTAGCGTCGACGTACGTACGGACTTGGGGAAAAGAGTTAATAAAGTATTCAATAAATCAAAGGTTATCATGAATCTTAATTTGAAATGTAAAGTAGATTTACATTTTGGCAATACATTAAGTTTCAGCAAGATAGTAAATACATTTAAACTAGTGGTTCTCAAATATTTTCATATCAAGGACCCCCACGGACCCCCATCTGAAAATAGGTTTTTGCCAGGGACAATATTACATAAGCAATATTCCATAAGCATTCAAATTTGTTTTCAGAAAAACAATCTTATCTAGAAGCTCACAACAACGCATTGTGAGCTTGTTCTTCGATTCTATATCAAATGGTCAATGTACACTACAGGGTTAAACTGATTTTGATGCTATATTTACACATTTTGCTGGTGACCCCCCTGGAACCATGTTCTTTATTTCCCCACTTCCATTGCGATTATCTAAAAGAATAATGAATCAAATCAATCAATCAATCAATCAATAAATAAATCAATTACTTTTTTTAACAGTTTGCAGAGAAAAGCACAGGAAAGTACAGTTCAATACCAGGTCCACTAAGATTATCTAAAACCCAAGAAAGCCTATTGTTTCCATAGTCATATTCAATTCATAGGAATAACACACAAACACTGTGTAATCATTTATTCCATCTGCTCGTACACGTACAGGCAGTCTGAGGAGGAGCGAGAGAGACAGTGGGAGAGAGAGAGAGTCAAGGAGAGCTGTGTGCTTGTGGAGGAGACCAAGAAGCATCCCGACACGGTCCTAAAAGGCCTGAACCGTCTTCGGCTCAATAGAGAGTTGTGTGATGTGGTTCTGTGCTGTGGGGGACAGGAGTTCCCCTGTCATAGAGCTGTGCTCGCATCATTTAGCTCCTACTTTCAGGTAAACCTCAACGTTCCATGTGAACATTTAATGACCTGGTGCTGTTAATGGAATGACTTTGGCTTTCATGTGAACTGAAGACCGTGCTATAACAACTCATCAATTAATTTATTATTGACACAATGTACATTTAGAGACCTACTGTAAGACAACCCGGCGTTCACCTTTTCGTCCTCCACAGGCCATGTTTACATGTGGCATGTTGGAGTCCAGACAGGACAGGGTTAACGTCCATGGAGTAGAAGCTCACATCCTGGACCTGTTGCTGACCTATGCATACACATCAGAGGTGGCCATCCCCAAAGAACATGTGCAGGTGAAGTAATGAACACACACACACACACACACACACACACACACATGCTCCCGATGTGCTGGTTGGTACCTTGCATGGCTTCCGCCGCTATCAGTGTATGAATGTGTGTGTGAATGGGTGAATGTAAAGCACCTTGGATAAAGGCACTATATAAATGCACCATTTACCATTTTATCTATCTATCTATCTATCTATCTATCTATCTATCTATCTATCTATCTATCTATCTATCTATCTATCTATCTATCTATCTATCTATCTATCTATCTATCTATCTATCTATCTATCTATCTCTCTCTCTCTCTCTCTCTCTCTCTCTCTATCTAATGAAGTTGTTTCTTTTATCTAGGACGTGCTAGCAGCAGCACACATGCTGGATGTGAAGGCTGTCCAAGAGCGGTGCTGTTATTACATGCGACGTCACATAGACAACAACAACTGTTTAGGCATTAACAGCTTTGCTGAGGCCCATTCCTTAAAGGACTTGGAGACATCCAGCATGCATTACATCATCCACCACTTCGGAGATGTCTACATGCAGGTCAGAGAAGTTGTTTGTTGCAGTGTTGATATGATTTGTTTTTTCTTCCGTCGACTACCTTTTATCACTGACAAAATAAATGGAAACTAAATGAAAACTAATCTATGATGACTTCAAACGAAGACTATACATATTGACAATTTCGTCAAGAGATCCAGTATAAGTAAAAGACACAAGCCATTTTACACTTGGTTGCATGCTGGAAATAGCAGATCTACAAGCTCACAATGCGCCCCACTGCAGCGCGTTGTGAGCTTGTAGATCAGCTATTTTCAGTGTAAAATCTTCCATTACGACGGCATCAAGGCCCGTCAAAATACATTTCAGTCTACGAAAGCAACTGTAGATTTAGTCGACTAAAATCTCATAGGCCTATTTGACTTACTTGACTTAAGCCCTTTGCTCCTCTAGGGTGCATAGGCCGTTGACATTTCACTCGGTTTTTAGCCGTTCTTTCGAGATTTCCCCAGTTGAGCCCACATAGGCCTATTTAGTCGACTAAAACTATACACTGCAACATTCCCTTTTTTCCCCCCATGAAAATATTACTACATTCCAAATGTAGCAAACTACTGTGGCTTTAGACAGACAACATCAAAGAGTACTTGACTTATACCTCTCTTAAAGTCTCTCTCTTGTAGCAAAAACATAAAGAGCAACTGCAATGAATTGGACAGCCAACTAGTGCTGCATGATTCTAGCCGGGCTAATAAGCCAGACCGAATCAGCCGTTGGCAAAAACAAATTGCCTGCCGGCGGATTACGGTCTGGAGAGGCTCAATTGTACGCCCATTTCCTACACCAGAGAACTGGTGTGGCCAATGGGGACACGGTATGCAATATGGGCGGGCTTTGGTACAGTCAGTGACGTTCAATGCTTGAGACCTTTGACTGACAGTAGCTCTGACCAATTGCGTCAAAGAGAAAATGTTTGAACCCGCCCCCCCGGGAAACAAGATCCATACACAGCATCTCCAGACTCAAATACCACACGACAGTGTGATTTGAGTCTGGCTTATTAGCCAGGCTAGCATGATTCTTGCTCAAATTCAGAAATGAGATTGCGTAGGTACTGAATCAAGATCTCGATCTTTTCCTCAATGAATTCTGCAGCGATAGTCTCTACTCTGCCACAACGTTACTTTAGCCAGCATGCGATTGATTGCACATGAACTCTCAGTGCAGATAAAATGAACTACTCAACCAATGCTGTGGATTTTCCATGTTTAACTCATTTTTTTGCTACTAGCTGTTAGCATAAACACCAGCTCCATACGCCAGAGCATACATTCACTTTAAATAGACGGTGTTTGCCCGCCCCTCCCCCCCCCCCCCCACACACACACTCACTACAGACAGCACCGCAGCATTGGAACACACGCAAGCTCCTTACCTCTCGTCAGAAGCTTTGACATGGCGCCAGCATCGCGGTAAAAAAGGCATAAATTAAATCCGAAATGTGGATGGCAGAAAATCCACCATGGACAGCGATTTTAGAAGAAGAGTTATGAATGTTTGAAAATCTTCCCTTCCACTGCTCTCCACTGAGAATATATATGCAATCCCATAGTTGGAACGGTGGGGTGTTGTTATGGGAACCGGACCAATGTTAAAGGCCTCTGTAGGCATCAACCATTATATAGACAGAGTCCACGTTGGGGTACGTATATATACGGACTTGGGATATGACGCCACCTAGCGTCGACGTACGTATATATACAGACTTGGGAAAGAAAGAATTAACACATTTTCAAAGTGTACATTTTATAAGTCACAGATGTATCGTTTTCATATCGTAAATAACTGAATATATTAACTTTGGCAAAAAGTGTTTAATCCACATCCGCAGCTTTGTTACAAGTGAAACTGACTTCCTCTTCAAAATAAGAGCCACTTGTAAAGATGAGTCAACACTAGTTTTCTCAAGAGATTGTGAGAGTAGGAACGAAGATTGCTCAGTAGACCGAGAGCTTTTCCTTCTGGCACAGCTCTGTTTTCATCGCAACAGTGCACTGTAAACTAATCTAGTGTGTGTTTCTGTTTCTAGGAGGAGTTCCCCTCTCTCCCGGTGGATAAGGTGACAAAGATTCTCTCCGATGAAGATCTCAACGTTCCTAAAGAGGAGGCCGTATTTGAGGCGGCCATGTTGTGGATCAATAAGTGTCCTACACGCAGTCAGCACTTTGAGAAGGTCAGTCACTTCTCAATGTTTCACCTGATTTACTGCAAAGACTAAGTGACTTATTTTCTATCAATTACACACCCCACGGCGTGAAGCCTTGAATTTGTGGAGATGTGTTTAGTTGTTGACGCATTCCTAAGCCTAAATAATTTGACCAGCGGAGTCTCCAGTAGGCCATTGAGTCTGTCATCAAGTTATTGGCTTTGGAATGTGATCAAAACAACATTCTCCGATGCAGTTAAAATATATCGTTATACCCATATGCATGTGTAAAGTAAATAAATTAAATTATAAATAATTAATAAATAACCTGCCAGATGTCATGGAATTCCCTCAAGGCATACCTGAGATATCACGTTCACGATGTTGCCGTACGTACGTTCCTCCAAAAATAGGTGTACGTTTATGTACGTACAGACGTAAAGACTCTGTCTTGAGGCAGATGTAGAGATTTGAAATGTTGTCTTCGCCCAATGTCCAGTTTTTACACTAGTATAAAAATGAGTTTTTGTTCTTGAAGTTCCTAGAGCTGATCCGTCTTCCTCTGATCAGTCCCTCGTACCTCCACGATGCGATGGAGTCTCTGGAGGTGGTGAAAGAATCCCCGTGCTGCCAGAGGCTCATCTCTGAGGCCATGGAGCAGCATCACCTGCCCTACAGTGAAGCAGTACACCCACGTAGGACCAAAGGTACAGTTGGGTGCCACCGATATTGTCCCTTATCATTTGACCCATTTAGGCCTGACCTCAACATTTTTTAAAATCCTTCTAAATCCTCCAGTTTTCTGAAATAAATATTTTCACGATTTTTCAAAAATAGCAGACCTACAAGCTCGTAGCGCGCCACCGAGTGGCGCGCTATGAGCTTGTAGATCTGCTATTTTCCAATAGCTAAATTATAACAATGTTTAAAACACCAAAAGGGGTTCCCGCCCAAAATGGGTTAACTGTCCTTTTGCGCAGATCACGCAAACCTCAGCAAAAAGAAAAGGACAATATCGATGGCCTCCAACTGTACACTGCTGCCCTACAGTAACATGTCATGTGTACATACAAAAAGTTTTTATTCTCTCTCCCCCCCCTCTTCTCTGAATTAAAAGATGTGTCTACTGTATGTTCTCTCTCTCTCTCTGTATTAAAACATGTTGTGTCTATGTTCACTCTCTCTGTATTACAACATGTTGTGTCTATGTTCACTCTCTCTGTATTTCAAGAGGTGATTGTGATGGTGGGAGGTCAGAGTGACGGCAAGCTGCTTGACCGCGTTGAGTGTTTGGATCCCGGGCATTGCGACACCAATGCACCAATCTACAAGAGTCTGACCTGTCTGCCATTCAAATTGAGCATGCATGGTCTGGCTGTGTTAGGTGAGGAGGATCATCAGGGTCAGATACAGCAATACAACGGTAAGAAATGACAATAAGAAGCACCCTCGATATAGCCCGACACTGCATTTTCATTTCATTTCACTTCATTTTGAATGGGCGTGGCTAGCGATTCAGGGCTGAGGCCAAGGCTACCCTCGATACGGAACAGTTTACAAAGGTTTACACCTACACAAATATCCTCCTGCACGATGCAGACAAAACATGTTTGTCCTCACAAAACAGAAAAGTGCCATTGTCAAACAGAGTAACCAGTACTATCAGTGCAATGCAAAGAATTGTGACATTGTTCACGGTGCAATCGGTAAGATACGCTGTCAGATGGGGGGGGGGGGGGGGGGCACGAACGCATTCAAAGTTTTTCAAGTGAGCCCTGGTCTGCATATTATCTTTAATGGCAATCTATCTTGAGGTCTGAAAATGTGCATTTCTTTAACAATCAAGGCATAAGCCGTGTTAATTTTGCTCTTCTCCCACCATAGGCACTGCTTTGTATGTGGCCGGGGGACAACTACTTCCTTCAGTCAATCTTGATTGGCGACGTCAACACCAATATTTTGGTAAAAGACACAGCAATCTACAAGTCCTTCCGAAATTACTGTAGCCTGCATAACCTGGTTCAGTTGATTTCTCAATATACAAGGGTATGCCCTGACTCTCAAACCATCTTAGACCTCATCTTGACAAATGACCTGACCAAGATCTCCAGAAGCGGTGTCATACAGTGCAGTATAAGTGATCATGATATCATTTATTGTACTCGCAAACTTCACAAATCTGCAGTCAATTGTCATAACACAATCAGATTCAGATCATTAAAAAACTACACCTGTGAAGCATTAAATACAGCTCTGGAGAATAAGCCCCAAAAACTTTGGAAGTCCCTTAAGGAACTGGGCTGTAACAACAGGCTCAAAACAAAGATCACAAATCTCAACATTAAAATAAATGGCTCGCTCATCTCTGATAAGCTGAACGTGGCTAACTGCCTAAATGGTTTCTTCACAACCATAGCTTCCACACTGGTGGACAAGTTGCCCTCCCATTCAGGCCTTTATGGAGAGCAGCATATAAGATCTTTTTACAAAAGTCTTGGTGCTGTTGAGGACAGCTTCAAAATCTCGTCCGTATCAACAGAGGACGTGTTACTAAAACTCAGCGCCTTACAGCCAACTAAGGCTACTGGCCATGATGGTATCCCCACTAGGTTCCTCAGAGATGCAGCGGTTTCTATTGCCCCCGTTGTGGCTTACATTACAAACCTGTCCATCAGACAGGGCCATGTCCCACAGGAATTCAAACTTGCAAGAGTAGTTCCTCTCTATAAAAAGGGTAGCAAGTTGGACCCTGGGAACTACCGCCCTGTGTCCATCCTTTGTTCCATCTCAAAGGTCATAGAGAGACTAGTATATGAACAGATAAATTCATATCTGCTTAATAACAAGCTTCTTTTTGAATTCCAGTCAGGCTTCAGAAAATCTCACTCCACTGATACATGTCTGTTATACTTGACTGATAGCATCAGACGTGAGGTTGACTCAGGCAAGTACTGCGGCATGGTCATGCTGGACCTTCAAAAGGCTTTTGACACTGTGAACCACTCCATACTGCTAAACAAGCTGAAGGCAATCGGTTTTGATGGCCCATCGTTAAACTGGGTGAGATCTTACCTTGAGGGAAGGAAACAGGTGGTCGATGTGAATGGTACCCTGTCTACTTCCCTCCCAGTAGAGTGTGGGGTCCCCCAAGGGAGCATCCTAGGGCCTCTACTGTTTCTAATTTATGTAAACGACATGAACTCGGCATGTAAATGCAATCTGTTCTTGTTCGCAGACGACTCAGCTCTCCTGGTCTCGGACAAAGATAAGTCGCAGGTCGAGAGAGTACTCAGCACAGAGCTCGGTAGCATCTGTCTTTGGCTCTCCGACAACAAATTGTCACTGCACCTTGGGAAAACTGAGTCTATTCTGTTTGGTTCAAGTCATAACCTCAACAAGTCCCCGGGCTTCACAGTTAGAGTGGGTGACAGTGTGGTCACAAATAGGGAAGAGGTCACTTACTTGGGTTGTATACTAGATAACAAACTCACGGGTGAAAAAATGGCAATGAAAGTGATCTCAAAGGTCAACCAGAGAACTCGTTTCTTGGGCAGGATATCCCCTTATGTCAACAGCAGTGCTATGAGGATCTTGGCCGGTGCCCTCATCCAGTGCCACTTTGACTATGCTTGTACTTCATGGTACAGAGGTATCTCCAAGCTATTGAAAACAAAGCTGCAGACCTCCCAAAACAAGCTTGTGAGGTTACTACTAAAATTGAACCCCAGGTCTCATCTTACCTCTGCCCACTTTAGTAGCCTGGGATGGCTAAGAGTGGAGGAGAGAGTATCTCAGCTCTCATTGTGTCTGGTCTTCAAGATCCTAGATGCCTCTGTTCCTAAGTACCTGCTGGGCTACCTGCCCAGAGTGAGGGATGCTCACAGGTACTCAACCAGAGGAAGTCCATATGATCTAGTTCCCCCCAGTTTCAGGACACTCAAGGGAAAAAATGCTTTTTACTACGCAGCCACTACTCTGTGGAATGCACTCCCTCCAGCCCTGAAATCCCTAAATTCTATTGCAAGATTTAGGAAAGACCTGAAATCATGGCTCCATCTACACACTAACTGGTCATAGTTAGCTTCCGACCCTGGATAGCCCATCTCCCATGCTCTGGACTATTCTCTCAGGGTACCTCTTGTCCTATGTATATAGCTCCCAGCCTTATATATAAGGATTATTTATTATATGTTCCATGGTTGTTTTTGTTTGTACAGTATGTTTGTGTATAGTTTCATGTTTCAAAGTGGACCACAATGGAAACAAGCGAAGGCTTTTTTGTGTCTAAGTCCATTTGGCGTTTTTTAAAATGATGTCATTTTCTGTAATTTTCTTAAACTGCCAATAAAGTATTCTATCTATCTATCTATCTAGTCAGTAAGAAGTTGTGGCGCTACGACCCTTCACATGATGACTCATGGACCATGATGGCTTCCATGAATGAGGCACGCTGTGACTTCGGTAAGACTGATTGTCCATTAGGGCTCGTAAATGAATATTTGATTATTGAATATTCCTTGAATATACGGGATAACTTATCTTCGATAAAGTACGAAAACCAATGTATCAAGTTGTAAAAACAAACAAACAAAACATTTTATTGGATTCAAGCAGCCTCTTCCACAATACAATACGTACAATGAGTCATTTTCTGTGGGGATTCATCATCATCATCAGATATATTCGATATCGGGGCCAATTTTATAGACAATATTCAAGATTAATTTCTGAGTAATGTTAACCTAGCCCTATGGTCCATAGGCCTGGTGGTGCTGGATGGCTATCTGTGGGCAGTGGGTGGCCAGGGCTGCAGTGGGTGCTTTGCGGAGCGCTACGACCCCCGCACCAACACCTGGCAGCTCAATCAGGACATGCCACGCTGTTCCAACCCTGTTGTGGTCGCACTGGATGGACTGATCTACGTTTTTGGTATGGGACACATTTATGCACCTTGCAGGTTCACCTGTTTTTAATTGGGACTCGAACGGTGTGTCATAGGTTAACAAGGAGTGCCATCTAAAAATGGAAAACAGAAAAAAACACGTACATCTGTGATTGGCACAGAATATGTTAAAAAACTCAGACATTCACTGCCATGGACGGCAAGTTTGAGCTATTTCAGGTTTTTACATTAGATGGCCCTCTTGGCTAACCTGTGATCCACCGTTCAACTCCCAGTGAAGCCAAGAGCAAGAAAACTACATGGTCGCAATAATCGCCTCCCATCCACTTTGAGAATATTTCTCTTTCCACTTTTGCTACGACCACCATTCAATTGTCAATGGGCTCTACAGAACAGCTGAAGCCAGGCAGAAATGGCACGGACATTATAAATAAATAAATGAAATGTGAGCTGTAATTATATTCCATCATATTCACGTGCTTTTGGAGAGAAATGACTCTATGCAGTCACTTTCAGTAGTAGAGGCCTGCAGAGGGGAGCTGTATGTGTCTGTGACACAGGTGATGGTCGTTAATACATCAAGGAAGGCAATTATGTTTCTGCACTGTCAAATAGGTCTACATCTATCCTAAGATGCCATCAAAGAAAATAAGAAATGTTAACTCGAGCTAGGTTTAAACATGAAAGCATGTTTACAGTTGTTGCACAGAAATTAAGTAATTTTACATGAAAAGTAATGCTACTTTTGCAATGTAGTTAAATAAAAAAGCTTGGGGGGAAGATAAATCATTAAAAAAAAAAGATTTGTCGGTCATTTGACATTCACAATTCAATTGTTAATTGCAATTATTTGTGTGACAATAATTAATCATCCACTTAAATTTGTAATTGTGACATCCCTGTTGACAATGATTATTGTTATTATTACATATTCATAGTTCTCCTGTTGACAATGCATAATGATTTGGCCTGTGTCCTCCTGGTTCCTAGGTGCTGGTTCCCCTGACACAGACACGGCCAAATTGCAATGCTACAAGCAGAGACGTATTGGTGACAACCAAGGTGGGGTGACCTTTTTTTGTGGGTTCCTTCTACACCACGTTTTTTTTTCTTTCGTTTTTAGCTTTTTCCAAAAACTGGACCTACCTACAACAATAATATAATACTTTCTCTAAAAAACAAAGCATTTCTGATGGTGCCTTGCCTAGGCTCTTCAAATGCATTATTGATATTATTCCATAAAGTTTAAAGACGGAGAGTTAAAATTGGGTGCCATGACAACGGTATTGCATATTGGGGCGGGGTATGCATTCCTGATTTCCATTGTTCTCAACTTGCATCGTTCCCAAGTAGGCCGGTGGCAGATGGGCACAGGTCTAGTAGATGATGATGATGATGAAAACACACAGGGATAAATGGCCTAAAAATACAAATATTGGAAAATGATTACACCCATTTCAGTGATGGTGCATTGGGTCATTTGGGAGATATTTTGTATTGGGAGTTGGTACCTAGCATGAAATGCTTTTATTAAAAAATAAAATGAAATCTTAGAAAGGATAAAGGTGTAGGCCAGTTTATGGTGCAAGAGCTACATGTGGGTCAGGACAGGAGAACCCATTTCCTCTGCCTATCTTACCAATCCATGGAGATATATAGCAATGCAAGTGTATATGCGTTCAAAATACTGGCGTCGGTCAGAGGAGTCAGTGTAGAGGATGTGTATAGAGATAGATTGTAGATACACATTATGACTGAGTACAGAGCACAACAAAGGGTTTTCAAAGCTGCTGGCAGAGATGTACAACTTGGAAACATCAGCAGGGCAGATCTTTTGTGGCACCTACACTGGGCTTTAGCAGTGCCATGAATAAGGTAATATGAAGGTGGAGCAAGTGCTAAAGAGTTTCATGGTGGATCTGGATGTAGACAGCAAGAATGCCAGTGTGGCTGGACAGGCACTGGACCTGTGCCTCAAGTTGGTGGCTCCTGAGTATGCCCACAAACCCTGGAACCGCTTCTTTGAGCAAAGGCAGGTATAGTGTGTGTTTGCCTACAAAGACAGCAGGTTTGGGTGGCTCTCCAGGGCAGCAGCAGTCCTAACCTACCACTTTGGCCATCTGACAGAGGTCCTGTTCCAGAACCTTTACATAAACACTCATAAACAACCGCCTGGCCTGCCTCGTCAGAGAAGTGATGGAGCTCTCTACCTCAAGGTGGTCCTTGTGGTGTTTGCCTGCCAGCCCTTCTATGGCAGAACCATAGAGAAATATGCTACCCATACTCAGCTCAGGGAGTTCTACTAGCTTGTCAGTATTGTAAAGAAGACATACACAGAGGAGGTCCTGAACTCGGTGTCAGACATGGCTGCTGAACACTTGGAGGAAGTGAAGAAGCTGACCAATCTCATGCAGCCCCACCTGCAGACTGTCCTGGCCAGGCAGAGGAGGGACTATGGCATTGATGAGGAGACCTTCCCAATGGACTATCCTGTCAGCGAACAGGCATGCAAGATAGATGAAACCCCTGTGCACAACATTGGAATGGAGAGACAATGTGGCAAGGTGGACTACAGACTGAAGAAGCTATGCACATTAAATGCAGTCAGCAGGTCATTCATTTTGCAGAAGAGCCAGGGGTTTAGGGCTGGACAGATTCCGTCCTTCAGAGGTTTCAAGGCAGCAGCCCAAGCAAAAAGGGAGGTCGAACTAAACTGGAGTAAACTCATGAAGACTACATTTGAGAAACAAGAGATGGCTCAAAGAAAGGATAGGAAGAGACTAGACAAGCTGGACACACTGAAGTCCAGAGGTGGCCCCTTCACTGACAGTGGGGAGGTTGAGTAGTTCTTTGTGGATGATCAACAATGCAAAGTGGCAGAGGATGAAGTTGGAGGTTCAGTTTGCCTATCTTCCGAATCCAGATGGCACTGCCCAGTGGGAAGAGGAGGATGAATACAGCACAGGAGTTTGGAGATGCCCTCATGTCATACCTGGGCAAGAGGAGTGACTGAACCACACTGGAATATGAAAAGGTCTTGAAAGGCTGCATGGCATATGGGACAGGAGCGACAGAATAACTGTGAGCTGCTACTTAAAGGGGCATTCCACTCATTTTCAACATTTTACTATGTCATTAATATACCTTAGAGCTGTTGTGTGGAAATAATAAAGCCCCCCCCCATTCTGTGTTTCCTAGAACTAGAGGTCTGAAAAAAATCATTAACATGGTGAAACACATCTTGTATTTTTTTTTTTTTTTTAGGTCGTATGTGGACGTATGTGGCACAGGTCCCCTGTGCCACATACGTCCCTGCCTACAAGTACAACCCCAAAACAGCAGAATGGACAGAAGTGGCTGCTATGCAGGTTCCACGTTCTGCTTCAGCTGCCTGCACCCTCAATGGAAAGATCTACGTTATAGGTATCATACCTGTTCTTAACCACTTGTCTTAAACTCTCTGTTTAGGCCACAGCAGTGGCCATAGCCGTCATCACAAATGTGATGAGGTCATCACAAGTGGCTGTACATGATCTACTCACTGGTCAGCAAAAATAATTTGAAGACTCTAACAGGAGTTTTTCTTACAAGTTTTCTTTTTGACTCATGGTACCACAGCACCTCAAAGGGCTCCATACATCCCAAAACAAACTGGCTAGGCTACTACTTGGCCTCTCAAAACCGCTGTTTTTGTATTGACCTGTACTTTCGTTGATATGTTGATCTACAGACTGTTAATACAATTTTCAATCAATCATCAATCATGGCCGTTTGTGGACGTTTTGCGTATTATATTCCCTGACTATATCTGGTTAATACCCTGAGCGGGAAGGACAGAGTTCTCCGTTCAATCGATTAGTAACGCCCAGCACTCAGGACGGAGATTGATCAAAAGGACGGAGATTATTGATATCAAAACCGATCGCATCGCTCCACAGGCTGGGAGCGTCTGTTGCGCAACATTCAATGTTATTTTCCGGTGGGACGTCATCGAAAATGTTCCCCCTCATTTTAGCCGACGAGATCGAAAATCTTAAAACGTGAATAACTCTTGATCTAAATCATTCCGTCCAATTCTAAGAAAAACGTATGTGTTAGACGGCCCATCGCGGTCCCATCGCTAGTCACGTTAGAATTGATCATACCTCCAGTTGTTGTCGATCGGATCGAGAGGGTTTTGGTTACATCAAGCTACTTCAGCCACATCCGTGATAGCATCCGGTCCGTCGCTAAATGTGCTCCGCTGCTATAAATGGCTGGGCTGCGGGCGCTATGATTTAATGGATTAAATAACCCTGGGCGTTCGGGGTGTTAATTCCTCTTTATCTAACAGGTGGTAAGCTGTTAGATACATCAGTTGGTGTTCAGATCACGAACAAGGTGGAGTGCTATGACCCAACGACAAACCAGTGGACCATGTGTGCGTCGATGCTGCGTCGATGCTGCTATTCTGGTGTGGTTGCGATGGCTGGAAAGATCTACGTACTAGGCGGGTACTATGGCGAGTAAGAGACAATTTACTATAACCTGGAAATAAAGTGTCTGTTCACCACCAAACATTTCTCTCATTGCTATTGGTTCTGTCTTTGTTTAGCAAGGAGATCCTTGCCGTCCAAGAGTACTGTGACCAGACGGACACATGGGAGCTCCCCGACTATCGCACCCAACGGTCCAGTTACCCATATAAAAGAAGAGGGCCGGAACCTAAAGGTCGCAGCTTTTTCAGCTGTGTCTCTCTCTGGCGGAGTACAGATGTAAATGACGTACCTTACCCTAATCCACATGAGTCTGACGAAGACGATTCCGGTTCCTACTACTCCGATTAATGACCAGTAAATGCGTTCATGGGTGCAAAAGATGCCATATACTGTGTATATGAGGTGAGCACTGTAGCAAATCAAACCCTGGAAGTGTCTTGCACAATAGCTTCACATGCCTAATGTGATGTCTTTGTAGGTTATGCACTGTATAGATAATACATGCTTTCCTGTTTGTTTCTTTTGTCTAGCTGTGAACTTATATTTATGTTTTGAGACATCGAGGGACACACGTTATGTGTGTAAAAATGTGTATTACGGTAATTAGCTACCGAGGGTGTTTTATTTTTGTCTATTATTATACACACGCACAGGAGTATAAGTACAATGTGTTAAGTATTGTGTATACTTGATATACCATGTTGCTCATGGTAGTTATGGGGTACAGGATTTATAAAATAAAAAAGGTGTCTTTTGATAACATTTTTGTAATGATATATAGCACACAATGTGCATGTACCAGTGCAACCTTCATAGAGTTTATTGGTTAAAATGTTGTTACGTTTTAAAGAAATACAAAAATAAAACAAAAACTCATCTCAATGAATCAATTTCAGTGATGGTATATCATCTGTCTCTCTGGCAACTACAGAACATGTGCTATGATATTGTGACGGTAAAACAACACTCACCACAATGGTGAACAAAAAAGATCTAGCAGCTTGTCGGCACATTATTGAAACATTATGACATAGCCTATCTATGTATATCAATGATTACAATCTGGGCAGACACTGATGAACTGTAGACGATGGCAGGTGAAGAGCAATTATACTTTTCACACAGTTCATACATAGTCCATTATGGTGAGAGCCTCCATTCATCATACATCATCACATTGCGGCCAATCACTTTTGGCGTCCTCACTGTTCTGTCCTCAATTTTTATTTTTTATCCTCACTTTTTAATCAGAAGTTTTCGCCAGCTCCAGCATTAAAGGGTGGTGGTAATAATATTAATAATACAAATAAAATATTAATAATGTAATGTAATAATGCATGTATAATAGTAGGCTATACAAGATATTAGCTAGTATGGTGTGGTGTGGTGTGGTGCAGAATCATATTTGGAACAGCAGATGGCAGCATCATCCAAGGTATTTGTGTCTGGGGTTTTAAACTCATTAGTTTCCCATTCAAGTCTCACATAAACACAACAAGACGCATGGGCATTCTAACCCAGTTACTTTTTAGCTCAAGAGTCAAGACCCAAAAGAGCCAAGAGACCCAAGTGCACAACGAGTAACTTCTAGCAGCATTGTGAGCATTATAGATCTGCTACTTTCGCTACTGTTCATAAATTCATAAAATGTAAGCTCACAATGCGTGCTTTGCAGTTCGCACTGCAGCTTGTAGATGGCTATTTAGGCTACTTTCACTACTTCTATTTCTACTACCATTTGTTTTCAAAAGTATCGAATTTCTTAGATTTTTCTTTTTTTATTCATGAAATTACTTGAAATCATTGCATTTGTTTTTAATTCATGATTTATTTATTTGTCCGCGACCCACAAATGGGGTCCCGGCCCACTGTTTGAGACCCAGTGATTTAGAGCGTCAGCCCCGCCCATTTAGCTGATGCAGGCCAAGTCATGCGGTAGTACATGGGTAGTACGCCCCCCATAGCCCCTCCTCCTCCTCCTCCTCCTCCTCCACTGTTTTGAATGTGACAGAAGAGATATCATCATGTCGGCGTAACAGTGTGAGCTGTGGAGTGAGTCTCATGGAGCTCATTGTTTTTTGGGACCCGAGTCCATCGTCCTGACGCTAATACAATTGGATCATATCTTCGTCAGGGGGGAAGCTGATAGCTGGAGATCGTTGTTCGGTTCCCCCCCGAGCTGAAGGAAGGAAGGAAGGATTAGGAGTAGGACCTTTAGGACACATCCATTGATTGATTGATTGAAGAATTTATTAACAGTTTGCAGAATTACAGTACATTTCAAGCACAAACTCAATACAAAGGCTGTTAACTGTGAGTGGACGACCCAATTAAGCATTACACTTGTTTCCAACAGGGTCCACCATGTTCAAATCATCAAAACATTTAGAGACGTACAAATAGACACTTCTATAGACAGAACAGGAATTCATCAAAAAAGAATTCATCAAAAAGGAGGTAAAAAGGGAAAAGAAATATATACAGTGAGGGGAAAAAAGGGGGGGGCGGGGGGGGGATTCAGATTTTACGGGGGCCAGTTTCGAATTGCAGCCATCCGTAGGTGCCCTTTGAGAGCGGTTTTGAAGGAGTCAAGGGATTCGCATGTCTTAATGACAGTTGGTAGGGCGTTCCACATTTTGGTGGCATAGGAGCGAAAAGAATTTAGTCCCTTGTTTGTGCCGAATCTGGGTTGTACATGGTTCGTTGCACTCCCTCTGGTGTTGTGGGTGTGGACTTCGTTAACATTAAGGAAGTATCTAGACAGGTACATGGGTATCTTGGTGGTGTATCGAATCTTGTGGACCAGACCCATTGCAAGATGCTGTACTCTGTCGTCGACCCTAAGCCATTCCAGCCTGTCGAAGTGGGCAGGGGTGAGGTGGGTTCGGGGGGCTAGATCAAGTAGGAGCCTGACCATGGAGATCACAGCCGAGGGAGAAGCCGAGGAACGCAGGTGAGAGTGACTGACTGGGGTAGTACTATCATGGGCCTTCCTGGCAAGCGGTGGCACGCTGACATCTGTGACCTATCGGTTGTTGTGACTCGTAATTCAGGCAGCATTTTCCTCCGAGGTGGAAAGCCTGGTGACGCGAGGTTAAGGCAAAATCGCTGTCGGAAAAGGGTAGATCTTCTTTACTGATTGCATCACATTATTACATAGTAAATTTAGCCTTGCCTTTGGCTAAATACATATATGATAGTCTGGCTCCAAGGCTAAATTGGCAATTATTACACGTCTATAAGGGAAACGTATTTACATCCCTTTCCAAAAAGGAAAACACTTGTTATTATACTTATTATGTTATAAGCTACGACTCGAGAGTCTTAATCTAAGGCTATCCGTAACGTACGTCTCTAAATGTTATGGTGGATTGAAAATGGTGGACCCTATTGTAAACAAGTCTAGTGCTTTATGGTGTCGTCCACAGTTAAGAGTTTTGTATTGAGTTGTGCTTGAAATGTACTGTAATTCTCCAAACTGATTAACCACGTCAGCCCATATATACTATTTGAAAATAGATGATCTACAAGCTCATGACGCGTTGCAAGTCGCAACAGATCTGCTAATTTTGTGTTTTATTTTAACCCTTAGACAGATTACTACTGGAAAACACGTGGAGTTTTGCATTAGTTCTGTCTGACTTGTACGTGATTTTCCGTAGTTCTCTTTTTTTATTAATACCAATAAATTAATTCGGTCCGCACCTCTGTATAGAGTATCGAGCATAAATATCAACTACATTTCCCAGAATTCCCGTGTCACGTGACACACGTGTATGCTTTCCTATTGGAAACTGACGCCCAGCCAACAGTGAACAGGGGCGTTGGTTGACTCCTCCGAGGTGGGAACTGGAGGAAGAGTTTTTCAGCCAGGTTTGCAGTCGCCGCAAAAAAAACAATCTGAAAAATGATCCATCCGTGTCCAGTGGCATTCTCCAGTCCCAGACCGTTGGCCGGGCTGCAACATCCACCCTCGCGGATTACACGTGTGCAATGTTTTTTCTTCTCCCCACCGGAGTTACCACCAAGGCTGATGCCTTCGCTAAAAGGTAATTTTATTGTATTCGAAAATGCCCTAATATGACATGTCTAGTAAGACGATCCCTATATTTGGCCCGAGCCGACCTAGTGCTGATATCAGATAGATGTGGTAGAACCATATATGGATAGATCTAACTGGTTTAGTCATCGTGACAGGCATAGTCGGAGAATATATAACAAGGGTCGGTACTATAGGTGATCGACGTAGCTAACAAAAACATCTGATCAAATGAATGTATTGTACTGTGTCTTTGTGGGCCGAATCGTGGCATCGTGGCATACAAATAGATCTTTGTATAATTAGTATCACGATAAAATAATATGGCGACGTTAGAATGACAATGAGTGATCGTGCGTAATGTAGCTGCCCAGCGTATATCCAGCACCATCGCGTCACCACATTCCACTGGCTGTTGGCTAGTAGTAGTTGCTAACAAACGCTGCACAAATGGTACTGGCTATTGGCCGGGCCACAAGCCCGGGCAATAGCCAGTACCAATGTTGCTGGATGATTGCGACGCAATGGTGCTGGATATACCCTGGGCAGCTAGCTACATTACCAGCGATCACTCATTGGTGTTTCATTCTAACGTCGCCATATTATTTTATCGTGATACTACTTATACAAGCATCTATTTGTATTTTTCATGCCACGACTCGGCCCACAAAGACACTGCACAATAAAATCATTTGATCGCCAGCAGCCGGGTAAAACGCCATGTAATAGTAGCGTGCACTGACTACAGCTAAAATGTTTATTTCTTTTTATATATTTAGAACTGGCATCAGATGAGGAGGAGGAGGAGGAGGATGAAGAGTCAAGACTGCGATGGCGTTCTCCGACACTGAACCGGATTCATTCATTCATTCATTTCAGGGGGGGGCAGTTTTTGGGTGTTTTTTTTATTTAGCCTACTCACACATAACCTGACTCCGCCAGATGGGGCAGCAGAGAGTACACTGGGTTCCCCCCTCCTGCTCCCATCTGGGAACTCTCAGGCAGACTTGATAGAGACACACGGGGACTACAAATTTCACGCCCCCAAATGAGACAGCGGCCCCACTTCTGGTCCGTTAGACCAGTGTACTGCATGCCAGCCCATAGAAGTCAATTGAAATTCCACTGTAGTTAGCCTACTTTTAAAATAATACAACATGAACTGAAGACTATATTGATTTGAATAAAAATATGTTTCCAAATGTATGAAGTGTCTTTGTCAACATATTTTTTTGTTTTCTCAATAGATGACTTGTTTGACATTTAATTTACCACTTGAATGAGTTACCCATAATGTTAACGGAGCAGAGCTGAGTTGACAGACTGATTACCTGTCGCTTATAAGTGACGTTCCAAGCGCCGCCGAGTTTGAAGATACATTATCCGTATTTGTGGTGCATGGTGTGAACATGCAGGCGTATATGAATTCTTTACCTGCCGCGGAGCTCCGACGGTACAAAGAAAAAATAAAACTTGTTGGATTATCAATTTGTCCATATGATTTGCCTAAAAGTAGTTGGGAAAATGACCCAACTAAATGGCCAGGAGTGGTGCTTGAAATGTACTGTAATTCTGCAAACTGTTAATAAAATTTTCAATCAATCAATCAAACATATCCAGATATTGTCAACTATCTAGTGGATTCTCCAGGTTTATAGATAATAAAATATCAATTAGAATCTATCTTATTTATTACAGTTTTAATACATATTACAATATATGGGCCTATTTATTTATATAGCCAATATATTGCAATTTCACGGGAATTGGGAGCTTCATGCATGAAGAATAATATAATAAATTACTTTTAGGCAGTCAATTTCAGTCTGTGTAATCCTATATAGCAGCATATGCTCCTCAGATGATTTTGCCTGACTTCTTGATATTGTCAATCTATATCATATTCAGTAGGATTAATTGTTCACATGACGCTCGTCCTTCACGTGCGTCGTGGCGTGACTTGCTTTGTTTTGAGCGCCTGGCTAAGTTATGTGCATTTGTAAACGTTCAGATTTCAAATAGCCTATAAAGTGCTCACCCCCGGGGACACGGATGTTAGAATTTTGAACAGGCTGCTATTAACACCCGTGCATCCCGTATTGTTCAAGAAAATGCATTTTAATCCGATCGGTGACCATTTTCTATAAAGGTTATAATAATGCATGAGTGCAATACACCTCCCAACCGATAAGGGCACGTATTGAAAGCATATAGCGAAAAAATTAGAAATTGGCCAGCCGTCGGATAAAAATGCTTTTTATTGAACAATATAAGGACTACACGGGTGCTAATAAACGTGCAAATGTATAACATCCGTAGCTCCGGGGGTGAGCACTTTATATTTGAAATCTGAACGCTTATGTACACTTAAACGTTGTAAATGTAGCAAGGCACTAAATACAGGGTGAAGTTGCGTCATGACTGACTATCATAAGTTTCAAGGCTATTTTCACTGTGACATATACATTCATAAGCTTCACTTGAATACTTAATTTCCACCACTTGTGGAGTTCACAAACTTCTTCTGGATGGTTTCACAGATTTTTTACTAGTGGATGGGTGCAGCCATTTCTGTCTCTTTTCATGATCAGCTGGAAGTTGATGAAACATCAAGTCTGGGTTTTTTTCTTTGTTGTTTTTACAAAGAGGAACGCAGCACACTTTAGGCATGATGAAGACCGGCCGTTTAACCGTTTACAACGCTGGACTGTGTCACGCTCGTCGTGGTCGCTCGATCCGTCGCTGGGGAATGCCGCATCTAGCGGTATTTATAAGGATTAATGCGTGACGTACAAATCATACGTCAGGGAAACTTCAATATATCCGATGCTAGCAGTCTTTACAATCTTATGGAGTATATTATAGTACATTGTGGGTTGTATATTGAGATGGCAGGTATATGACATTAAAAAGGACAAATAAAACATATGGGACACATTATTCGAACACAAAATAAATCGCTACAGCCTCAGTAATGAACCAGTGAAATAAGGGTATTTTATGATGCCTCTCATAGGGATTGCATTGGCAGCTGCAGTACACAGTTGAAACGGACCAGAAGTGGGGACGCTGTCTCATTTGGGGGCGTGGAATTTGTAGTCCCCGTGTGTCTCTATGCCCGGCCACAAAACGGCCTGGCCAATCAGCAGCAGCTAGAAGCTAGAAGCTGCTGCTAGAAGTTACTAGAAGCTGCTGCTGATTGGCCAGGCCGTTTTGTGGCCGGGCATCAAGTCTGCCTCAGAGTTCCCAGATGGGAGCAGGAGGGGGGAACACAGTGTACTCTCTGCTGCCCCATCTGGCGGAGTCAGGTTAACTCACACACACACACACACACCGTCAAGGACTGGGTTTGGGGACATTTGGGAGGAGTAGCTCTGATCCATAGCTCTAAATGCGCATTTAGAGCTATGGATCAGAGCTAGGGGAGGAGTAACTGTTTTGTATGTAGGCCTATTTATTTTCTGTAATATTTATCATTTTATTATGTTAGTAGTCGTAAAAAATAAAAGACGCTTTTACAATGAGTTAGACCTGTCATGACTATTTTGTTCACTATTGTGAGGTTTATTGTATATGACTAAGCAAGTTTCAACTGTGATTTACTCTGTAACGGTAGATGGTAATAACTCAATTTCTTTTTTTATAATACAGTATACATTCAAGTCTATATTTTGATACATATCATGGGCACCAAGTCATATCAAAACAATGTCCTTGGATGTGTTTTTTATCAAAACTGTGTTTCTTCATAACAGGTTTTTGAGATACATGCATGAATAGACAAGGTACTGGTAAGACTATGTAAACATGGTATATATCAAAATGTGCGTTAGAATGTCTAATTTTACCCCAAAAAAGAATTGAGTTTATATGATGTTCCAATTTCAGAGCTATGGGGACTTTTAGCTGGATAGGTCAGATTGATCATGACTGACCATGCTATTTATAGATGGCAAAATATCTACAGTGGTACATGTGAGAAACATTTTATTTTAATTGAACTAGACAACTCACCCTTTAAAATGAGATATTGCATGGCTATGTACGCCCAGCAGAAAAAAAGTTATTTAGAAAATAAAACTTCAACCGGGCATAACTTTTTTTGGTTGTCCTAGAAACGGAAAACAGTGTAAATGCAGGCTCTTTTAAATGGCTTCCAACACAAGAACTAAATATTTTATCAACTCAGTTCATTTTTTTCCTGGAAGCAGACAAGTCAAGCTTTCTCTGAAGGTCTTTCGTTGTCACACATTCACAACAGAGAATTTTCAATAAATCATTCAAAAACGCCATTCTGCCATAGAGAAGTCTACAAACTATATAGAAATCCTTGAAACTCTCAAAGAGTTAAACATTTTATACATTTGAAAACTTGAAATGGGACATTCTGCATAATGAGAACTTTCACGTTTGGTACTTCCAAGTTTTGATGCCAGTACCTTTGTACTTTTTACTCAAGTAAATTCAGAACGCAGCACTTTTACTTGGAACAGAGTATTTCTATAGAAATGTGAGTAGTTCTTCCACCACTGCTCCCGGGGGCTTGGAGGACAAGGACATAAATTACATGGACGTTCTTGGTACAGTGGGCACTCAGGCAGAAGGCCTCCCCACCCACCCTCACCCGCCCACTCACCTCGCCATGGAGCAGCTCTCTCCTGCGGCCCTGCGGCTCGGCTGGCGCACAGACACACAGACAGAACAAGGGTATGGAGAATAATGAGGGGACGCAGACAGAGAGAGATTGGAGGGGAGGGGGAGGAGAGGGGAGGGGAGAGAACAGAGAGAGAGAGAAACAGAGATGGATCATTGGGCTACCCAATCATTGTGTTTGCACAAGGAGAGGTAATTTACAGAGCTGGGTTTGGGGTTTTGCTAGCGTGTCGAGTCGACCAGGGGGCTCCGTGAGGGAGAGGAAATCGCTCTAAACTGGGCCAGTCTTTTATCAATTAGGCTGCCATCCTGGAGCAGAGAGAGAGAGAGAGAGAGCGAGAGAGCGAGCGAGAGAGCGAGAGAGAGAGAGAGAGAGAGAGAGAGAGGTGGGGGTTTTCTTGTAGCAAAGCAAAGCATGTTGGGAAGCCACGCAACAAAAGACCCACCGGTGGCCAAACAAAGCCCCCAACTCCCCCACACACACACACTCCGGTGTTGTGTGCTGTCCCGAACAGAGATAGACTCGGCCCCCTGATCGTGGGGGGGGGGGGGGGGGGGGGGGGTCGCACAGGGAATGCAGAATGATTGGAGCACTTCTCTACAGAGATAATAGTTTTTATTTGTTTCCAGTGTGTAATAACAGAGAAATGAACTGTGCTCCGTGAATGGGAACCAGATGGCAGGGCTCTTGATACCACACACAGGCTGCTGGCACAAGGACTCATCCACAGGCTCTGAGCCACATCTGGATGGATGGCTCCAGCGAACGTCTTCCATTAGGACCATCTCTCCCGCATGAGGTCATGACGGAGCCGGAGCTAATAGGCGCCAGGCTGCAGTGCAGTCAAGAGAATGCTCTCTCGCTCTCTCTCTCTCACATGACTTTGAGTCTGCCTGTCACTGTATGTATCTTTCAGTCTTCTCTCCCTCATTCTTTCACGCTCTGTCATTATTGAAGAGACTCACTCTCATACCATCCCACTCTCGGTCTCTCTTTTTCTAACCCCCCCTCCAAAAAAACAACAACCAGACAGACAGACTGACTGACTGAGAGGAGAGAGGGAACCATCATTTAAACATCATCACCATCTCTAATAACAATGACAGCCATTGGCCAGGCTCTCTCTAATACAAGCACACATACATTCAACTCCCATCTCATAGTCAGTGTAAAATCACACACACACACACACACACACACACACACACACACACACACACACACACACACACACACACACACACACACAGTAATGGCAGATTCCAAATGCAGGAAAGTTGAACCAGAAGGTGTTTTTGATCTATTGAATACTTAATTAGTTCGAAATTAAAACCGCACGTGGTACAGTAAGGCATTAAAGTTAAATGGACAAAAAGGTTCTGGGAACTTGTTTCCATTGTGGTCCTATGTGTAACTCCCAATTTATATTAATTTATTGCGGACTGCAGTCTGCAATATTTTGTATGGGGTTAGTCTACTTTAAGTTGCTTGATACATTTTATCACGGTCCCCTACTATACATGATAGTGTAACCATGGTACCTTGGTTCTGGTGTCTCATACTGCCATCTGCCATGTTTGTTTTTATGACTTATTTCATTATTTGAATGTTTTTACTGTATTTTAATGTTTAAGAATTTCCCAACAAATTATAAAAAAATCACACCGTGTGAAGTGAGTGGTGCAACTCTGTGTGGGGGTCCCGGAAGTTCCAGGCCCACAGGACCACAGCCAGGGTTCCGGCCCGGTTCCGGCGAGCCGCCCCACGTCCGAACCGGTAGAGAAATGAGAGAGTTACCATGTGGGGGTCTCTGGGGGTCCGCGGGGGGGTCCCCAAAACACCCAGACCCCCCCTCTACTGTACACTGTACTGTACTGGCACACCCAAAATCATCATACTGTATATACAGTTAATATGTGCGTGTGTGTTTGTGTGTGTGTTAGGTTGCGCACAGGCGGTGAAAAACAACCATGCTATTTTCGTGCTCATACCCAGGCACCCACCCAGCCAGCCACCCAGCCACACACATAGCTCCGTAAGGGAGTGGTTGCACCACTCAAAAATAACTGAAAAAAGTAATTGCATTAGAAGCACAATATCAGTCAGAACCAAGGAAGGATGAGTATTTTTGACGAATCTATCATGGTTACATTTGTGTGAAGTTACAATGGGTTTGTATAGGAAGGATAAGGAAGTGTCTGATAAAATGAATATCAAATATCTAAATACTGAATAAAGCAACTTACAAACTGTCTGGGGTTCTCACAAAAGACACTGAGTACGGTAGACATTAAAATAACCCCAAAAGTGTTCGGGTGACGCAGTGGTAAATGTCCCTGCCCAGGCCACCACCACTGAGGTTGTGGGTTCGACTTCGAATCCACCACGATGCATCTGGCTTTGTCGGGCGTCTATGCGAACACAATCGGACCGTGTTCGGGGGAGGGAAGCCAGGAGGGCAGGGCGATATTGGTCTTTGCATGTATTCTACGGACGCCATCGTGTGATGGGATAAATCATGCTAGACGCAGCTTCCTCCGTCAGCGACTAGTTCCGATGTGACCTTTAATCAGGCACTTAACAACTTTCAACATGATGTGCCTATTTTGGGGATGTCATTATAGGCATAAATTGTAGTAATTGTAGTAAAAGTAATTGTGAAAATGACAGATCTACAAGCTCACAGGGGGTCATATCGGCTATTTATATATAATTGTTGTGCAATAAGGTAATTAGGAATTAAGTTGTGATTCATTGGAGTTGTTCAGTGGTTAATATGAATGTGAAACTCATCACACACTGTTTTGGCAGCCATGCAGTCAACCAGTTGAAGAAATTGCAGATTGAGGCTCTGCTTTTATGAAATATCCATCTATTAGGGTTTTTTCTTACGACTTACACTGTAAGCTTGTAGATAGCCTATTTTCGGTGTGTGACATACTTCCATAGATAGAAGACCCATGCTGACTTCTATGGAATCCAAATGACTGAAATCAGTCAAATAATTAACTTAAACATAATAATAATTTTAGTCTTTGTACCTGCGAGGGCTAGCAATAGTTCTCCTAGACACTGCTGGTAGAGGTCCAGTGCATCATTCTCATCCAGTCCACTTTGCTCCTGGAATGAAACACAGGAACGTTAGGGAAAAACATGCTGAAATTCAACCACACGCAACAGAGTGTTTCTCAACTGATTATTAGCCACCAGGATCCTGATTTTGCACTAAACAATATTTAATCATTACACATATATAATTGAAACTGATAAAAATCTAAATGCATTTGTATTGGCTGACGTTTTTATTTTTCTGACACTAATGCAAATATTATTTCTATCTGTGCAATAAAGTGTGTTGACAGCGGATGCAGTGAGTTATGTGAAAGAGAACATGGCCAACATAATAACAGAGCAACCAAACAACACACAAACTATATGTTTACATTTGGTTCACCAGCCATCTAAAAATATGCAGTTCAGATGGGAAACTACAAGCAGGGGATGCGTTTTTGTGTCCTGGTATGTGTCTTCTTGTGCTGTTTTTCTTTTTAATCTTAGCCCTGCCTCTGACGTGTGTGCGTATGTGTGCTTGCGCATGTGTGTTACTGTACTTGTGGGGAGCAAATGTCCCCACAAGTATAGTAGAATATGGGAAACACGTTGTTGTGAGAACTATTTTCCTGGTCCTCACAAGAAACTCACGTTTTATGGTTGAACATTTATGCCTGATTTATACTTCTAAGTTGTGCGCTTAACTCCACCGGAAAATAGCTGATCTACAAGCTGCTCACAACGTAGATCTGCTATTTTCCGGCTTTAGGGCATGGTTAAAAATGGCAAAAGAATATATCATGTAAAAGTATTGTTGATAAAACTGTGTCCTAAAATGTTGATGTCCTCACAATCATAGTAATACAAACCTGTGTGTGTGTGTGTGTGTGTGTGTGTGTGTGTGTGTGTGTGTGTGTGTGTGTGTGTGTGTGTGTGTGTGTGTGTGTGTGTGTGTGTGTGTGTGTGTGTGTGTGTGTGTGTGTGTGTGTGTGTGTGCACGCACGCGCGTGCGTGCGTATCCCAGTGGCACCCAGCGATAATCATATAATCTAACCTTAGCTATGGCGGTGGAGGCCAGTTGGAGGGCAACCCGAAGACGTGGATGATCAGCAGACATTTCTGGAAACAGCAAGACAGAATAATGCCTAATTTATCATTTGTCAAGCAGGCAAATTTCCTGTAAATGAATGCCCTACTTGGTCATACAACTACAGTGTCACACAAAAGTTGTCCATCTGATACTATATAGTATCAATAGTATAGTATAGTACAATATAGTTGTGCCATCTTTTTTTAGTTAAATCCTGAAAGGTTTCCATCCAACAGAGACGATATACGCCGCTATACGACGATGTCCCATGCCGAAGGTAGCAGGATTTACAAGCTCACAATGCGATGCCATGTCAGCTTATATGACTAAGTATAAATCAGGCTTAACCACTTAAACCCTATATACTTAGTTGGCCATCGTATATACTAGATCTCAGGGGTCTCTATATACTCGGCCCCCTCCTGTTTTTCGTCCATACAAAATATTTTGGCGGAAAATAACCGATTCGCAAGCTTACAGCGGTCCCCCCGTTGGTACCTGTTGTGAGCTTGTAGATCAGCTATTTTCGCTGAACATTCTACCCTAGAATAGGGAAGCTAGAGTTCACACCGTTTTCATCACAAAGAATTCACATAGTATTAGTGATTTACGGTAAAGTATGGTATTCAGATTCTGATGATGTTGTCATGTCTCAAGATAAGATCAAATAAGACCCCAAATGGATGAACCAAAATATTATATTGAATATAACCACTTAAACAGAACTTATGTATATATAAAACATAACCAAATAAGATTGAAAACACCCTGATCATCATGATTCAGCATTCTAATTACAGTTACTGTAATTAAAAAACGAAGAATAAGTCTGCACACCGTTTTTAAATCTCCCCAAAAACTTTATTTACCAAGGCGGGGTAAAAACACAACATTTCGGCCTCTGTTGCCTTCGTCAGGTATATTAGATATAGCAACGCATATATAGAGGTATAAGTGGGCTGATACAAATCAGTGACAAGCACTCACACCTGTGGTTCTTTTAAGTTGTGTTCGCGAAATATTTCGCTCTAGGTTTTCCTTGCAAAACCGAGGTGCAGAACTTCATTTTAATGAGCCCTGTGGGTTTAGGAGATGTGTGACGTCAGACGCCAATACCCTGAGGGCTTAAAAGGGGCGTCTACGTCACCGGCTCTCATTCGCTTTCCTTCTGCCAAGAGGTACCGCAAGAACTTTTAGCCAAGTTTGTTTGGAGTGATTAACGCCTCGAAAATCGGGCAAGAGAAGGCCTCGAGCTCCGTGAGACTCTCCGACATCCCTGGATACTGAACTTAAGTACAGAATAACAGAAAGAAAAACTTTTACACGCTTTTTTCCCTAGCAAGTTATTAGTTTGATGTGCTTCGGAAACTAGTTTTCTCCACAGGTAACTTGCCGCTCGAGCGGGAAGCTAACCAGCTTTTAGCTAACAGTTTAGCTCGGGCCGTCACCGCCATCCTGTCCCGGCCCCACGGACCCGCGCTCCAGCCACCGCCACCTCCTCCCAGGCGTTGGAAGTCAGGGCTGCCAACGCCCCCGACTACGAGGCTCTGGGAGCGAGGCCTAAAGTGACAACCAGGACTCGCCAGCCAGCCAGCGGGAATAACCTTCCTCCAACAGGGCAGCCAAAGCCCGCGGAGGATTTTCCTCCCGCTCCAGTGGCCAGACCTCGCCAGCTGCTCGTCAGAGCCACGGTGGAACCCCCGCCTAAACGCGCAGCACCCGCTGTCACGGCTCGCCTGGATCCTTCCCCACCACACTGGGCCGAGGAGCAGAAAGAAGAAGGTGAATATGTCCCTTCCTACCAGGCGCCCTATGACGAGGACTTCCTTATCGTCGACGAGGCTAGTTACCATGACTATGAGTACTACAACGACGATGAGGAACATGATGGCCATGACGACGACATGCCCTGTCTCCCCTTCGACGAGGATGATGACGGCACCATGCAGGTCGAGCAGCAGCAGCAGCCAGAGGCACAGGACCCCACTGACATGCTCATGGATGACTCCAACATCATGGGCATTTACAAGAAGGCGGTCCAGCGCTGCAACCACGAATGGCATGAATCCACCACCAAAAGGCTGAAGTGGGAAGGTAGGAATGAGAAACATCTCCCCCCCCCACCAAAGAAGCAGAGACTCCCCCAGGGTCTGGGCTTCTTTGAAACCATCACCATGGCCTGGGAAAAACCCCTGGTGGAAGCAGAGTGCTCCTCCCGCAGCACCAGGGGCGTTATGGATGTGGTGGGCATGGAAGACATGTGCCTGAATTCTATGCCTCCCATGGACAAGGCCGTGGCTTCCTACCTGGCCAACCCTTCAGTCCCACGGGTGGTCCCCATGGACAGAGAGCCTACTTTCTCCACCACAGCAGATAAAGAGGCCTCCAAAATCAACAAATGGCTGCATGGCCACCTGTGCTTCGTGGCCAAAGCAGTTAATGCTGGAGCTCTCCTACAGGGATCTGCAGAGAAGCTCCTGCTTGAGATGGGGAACAAGTCCGAACCAGAGCAACTGGCTGAGCTCCGCCGTCTCAATCATGAGACTGCCCCCCTCCCCCTCATACAACACAAATGTTGTGTCAAACCATGTGACTCCCATTGGAAATGCATTGGGACAAGATGTATCACACCCTTTGTATACAACAAGCATACATCAATCTGTTGCGACCGTGTGAGTCGCCCCTTAGGCCTGACTCACACCTTTGCAACAGATTGATGTATGCTTGTTGTATGAGACGTAGAGGGTAAAAGTGGTCCAAGTACAGAGTTAACTCAGGTCTGTTTCACTAAGTATAGACTAGAGGGTTTCATTGGTTTAGACTCCTTCAGTTTGTATTCTGCTATGGAGAAAACCTGATGTAAATCTGAAAACACATTGGAGGCCATGAAGTAGAATTGATTTGATACTCACTCCGGACTAGTTCACGTTCACATTCATCAGTCATGAAAAGAGAAAACACATGGTTGGAATAGTTACAAAACTGATCATTCACAAACAGAACAGCTAATAATTAGCAAATTGTTAAGGAACCTGAAATATCAAATGCAATAATGGATGGTAAATTAATCGACTATCTTGATTATTATACAAAGTAATAGCTTGCTTCATATATCATCATGATTCAGCATTCTAATTACAGTTACTGTAATTAAAAAAGGAAGAATAAGTCTGCACACCGTTTTGAAAGCTCCCCAAAAACTTTATTTACCAAGGCGGGGTAAAAACACAACGTTTCGGCCTCTGTTGCCTTCGTCAGGTATATTAGATAGCAAAGCATATAGTACAGGTATATATAGAGGTATAAGTGGGCAGATACAAATCAGTGACAAGCCCTCACACCTGTGGACAGTCCTTATTTGGGCTTGAACTCGGCTATGACACTCAGGACAGAGAATGCAGCCATTATGGCTATCCCTGTGTGGCCACCAGGGGAAGGAATCATACACACATATACAAACATCATATCAATACCCGATCTAAGTGTAAACACAACTCACTGAGCTATACAGAGAGTAGCCTACATAATGCATTGTCATTTCCATGTAATAACGTATTAAAAACACACTTAAAAAAGACAAGACCAAAAACATACATATTTACATTTACAGGAATGGTTTGATATCAAACTCTTCATTTAGACCGTATGGGGCCATAGGGTTAAGATTATAAATGTGGAACATTTCTCTTTGAAGTAGGCGACGCTCCTGATTTCACCCTCTGGGGGGTTTGTCCACTTTTCCGATACCTATATAGCGAAATTGTCTAATGTTGTGGCCAGCTTGTTTGAAATGTGGGGTTACACTCGTCCCCGCATCTAATATTGGAGCGATGCTCGATCATGCGGGTACGGAGGGCTCGATTAGTTTTGCCAACGTATCCCAAGCCACAGGGACATTTAATCAGATAGATCACATTAGTGGAACTGCATGTGATCACCCCACGGATCTGTAGTGATTTACCACTGTGGGGATGCGTATATGTCTGACATTTGGTAGTGAACCCACACTGTGCACAGTTACCGCACCATAAAGTTCCCCTCTGGAATATGATCTACAAATGTACTTTTTTTCGGCTCAGGGGTGTAAGATCTGACCAGCTGGTCTCTTAAATTTGGAGGGTGCTTAAATACTACTGCTAGGGCTTGTGTGAACACAGTGTTCAGTCTAGGGTCTGACTGGATAATATGCCAATGTTTAGAGATTATTTTTATAAATTCAAAACCCATAGGAGAGTATCTGAGCACACAGAAGGGAGCATTAGCCTTTTTGGTTTTAATTTTGGGAGCGAGGCATTCCTCTTGTGTCTTATTTTTAAAACGGTCGGCAGCGACATCCAACCATTCCTGCTTATACCCTCTTTCTAAAAATCTGTTGGTGAGATCTGTAGCTTGTGCATGATAACCAGCATCTGTGCTGCAAACCCTTCTAGCTCGATGAAATTGGCTAATAGGTAAACTTTTAGTTTTAACCAGATGAGTAGGGTGAAAACTGTCCCCTCGTAAAATAGTGTTTCTGTCTGTGGGTTTGCGATACAGATCTGTCTGTATCGTGTTATCATGTTTGATGACCAACACATCCAGAAAGCTAATTTGTGTGTCACTGAACTCCAGTGTAAATTGGAGATGTTCGTTCACAGCATTTAAATAGGCATGAAATTGTGAGAGAGTTTCTGCCGTACCAGCCCATAAAATAAACAAATCGTCAATGTAGCGTCGATATAAACGAATGTTGGAATGATAAGGGTTAACAGTAGGATCTAGCACAAACTGTTGTTCAAAATAGCCCATGTATACATTTGCGTAATTTGGGGGCATTGTGCTACCCATGGCTGTATAGTTTGTAGTCAACACTAATTCAGTGAGTGCAGTGACACATTGCAGTACTGGGTTTGGTAAGAGAATCGCTTAATAGTAACCATAGCAACCCATCGAGCTGTCTAACCTGTCACCAACAACTTAGATCGGGTATTGATATGATGTTTGTATATGTGTGTATGATTCCTTCCCCTGGTGGCCACACAGGGATAGCCTAATGGCTGCATTCTCTGTCCTGAGTGTCATAGCCGAGTTCAAGCCCAAATAAGGACTGTCCACAGGTGTGAGTGCTTGTCACTGATTTGTATCTGCCCACTTATACCTCTATATATACCTGTACTATCGTTGCTATATCTAATATACCTGACGAAGGCAACAGAGGCCAAAACGTTGTGTTTTTGGTAAATACAGTTTTTGGGGAGCTTTCAAAACGGTGTGCACTTATTCTTCCTTTTTCAGTCTGTTCTTTTTTGTTCAAGCACCCGCTGAATTTACCCGGGATGTGCGTGCACCTCCTGACCACTTTAAGTTACTGTAATTACACATCAGGAGGACATGAAGTAGAATATGTTTGATACTCACCCACTAGTAGATCGTCACATTCATGATTGAAAAGAAAAACAAAACACATTGTTTAGAAAACTGCGATTTTAAACAGAGATGATTTTACAAATTGTAAAATTACATGGAACATAACATTAAATAAATAAATCTGCTGTGTCAATAGTAATAATCTGTCAGTAATATAAATCATCTTGACTAATTCCCTGTTATTTTAAATGACACTATAATCTTGTACAGTCTATGGTATGCAGTAAGACCTGCTACTGTTTCTGCTAATCTTTAGATAGTGTTTATCTGTAATATTTACAAACAGCTAAACTCTAGTAACCATAGCAACCCATCGAGCTGTCTAACCTGTCACCAAAAACTTAGATCGGGTATTGATATGATGTTTGTATATGTGTGTATGATTCCTTCCCCTGGTGGCCACACAGGGATAGCCTAATGGCTGCATTCTCTGTCCTGAGTGTCATAGCCGAGTTCAAGCCCAAATAAGGACTGTCCACAGGTGTGAGTGCTTGTCACTGATTTGTATCTGCCCACTTATACCTCTATATATACCTGTACTATCGTTGCTATATCTAATATACCTGACGAAGGCAACAGAGGCCAAAACGTTGTGTTTTTGGTAAATACAGTTTTTGGGGAGCTTTCAAAACGGTGTGCACTTATTCTTCCTTTTTCAGTCTGTTCTTTTTTGTTCGAGCACCCGCTGAATTTACCCGGGATGTGCGTGCACCTCCTGACCACTTTAAGTTACTGTAATTACACATCAGGAGGACATGAAGTAGAATATGTTTGATACTCACCCCCTAGTAGATCGTCACATTCATGATTGAAAAGAAAAACAAAACACATTTGTTTAGAAAACTGCGATTTTAAACAGAGATGATTTTACAAATTGTAAAATGACATGGAACATAACATTAAATAAATAAATCTGCTGTGTCAATAGTAATAATCTGTCAGTAATATAAATCATCTTGACTAATTCCCTGTTATTTTAAATGACACTATAATCTTGTACAGTCTATGGTATGCAGTAAGACCTGCTACTGTTTCTGCTAATCTTTAGATAGTGTTTATCTGTAATATTTACAAACAGCTAAACTCTTCAACACATTAACACTTAGACACAACATGTAGATCAAATGTGTGAAGTGATTAAATGTCAGTTTAAACACATCATATCAATAATAAGGTCATTATTCTACAGTACTGTATCCCTTCAACTGTTATGATGATAGAATATTTTCTGATTGTGAGTCAGATCATAATAGTGTTAATGTTTTGATTTTGTCTAAGTCAGAATATGTTCTAATTTATTTATTCTAATATAAAATATAAAGCGTTGACAGAGCATAAAATGATTGTTTAATTTTACGCTCTCAAGAGATCTATAAGGGTCCATTTGGTTACCAACTCTCCATCATTTAGCTGGGGACCACCTGGAACCCCCTCAAGGACCCCCTCAAGTTTACCAGCAACATGACTGGCAGTGGTGGAAAAAGTAATCAATTGTTTTACTTGAAGTAAAAGTATCAATACTGCAATGTAGAACTACTTCGTAGTAAAAGTAAAAGTCCGGAATTCAAATTGTACTTGAGTAAAAGTACAAAAGTATTTGCGCCAAATGTACTTAAATTACCAAAAGTAGAAATAACTCACTATGCAGAATGCCCCATTTCAAGTTTTCAAATGTATAAAATATTTAGAAAATAGCAGATCTATACAAGCTCACAATGCATTGCATCGCGACGCATTGTGAGTGTGTACATCAGCTATTTTTAAATGGCCGAAATGTATATAGGGCTGAAGTGGTTACTGTATGATTTGTAATAATAATCAAAATCTACACAGTAACTAGTAACTAAAGCTTTCAAATAATTCTAGTGGAGCAAAAGTACAATATTTGCCTCTGAGATGTACAGTAGTGGAATAGAAGTAAAGGTATTGGAAATTGCAAATACTCAAGTAAAGTACAAATATCTCAAAATTGTACTTAAGTACAGTACTTAAGTAAATGTACTTAGTTACTTTCCACCACTGATGACTGGAGCTGCTCATTGATATGAGACTGACTGTCAGTCACTGTTATAGAGTAGTATCACTATGATAGAGTCCAATACTGTAATAGTTGTTGACCTCATTTACATTTTACATAAATAATAATGCATAATGTATAAATAATGTATACTTGGGAAGCTCATGAACGTAATAAATTGTGGGATGAGCTTGTATATTTGCTATTTTTAACATAATGCTTAAAACACCAAAAGGGGTTCCCGTCCAGAATGGGTTAAGAATTACCTGTGGGATTTGGGGTTATCTATGCAAAGTACACAAACAATGCATTTAAAGAAACGTTAGACTTTAAAATGAATAAAATCTCAAGCAATAGCGAGAATAAGATTTAACACTTGAACGCAGAAATCCACATTCAGTGGGAACATTAATAAAAATAACAGATCTACAAGCTCACAAAGCGCTGTGAGTTTGTAGACCTGCTATTTTTTAACGAAGAGATATGTTGTAGAGGGAAAACGTGGTCCAAGTACAGAGTTAACTCAGGTCTGTTTGACTAAGTATAGACTATAGGGTTTCATTGGTTTAGACTCATTCAGTTTGTATTCTGCTATGGAGAAAACCTGATGTAAATCTGAAAACACATTGGAGGCCATGAAGTTGAATTGATTTGATACTCACATATGTCTAGTTCACGTTCACATTCATCATTCATGAAAAGAGAAAACACATGGTTGGAATAGTTAGAAAACTGATCATTCACAAACAGAAAGATGATTAATAATTAGCAAATTGTTATAAGGAACCTGAAATATCGAATGCAATAATGGAATGGTTTAAATGAATCGACTATCTTGATTATTATACAAAATAATAGCTTGCTTCATATATCATCATGATTCAGCATTCTAATTACAGTTACTGTAATTAAAAAAGGAAGAATAAGTCTGCACACCGTTTTGAAAGCTCCCCAAAAACGTTATTTACCAAGGCGGGGTAAAAACACAAAGTTTCGGCCTCTGTTGCCTTCGTCAGGTATATTAGATAGCAACGCATATAGACGCCTTAACAGACGACGTCACACTGATAAGAAACAGCATGCGCGTGCATACCGGCAGCAGAAGAACCCTTCCTCTCATAAGATGCAATGGAAAAGTTCTAACTGCACTCACGTGTAAAAAATGCCCCATCAAACTTTCAGATTCTGTTTTTCTCCCAGTGTGGAGGAAGAATGATTAGGATTTTTTATTGTATTCTCTCACTCTTGAAATATATAATCCATTGGTTTCTGTTGTGTGTGAACAATAATAGCAATTCAAAACCACATCTCCAGTCGCTGAGAACGGGAGGTGCGCTCATGATCACGGCAGCAGAGCCTGTTTGTCCATGGCTGCACGCGCACCTGCAGCCCATCAAGTATAAGGTATGCTTCGTCCCACGATGGTGTCGCGCACGCAGACCTCTACACTCACAATAGTCGCATCCGCGATGCGATGTGAGCTTGTATATCAGCTGTTCTCTGTGCACAACACCGTTGCGCTTTGAAGTATAAATGTCTCCTAGGGTGCATCTCACTAGCCAACACACAAGAGGAGGTTGAATGGACTGAAACCAGCGCTCCCCAAAACAACAGGTTTGGAGATCTGTTGGGAATTGATTACATGAAACAGTCACCCGTGCGCCCAGTCCCAATGTTTGTAAACAAATAATTGGTCTATAGTACAGGTATATATAGAGGTATAAGTGGGCAGATACAAATCAGTGACAAGCACTCACACCTGTGGACAGTCCTAGAATCCAAAAAGTGGTCCAAGTACAGAGTTAACTCAGGTCTGTTTCACTAAGTATAGACTATAGGGTTTCATTGGTTTAGACTCCTTCAGTTTGTATTCTGCTATGGAGAAAACCTGATGTAAATCTGAAAACACATTGGAGGCCATGAAGTAGAATTGATTTGATACTCACTCCGGTCTAGTTCACGTTCACATTCATCAGTCATGAAAAGAGAAAACACATGGTTGGAATAGTTACAAAACTGATCATTCACAAACAGAACAGCTAATAATTAGCAAATTGTTAAGGAACCTGAAATATCAAATGCAATAATGGATGGTAAATTAATCGACTATCTTGATTATTATACAAAATAATAGCTTGCTTCATATATCATCATGATTCAGCATTCTAATTACAGTTACTGTAATTAAAAAAGGAAGAATAAGTCTGCACACCGTTTTGAAAGCTCCCCAAAAACTTTATTTACCAAGACGGGGTAAAAACACAACGTTTCGGCCTCTGTTGCCTTCGTCAGGTATATTAGATAGCAAAGCATATAGTACACGTGTATATATATAGAGGTATAAGTGGGCAGATACAAATCAGTGACAAGCACTCACACCTGTGGACAGTCCTTATTTGGGCTTGAACTCGGCTATGACACTCAGGACAGAGAATGCAGCCATTATGGCTATCCCTGTGTGGCCACCAGGGGAAGGAATCATACACACATATACAAACATCATATCAATACCCGATCTAAGTGTAAACACAACTCACTGAGCTATACAGAGAGTAGCCTACATAATGCATTGTCATTTCCATGTAATAACGTATTAAAAACACACTTAAAAAAGACAAGACCAAAAACATACATATTTACATTTACAGGAATGGTTTGATATCAAACTCTTCATTTAGGCCATAGTGTTAAGATTATAAATGTGGAACATTTCTCTTTGGAGTAGGCGGCGCTCCTGATTTCCCCCTCTGGGGGGTTTGTCCACTTTTCCGATGCCTATATAGCGAAATTGGTTAATGGTGTGGCCAGCTTGTTTGAAATGTGGGTTGTCTTAAGTGCCTCTCTCGAAGAGAGCCATATGGGTCCGAGCCACTTGGTGGCGCTGGAGCACAGAACAAAACATAAACTCACGAACTAATTTATTGGTTCGTGGAGCTGTCACTCAGAGCGGTGTCCCCGGTCCCAACCCTCAGGTATAAAACCGGTGGGCGTGAACGCTCGAGTCATTCCTATCAACCAGCGAGTACACCAAAGTCTCACAACCGGCTGTTGAAATATATTTTTTTAGACGAGTCTAGAACTGACTTGCACCGCGGGGATTCGCAGCCGCAAGACGGTGTTCTTTCCACGAGCTAACTCTTCTCAAGATAAGTTTATTTAAGACTAATAACACAAGTGAGCCTGCCCGGCGACTTGTTGTTTTGTCTGCTCTCTACGTTACCGCTCCTCTCGTTGCTTCTTGTAGCTAGCGTTTGTTAGCTTGTAGCTAGCGTTTGTTAGCTTGTCATTGGCTCAGCTTCAGCGTTGCTGCCGCTTTTTTTCTCCTCCGCTAGCCTCTCGTTAGTCCCTGACTAAACTCCTTCTAGGCCCGCAGCCTCGCTTCTTGTAGCTACAACCCTCGGTAACAGCGGGCCGACGTCAACCGATCCCCCGTCGCCTCGTTATCTGCATCTACCGCAGGCTAGACTTCTCAACCCTTCCCCACAACGTGGACAACAAACAGGCCTCCCTCCTTTACACTACGGTAGGCCAACACGTGGTGCAGCCTTCAGCCATCGGCTGTAAGCTGACCACTGTGAGCTCCACACATCACCTTTACCCTCCGTAGTAGGGGAGCTAAGTGTTTATATTTTATATATATTTTATAAATATAGTTTATATTTAAAAAAAAAAAGTTTGAGAACAGGGGAAGGAATAGGCCATCTCCACCATGACTACAAGAGATGACCACGATGACACTGGACCCCTTCCAAAGCTCTGTTTCAACAGGGTTTGTAACAACCTCCTGTCTCCAGATGATGGCCACTCCATGTGTATGCACTGTCTGGGTTTAACACATGCGAGGAATGCCTTTGAGATCGTGGGCCTCTGCCCATGCTGCCTTGAGCTATCAGACAGAGAGAAGGGACGCAGGCTGTCTAGAGTCAAGGCCCGTCTGGAGGGACGGGCCCCCCTCCCCCCACCCAGCCTGGGAGGCAGCTCCTAGGTCCCTGCGATGCGTCTACAGGCACCAGGCCTCCCGCACCAGCGGCAGTACAGCGGCACATGGACGACCCTGGATGCCCCTCCCCTGTCAGGAAGGCCCCCAGGGCCAACGCAAGCTACACCACAACCGCTTACGAAGCAGCAGCACTAGACGGTTCACGCCGCCAACCCGCTGCTTCCTTCTCCTTCTCCTCCTTTAGGACAGAGAGGAGCTTCGGCTCCCGCTTTCGCTCCAGAGACGACCTGGATCGCTACCATGACGACTTTGACGACACTTCCGAAGCCTACAGGCGACCCAGCCCAGACTACGAACCCCTCCCTCACCCCTACCAGCTGCCAGATGGTATGGCATGGGCGGACTTCATGGACCGGCAGGAACCCCTGGACGAACCGCGCTCCTTCCAGGAACCTCCTGGAGACTACAGGGTCGTAGACCAGGTGGGTTATGAGGACGACGGAGACCTGGATGCCGACGCACCATGGACCCCCTGAGGCCCCCGGGGGGGCCCCAGCTGCCCCACGCCCACCCGTCAAGGAATGTCTACAGGCACCAGGCCTCCCGCACCAGCGGCAGTACAGCGGCACATGGACGACCCTGGATGCCCCTCCCCTGTCAGGAAGGCCCCCAGGGCCAACGCAAGCTACACCACAACCGCTTACGAAGCAGCAGCACTAGACGGTTCACGCCGCCAACCCGCTGCTTCCTTCTCCTTCTCCTCCTTTAGGACAGAGAGGAGCTTCGGCTCCCGCTTTCGCTCCAGAGACGACCTGGCCCTGGGGGAACTCCTACACTGGGGGAACTCCTACACCAGGCCGCCATCAGGTGCAAACGGGATTGGCCGGAGGTGGCACCTCCCCCAAACCCAGAGGACACTTGGCCTGGAGCGGAAAGCAGGGCCCCCACGCGGAGAGCTATTCATCCGTTGGCCCAAGGCTTCCAGTCCACCTTCACGGCGAACTGGAGAGAACCCAGCCTGACTCCCCCAACACTTCGCCACACCAAGGTGCCAATGGACACGATTGACATGCCGTCAGTAGGTCTTGGGGCGATGCCAACCATCGGCTCGACAGTAGGAGCCTACCTGCTGGACCCCACCGCCCCACGCATCACACCTTTGGCCAAGGAACCCGCCCTGCCCACCAAGAGGGACAAGGACGCCAGCCTTGCTAGCGGTAAGCTCTTCTCCCTCATCGCCGCAGCTGGCAAGCACCACAACACCCTTGCGCTGCTACAGGGCTCCCTCACGGTCATACTCGACGGTCTGGAGAATGTCCCCACCCCTGACGAGATTGCCGAAATCAAGAGGCTCCATCAGGAGATGATAAAGTTCGTCTGCAGCTCCACAGCACTGGTCGGCAGGATGGGAACTGCAGTAATCATGTCCGAACGGATCAGATGGCTCGACGTCAGCCCCAAGCTCGACACCGCGGCCAGGAAGGAGCTACAGGACGGTATATAGGGTATATAGGGCTGAAGTGGTTACTGTATGATTTGTAATAATAATCTAAATCTACAAAGTAACTAGTAACTAAAGCTTTCAAATAATTATAGTGAAGCAAAAGTACAAAATTTGCCTCTGATATGTACAGTAGTGGAGTAGAAGTAAAGGTATTGGAAATTGCAAATACTCAAGTAAAGTACAAATATCTCAAAATTGTACTTAAGTACATTACTTAAGTAAATGTACTTTCCACCACTGATGACTGGAGCTGCTCATTGATATGAGACTGACTGCCAATCACTGTTATAGAGTAGTATGCGTGCGTGCGTGCGTGCGTGCGTGCGTGCGTGCGTGCGTGCGTGCGTGCGTGCGTGCGTGCGTGCGTGCGTAAATACATTGTAACAATCGGCCTTTGACATTGAAAGGATAATTATTGCTAAAGGAAAAAACAACGGGATCGTCGGGTTAACTCTGTGGCATTTTATGTAGAAGCCACAAAAGGATATTGACGAAACAAAATGGCAAGCAACATACACAGTTCACTTTGGGAAACAACTCAAATCAACAATCAAAATCACAACTCAAACCCCCACCCAACCCAAATGAGTCCCAGTCCTCTGTAACCTCTTTAGGTCCCAATATCAAATATAAACAATAAACAGAGTTCATACGGCGCTAGCGGCACACTACCGCTCGCCCACAGTATTATGAATATCACCCGCGTCGTTCCTCTTCTCACGTGCACACGACTATAGAGTCTTTTAAAGTTCCTCATAATCCACACAGAATGAAAAGTCCGCTCCACGCGGAGCGGCGAACGTTCGGGTACTATAATCCAACTATATAATCTAGTATTGACGTGACGTCTCTGTCTGTCTCCACGCACACTGACAACTGTGATTCCAAGCGATCAATATCCAACGGCAGCAACAGCGCATTCTTAATGAAATAGGTCTTGTTTTGTATTAAAACTTCATTCTAAGAAATCAGTCAAAGAGATGACTTTTGTACATCATGACGACTGAGGCCGATTCTAAAAGAAATGTCTTCTTCTGAATCCTAAAAGTTTTCTGAAAAACCTATGTTTCTATGTACAGTAAGTGGTGCTCAACCTTTTTCATGTCAAGGACCCCCAGAATTATCTGTATTTGGCTGTGGATCCCCAACTGAAAATATTTGTTTCCAGGGACCCTCCAGAAGCAAAGATTTGACTTAAAAACGTTTGCTCTGAAAGAATATATATATTCAAAGATTTGAGCCACATTTTCACGATTTTTCAAAAATATCAGATCTACAAGCTTATAGCGCGGCACTCGATGCCACGCTATGAGCTTGTAGATCTGCTATTTTTCAATAGCTAAACTATAACATAATGCTTAAAACACCAAAAGGGGTTCCCGTCCTGAATGGGTTAAGAATTATCTGTGGGATTTAGGTTTATCTATATGCAAATTACACAAAACAATCAATTTAAAGAAACATTAGACTTTAAAACCTCAAGCAATAGCGAGAAGAAGATTTAAAGACTTGAACGCAGAAATCCACATTCATTGGGAACATTTACCCAAAATGCTCAAGCTCACAAAGTTCTGTGAATGTGTAGACCTGCTATTTTAACGAAGAGATTTGGTGTAGAGGGAAAAAAGTGGTCCAAGTACAGAGTTAACTCAGGTCTGTTTCAGTAAGTATCGACTAGAGGGTTTCATTGGTTTAGACTCATTCAGTTTGTATTCTGCTATGGAGAAAACCTGATGTAAATCTGAAAACACATTGGAGGCCATGAAGTAGAATTGATTTGATACTCACCAAAGTCTAGTTCACGTTCACATTCATCATTCATGAAAAGAGAAAACACATGGTTGGAATAGTTAGAAAACTGATCCTTCACAAACAATAATTAGCAAATTTCTAACCTTAGACCTTGCTTCATATATCATAATGATTCAGCAATCTATTTTCAACATTCTAATTTAATTTGTGAAGTGACTAAATATGTACTTAGAGACATAAATTATATTAAGGTTGAGTGTATTATAATGCACTTATAAGGCTACACTTAATGTATAATGTTTGTAATTGTGCACAACAGCTTATAACAATGTTTATGAAGTATTGTAACGTATCATAATATAATTTATAAGTGCTGGTCATAATGCATTATAAACTCAGTGGAACTGCACATTATAACTACCAGGTAACACTTTACTTAAAGGTCGGCTCTACAATAGAGTCCCAAATGTGTGAAGTGATTAAATGTCAGCTTACAACTTGAACCCCAGCATCCCTATTCTGAATGGAACGTTTGCCAAAAATAGTCGATCTACAAGTTCACAACATGTCGTGTTGCGACGCATTGTGAGCTTGTAGATCGGCTATCTTTGGTGTAGTGTAAAAAAGAGCGTACCAAGTACAGTTGCAACTCAGGTCAGTTTTACTATGGCCTCACTCACACCTTTCGATCTAGCATAAAACATTGATGCATGCTTGTTGTATGAATGTTGTGAGTGTCATGGCCGCCCCAATGCATTTCCAATGGAAGTCACATGGTTTGTAGTCCACATTTTGGACTACAAGCTGTTGTATGGCTTTCGGCTGTGTTTCGACTGCCCCCCTCCCCCTCATACAACACAAATGTTGTGTCAAACCATGTGACTCCCATTGGAAATGCATTGGGGCAAGATGTGTCACACCCTTTGTATACAACAAGCATACATCAATCTGTTGCGACCGTGTGAGTCGCCCCTTAGGGTGCACTCACACGGTTAATGCAATTCTCTGTGCTCGTTGGGTGTTGTGTCATGGCCGCCCAGCGGCCCAATGCATTTCCAATGGAGGTCACATGGTTTGACCCAACATTGTGTTGTGTGAGGGGGAGGGGCGCAGTCGTCCGCCCCTCCCCCTCACACAACACAATGTTGGGTCAAACCATGTGACCTCCATTGGCAATACATTGGGCGGCCATGACACAACACAACATGCATCCAACGAGCATCCAACAAGCACAGAATTGCATGAAAGGTGTGAGCTCAGCCTAAGGCTGAGCTCACACCTTTCATGCAATTCTCTGCTCGTTGGATGCTCGTTGGATGCTCGTTGGGTAGTGTCATGGCCGCCCAATGTATTACCAATGGGAGTCACGTGCTTTGACCCAACATTGTGTTGTATGAGGGGGAGGGGGGGCAGTCAACACACAGCCAACCATATATCTATGCATACAACAGCTTGTAGGCGCAACATCCACCCAACGTCCACCCAACACAGAGGGTGGGGTTAACCACCAACCAATAGGAGAGAAGGGCTGTTTTGTATCCCAATGGGCGGAGTTTAGTTGTAGTCTCCTGAGCCCCGCAGAAAAGTCCGACTGGAGAGTGACAGAGCTTTTGAGAAATGATGATGTCACCGCTTATTAGCGCATATCATTTTTACTATAATTAGGTGAGAAATGCAGCTTGTGCCTGCATGGAAACTACACAGATATCTATCGAAGTGTTCATGTTTATATATCACTGTTAACAACTTTAAAACGTACATCGCAAAGGCTCTGCTCTGCTGCATCCAATAATAAATATATCAGCCTACTAGTCCAGTGCGGACTATTTCATTTGCATTGGTGCCGAGTGCTAAGCACAACCGATTGTTTTAATTCAAAGTGGTATATATTCTGTGAAATGTTTATCGTCATTCCGTGTATCTACAAGCTCCAAGTGTTGCGTCCACATGCAGCGCGTTCCAAGCAGAGGTCCTCAAGTATAGGTATATGTAAAACACTGCCCTCAGCGCAATGGCCCGTTGCGCAAAACAGTTGAGATTTTACTTGTGTGATATTCAGATAATCTTCAACCGATTGTTATAATTCGAAGTGGTATATATTCTGTGAAGTTTATATTTTCATTGGGTGTACAAGTCATGTTTTTAATATGCCTTTATCAAATGATATAGAGAGATGGGTAGTGCCCAAGTCCTGTTAGCCATGCAGCCTATATGATCTGTGGTGCAGGCCTATACACTCTCTCAATTAGGGATTTTCCCAGAGGTTAATTTCACTGATGTGTACAACCTTTATTCAAATAGTTTAATTTGTATTGGAGTGCGAAGCTTGAACAATAGGTTAATTGCGGACCGCTACGGATAAACTGTGGATATTAACCTACCAATAAGCACCCAGGCCAAATGCCATTGCGCAGTAGCCTACACCAACAAGTCTATGCGTGGTGTGTGCATAGCCGCATGTGAAACTATATCGTGCTGTATTTTGCTCTCCATTTCATGGTCATGGTCATGCGAGGAGAGAGAGAGAGAGAGAGAGGGTGCAGAGAGAGAGAGAGGTGTGAATGGAATCGCATCGTGCGTATATGGCACATCTCTCTCATGTTTAGGTAATGAAGGGCGCACCATTGAATGCATGTCACTGTGCCTACATGCTGACAATGTGCGCGCGTGAACTTGTATTAGCCAGCCTACACATTATAACGTGACATTTATTATACAGCTCGAAAATATAGCCACTCTACAAGCTCACAACTTGTTACTTCTATAGGTCTGACTCTGCTATTAATTTATGTGCAGGACTTGCCAAGTCGCCAGAGCAATGGTAAAGTGTCTATCATTTTTAAATTGAGAAAAGTCGAGAGTCGGGATTTTGCACATAGTGTGACATGCTGACAGACAATGAAAGAAACATGTTCCACTTCCACTCACAATTTAGGTGGCTTTTAAAATGCGGTACTTATTCCTTCATTAAAAAATATGATTGGCACCTCATAAGTGTAAATATAAAAGCAAGTATAATATAGCCTACAATTGAAACCTGCTACTGCAGTGATTTTATCCTGTGTTCAATGCGTTTCTGCGTTTGGGTGTGGACATGATGATGATGATGAAATGACGCACGGCTGTCTCCAGTCATTTCAACAATCAGTACCAGATTTAAAGGCACTGATTCTGTGTGTTGGCTTGTTCAGAAGAGGATGACGTCTTTCGAAGAAAGTTTGATTCATTTAGCAAGCCAGTGCCCCATTCTGTATGTAAAAAGCCATCCGTTTTATTATGACAGTGTACAACTCCACATATCGCCGTATTGGTCACCAAAAACTACACGCAGATAAACGTGGGTCTGTTGTTTTCCGCATTCCGCTCTAGCGCACCGCCCACTTCCCGCAAAACCTTGTGGGAAATGGATGCATCTAGGGAGGGACGGCCATGACACTACCCAACGAGCATCCAACGAGCATCCAACGAGCAGAGAATTGCATGAAAGGTGTGAGCTCAGCCTTAGGCCTGACTCACACCTTTGCAACAGATTGATGTATGCTTGTTGTATGAGACTTATTGACTGATGCAAGCTCACAATGCATTTCCAATGGGAGTCACATGGTTTGACACAACATTTGTGTTGTATGAGGGGGTGGGGGGCAGTCGAAACACAGCCGAAAGCCGTACAACACAAATGTTGTGTCAAACCATGTGACTTCCATTGGAAATGCATTGCGAGCTTGCATCAGCTATACATCTCATACAACAAGCATGCATCAATGTTGTATGCTAGATGTAAAGGTGTGAGTCGGGCCTAAGAGGGTTTAAATGTCTTCTTAGTTTACCAGCAACATGACTGGCAGTGGTGGAAAAAGTAATCAATTGTTTTACTTAAGTAAAAGTATCAATACTGCAATGTAGAACTACTTCGTACTAAAAGTAAAAGTCCGGAATTCAAATTGTACTTGAGTAAAAGTACAAAAGTATTTGCGCCAAATGTACTTAAATTACCAAAGGTAGAAATAACTCACTATGCAGAATGCCCCATTTCAAGTTTTGAAAGTTTTTCAAGTTTTTTTTGAAAATAGCAGATCTATACAAGCTCACAATGCATTGCATCGCGACGCATTGTGAGTGTGTACATCAGCTATTTTTAAATGGCCGAAATGTATATGGGGCTGAAGTGGTTACTGTATGATTTGTAATAATCTCAAAATCTACAAAGTAACTAGTAACTAAAGCTTTCAAATAATTCTAGTGAAGCAAAAGTACAATATTTGCCTCTGAGATGTACAGTAGTGGAGTAGAAGTAAAGGTATTGGAAATTGCAAATACTCAAGTAAAGTACAAATATCTCAAAATTGTACTTAAGTACAGTACTTAAGTAAATGTACTTAGTTACTTTCCACCACTGATGACTGGAGCTGCTCATTGATATGAGACTGACTGCCAGTCACTGTTATAGAGTAGCATCACTATGATAGAGTCCAATACTGTAATAGTTGTTGACCTCATTTACATTTTACATAAATAATAATGCATAATGTATAAATAATGTATACTTGGGAAGCTCATGAACGTAATACATTGTGGGATGAGCTTGTATATCTGCTATTTTTCAATAGCTAAAGTATAACATAATGCTTAAAACACCAAAAGGGGTTCCCGTCCAGAATGGGTTAAGAATTAACTGTGGGATTTGGGGTTATCTATGCAAAGTACACAAACCATCCATTTAAAGAAACATTAGATTTTAAAATCTCAAGCAATAGCGAGAATAAGATTTAACACTTGAACGCAGAAATCCACATTCAGTGGGAACATTCATAAAAAATAACAGATCTACAAGCTCACAAAGTGATGTGAGTTTGTAGACCTGCTATTTTTTAACGAAGAGATTTGGTGTAGAGGGGAAAAGTGGTCCAAGTACAGAGTTAACTCAGGTCTGTTTCACTAAGTATAGACTATAGAGGGTTTCATTGGTTTAGACTCCTTCGGTTTGTATTCTGCTATGGAGAAAACCTGATGTAAATCTGAAAACACATTGGAGGCCATGAAGTAGAATTGATTTGATACTCACCAATGCCTAGTTCACGTTCACATTCATCATTCATGAAAAGAGAAAACACATGGTTGGAATAGTTAGAAAACTGATCATTCACAAACAGAAAGATGACTAATAATTAGCAAATTGTTAAGGAACCTGATATATGGAATGCAATAATTGAATGGTTTAAATGAACTGACTATCTTGATTATTATACAAAATAAGACCTTGCTTCATATATCATAATGATTTTCAAATGTATAAAATATTTAGAAAATAGCAGATCTATACAAGCTCACAATGCATTGCATCGCGACGCATTGTGAGTGTGTACATCAGCTATTTGTAAATTGCCGAAATGTATATAGGGCTGAAGTGGTTACTGTATGATTTGTAATAATAATCAAAATCTACAAAGTAACTAGTAACTAAAGCTTTCAAATAATTATAGTGGAGCAAAAGTACAACATTTGCCTCTGAATGTACAGTAGTGGAGTAGAAGTAAAGGTATTGGAAATTGCAAATACTCAAGTAAAGTACAAATATCTCAAAATTGCAATAATGGAATAGTTTAAATGAATCGACTATATTTTGTTTATTATACAAAATAAGGCCTTGCTTCATATATCATAATGATTCAGCATTCTAATTACAGTTACTGTAATTAAAAAAGGAAGAATAAGTCTGCACACTGTTTTGAAAGCTCCCCAAAAACTTTATTTACCAAGGCGGGGTAAAAACACAACGTTTCGGCCTCTGTTGCCTTCGTCAGGTATATTAGATAGCAACGCATATAGTACAGGTATATATAGAGGTATAAGTAGGCAGATACAAATCAGTGACAAGCACTCACACGTGTGGACAGTCCTTATTTGGGCTTGAACTCGGCTATGACACTCAGGACAGAGAATGCAGCCATTAGGCTATCCCTGTGTGGCCACCAGGGGAAGGAATCATACACACATATACAAACATCATATCAATACCCGATCTAAGTGTAAACACAACTCACTGAGCTATACAGAGAGTAGCCTACATAATGCATTGTCATTTCCATGTAATAACGTATTAAAAACACACTTAAAAAAGACAACACCAAAAACATACATATTTACATTTACAGGAATGGTTTGATATCAAACTCTTCATTTAGACCGTATGGGGCCATAGTGTTAAGATTATAAATGTGGAACATTTCTCTTTGGAGTAGGCGGCGCTCCTGATTTCCCCCTCTGGGGGGTTTGTCCACTTTTCCGATGCCTATATAGCGAAATTGGTTAATGGTGTGGCCAGCTTGTTTGAAATGTGGGTTGTCTTAAGTGCCTCTCTCGAAGAGAGCCATATGGGTCCGAGCCACTTGGTGGCGCTGGAGCACAGAACAAAACATAAACTCACGAGCTAATTTATTGGTTCGTGGAGCTGTCACTCAGAGCGGTGTCCCCGGTCCCAACCCTCAGGTATAAAACCGGTGGGCGTGAACGCTCGAGTCATTCCTAAATTTGTTTGCGCTTGGATGCACACAGCACAGCGAGTACACCAAAGTCTCACAACCGGCTGTTGAAATATATTTTTTTAGACGAGTCTAGAACTGACTTGCACCGCGGGGATTCGCAGCCGCAAGACGGTGTTCTTTCCACCTTCTCAAGATAAGTTTATTTAAGACTAATAACACAAGTGAGCCCCCCCGGCGACTTGTTGTTTTGTCTGCTCTCTACGTTACCGCTCCTCTCGTTGCTTCTTATAGCTAGCGTTTGTTAGCTTGTAGCTAGCGTTTGTTAGCTTGTCATTGGCTCAGCTTCAGCGTTGCTGCCGCTTTTTTTCTCCTCCGCTAGCCTCTCGTTAGTCCCTGACTAAACTCCTTCTAGGCCCGCAGCCTCGCTTCTTGTAGCTACAACCCTCGGTAACAGCGGGCCGACGTCAACCGATCCCCCGTCGCCTCGTTATCTACATCTACCGCAGGCTAGACTTATCAACCCTTCCCCACAACGTGGACAACAAACAGGCCTCCCTCCTTTACACTACGGTAGGCCAACACGTGGTGCAGCCTTCAGCCATCGGCTGTAAGCTGACCACTGTGAGCTCCACACATCGCCTTTACCCTCCGTAGTAGGGGAGCTAAGTGTTTATATTTTATATATATTTTATAAATATAGTTTATATTTAAAAAAAAAACACGATGACACTGGACGCCTTCCAAAGTTCTGTTTCAACAGGGTTTGTAACAACCTCCTGTCTCCAGATGATGGCCACTCCATGTGTATGCACTGTCTGGGTTTAACACATGCGAGGAATGCCTTTGAGATCGTGGGCCTCTGCCCATGCTGCCTTGAGCCATCAGACAGAGAGAAGGGACGCAGGCTGTCTAGAGTCAAGGCCCGTCTGGAGGGACGGGCCCCCCTCCCCCCACCCAGCCTGGGAGGCAGCTCCTAGGTCCCTGCGATGCATCTACAGGCACCAGGACTCCCGCACCAGCGGCAGTACAGCGGCACATGGACGACCCTGGATGCCCCTCCCCTGTCAGGAAGGCCCCCAGGGCCAACGCAAGCTACACCACAAACGCTTACAAAGCAGCAGCACTAGACGGTTCACGCCGCCAACCCGCTGCTTCCTTCTCCTTCTCCTCCTTTAGGACAGAGAGGAGCTTCGGCTTTCGCTCCAGAGACGACCTGGATCGCTACCATGACGACTTTGACGACACTTCCGAAGCCTACAGGCGACCCAGCCAGACTACGAACCCCTCCCTCACCCCTACCAGCTGCCAGATGGTATGGCATGGGCGGACTTCATGGAACGGCAGGAACCCCTGGACGAACCGCGCTCCTTCCAGGAACCTCCTGGAGACTACAGGGTCGTAGACCAGGTGGGTTATGAGGACGACGGAGACCTGGATGCCGACGCACCATGGACCCCCTGAGGCCCCCGAGGGGGCCCCAGCTGCCCCACGCCCACCCGTCAAGGAATGGGACCTCACCGAACTCCTACACCAGGCCGCCATCAGGTGCAAACGGGATTGGCCGGAGGTGGCACCTCCCCCAAACCCAGAGGACACTTGGCCTGGAGCGGAAAGCAGGGCCCCCACGCGGAGAGCTATCCTTCCGTTGGCCCAAGGCTTCCAGTCCACCTTCACGGCGAACTGGAGAGAACCCAGCCTGACTCCCCCAACACTTCGCCACACCAAGGTGCCAATGGACACGATTGACATGCCGTCAGTAGGTCTTGGGGCGATGCCAACCATCGGCTCGACAGTAGGAGCCTACCTGCTGGACCCCACCGCCCCACGCATCACACCTTTGGCCAAGGAACCCGCCCTGCCCACCAAGAGGGACAAGGACGCCAGCCTTGCTAGCGGTAAGCTCTTCTCCCTCATCGCCGCAGCTGGCAAGCACCACAACACCCTTGCGCTGCTACAGGGCTCCCTCACGGTCATACTCGACGGTCTGGGGAATGTCCCCACCCCTGACGAGATTGCCGAAATCAAGAGGCTCCATCAGGAGATGATAAAGTTCGTCTGCAGCTCCACAGCACTGGTCGGCAGGATGGGAACTGCAGTAATCATGTCCGAACGGATCAGATGGCTCGACGTCAGCCCCAAGCTCGACACCGCGGCCAGGAAGGAGCTACTGGACGGCCCCATCGAACCTGGTGGCCTCTTCAAGGGGGCCCTAGAAAGAATGGCGCTCGCAGTGAAGCAACAGAGGCCTGGCTGCGAGGCCCTCGCCCCTCGCCCAGTCCTCCTGCAACAGCGTGGGCAGCCCCCACGCACGGACCACCGCCAACGACAGTGGCCCCAGCGACGAGTAGACTACCGCGATACGGGTCGCCAGGCCCCGCACCGTGCTCGCCAACCCAGAGCAGATCCACCGGCGCTTCCACTGGGTGATCAGCCAGCTGAAGGCAGGGGCAGACGACAGCAACGCAACCGTGACCAACGTCGCCGACCCCCCGCCGCCTCGACCGGGCCTAGGAGAGGAGTCCCCAGGGCCGGCGGATCCCAGCAGCGGAAGTGACCCCTCGACCTCGTCTCCAGGGGAAGCGAGCTCGGACACTTCCCCACTCCCCCACCGCCTTGGGCCTCGGCCAGAGTGTAGCAGCCCTGGGCTGCACACCGGGACCGCCCCCAAAAAGGCTAAAGCTCGTGGGACAGATCCCCACCACGGGTGGGTCTGTCGCCGAGCTGCACAAGGTTTGCACAAATGCACAAAAAAACAACAAAAATCACACTGTCGGGGGACCATGAACCCTCTGTTAGGGACAGCCAAAGTGCTGCCCGAAGCAGAGCGGTGGGATATGAGGCCTGTGGCGGGCTTAAACGCCACCAGGGAGACAGGTCATGGCGAAATTTTCTTTGGTCATCCAGTGGGAACCACCACCAAACGAGGACCACCTCGTCTGGAGGGGATAAGTCCCTTGACCGAGCGCGTAGCCCAGTGGGAACGCTACAATGCGTCCCCCTGGGTCCTACGCACCTTAGCAAAGGGATACAGACTCCAATTTGCAATGAGACCCCCCGCGTTCAGTGGAGTCCTCTTCACCGACTTGCGGGGTCAAGCGGGTCAAGTTCTCCAACAAGAGATAGCTTCTCTGCTGGAGAAAAGAGCCGTCAGAGAGGTGCCCCAGAGCCAATGTCGCAGCGGGTTCTATTCCCGCTACTTCTTGGTCATTCTGGACCTCCGGGCACTCAACGGACACCTCAAGAAGTTTGCGTTAAAAATGCTGACGGCCAAGTCTCTAGTACGTACCATACGCCCAGGCGACTGGTTTACGTCCATAGACTTAAAAGACGCATACTTCCACATCCCCATCTAAATGGTAAATGGTAAATGGTGCATTTATATAGCGCCTTTATCCAAGGCGCTTTACATAGATTGTGCATTACATTCACCCATTCACACACACATTCATACACCGATGGTGGCGGAAACCATGCAAGGTACCAACCAGCACATCAGGAGCAATTAGGGGTTCAGTTTCTTGCTCAAGGACACTTCGACACTAACTCTGGGGGAGCCCGGGGTTTGAACTGGCGACCTTGCGGTTACCATCCGGAAACTCTACCCCTGAGCCACCGCCGCCCATCTACCCACCTCACAGGAAGTTCCTGCGGTTCAGGTTCCAGGGGAGAGTGTACGAGTACACGGTCCTTCCCTTCGGGATGTCCCTAAGCCCCAGGGTGTTTTTGCGCTGCACAGAAACCGCCCTCGCTCCCATGCGTCAACAGGGCATTCGGGTGGCGAGCTATATCGACGACTGGCTCCTGATGGCCAGCTCGAGGGAAGAGGTAACGAGGGCCACAACCAGAGTGTTGACCCACGTGGCCTCCCTAGGGTTCGTTGTGAACCACGCCAAGAGCATGCTGGTGCCTACGCAGTCAACAGACTTCATAGGCATCAGGCTGGATTCAGTTGCGTATACGGCGGGACTGTCGGCAGACAGACTCAACGACCTACTGAAGTGTGTGTCACTGTTCAATTACGCACATGCCTACGGATGGCAGGCATTATGGCGTCGGCGATCTCATTGGTACGTCTGGGGAGACTGCACATGAGACCCTTCCAGCGATGGCTTGGTTCCCTGCACATTCCCAGTACGCCGCCGTGTGATAGTGTCTCCGGCTTGCACACTACCACTGAGGTGCTGGTCGGACAGACACAGACTGATGGAAGGGGTGCCCTTGGGCCTTCTCCTATCCAGGAAGGTCGTCACCACAGACGCCAGCCTCTCGGGATGGGGTGCCACACACGAGGGCAGGTCGGCCAGGGGTTTGTGGGACACATACCTGAGAAGGACCTCCCACATCAATTACTTGGAATTAATGGCGGTCTTCCTCGCTCTGAGGGAGTTCGAACCATTTATTCAGGGACACCACGTCCTGGTCCGCACGGACAACACGACAACGATGTCCTACATCAACAGACAGGGAGGTCTCACCTCCAGACGTCTGTGCACACTGGCACACAGGCTGCTGGTGTGGTGCGACAGTCGTCTCCTTTCCCTCACAGCATGTCACGTACCGTGCCTGCTGAACTCAGCGGCGGACCTCCTCTCGAGGGGGCCACTCCGCTACGGCGACTGGTCTCTCCACCCTCAGGTGGCGAACCAGATATGGCACAACTTCGGGTTTCCGGAGGCGGATCTGTTCGCCACAAGAGAGGACGCGAAACGCCCTCTCTTCTTCTCACTGAAGGGCGAACCACCGCTGGGCCTGGACGCACTGGCGCACCAGTGGCCACAGGGTCTGCTCTATACGTTTCCGCCACTGGAACTAATCTCGCATGTGTTGGCCAGAGTGAGATTGCAGGACGTCCAACTCCTGCTGGTAGCTCCGGCCTGGGGATCATGGAGGCAGGACGTTGTCCCCCTCCTTTACCACGAACTGTGGCAACTTCCCCTGAGGCGGGACTTACTGACGCAGGCCGGCGGAGAAATATTCCACCCGCGCCCCCAGGACCTGGACCTATGGGTCTGGCCCATGAGGGGGCCCCTCTTGGAATAGCCGGCTTGCCACAGAACGTCATGGAGACCATTCTGAGCCGCGTATACCAGACGGCGTTACAACACAGCATGGCAGCTGTTTGTGCGCTGGTGTTCGAATAGGCCAGGAGGGATCCTCCCGTTCCAAGCTCCGGTGGCTCTCATCTTGTCCTATCTACAGGAGTTCCTGGACAGAGGTCTAGGTTTATCCTCGGTGAAGGTCAACCTGGCGGCTATTTCCGCCTACCACTTGGGCATAAACAACAGTCCGGTGAGCGAGCTCCCACTGGTCCGACAGTTCATGAAGGGTGTCATGCATCTCAGGCCAGTTACTAGATCCCTGGTTCCAGCTTGGGATCTGACGGTTGTACTAGACGCGCTCACAAAGGAACCTTTTGAGCCGTTGGACACAGTGGCCCTGAAGTTCCTCAGTGGCGATGACACTAGGGTTACGGTCAGGCCGAACCTGTCGTTCCTCCCGAAGAATTTTCCTTCTGGCTGTGAGCCAGTGGAATTGGTGGCTTTCCATCCACCGCCCTTTGCCTCGGAGGAGGACAGGCGGTTGAATAGCCTATGTCCAGTCAGGGCGCTGAAGCTGTACAAGGCCAGGACAGCCCCCTTCAGACAGGGGGATCAGCTTTTCGTTGATTGGGCCCCTCAAGCACAGCGGAAGGGGAAACCCGTCACGAAAGTACGGATCTCACAATGGATTGTGGAGGCCATACTTTACACTGCCAGTGGTGTGGATCTCCCCGAGGGACTGCGTGCTCACTCCACAAGGGGCATGTCAGCATCCTGGGCCTTATAGCGAAGGGCGTTCCCATACTGGATGTGTGTGCGGCGGTGAGTTGGTCGACTTCGTCAACTTTTGCCACATATTACAATCTCGATGTAGCTCCCGTGAACCTGGCCCATGCAGTCCTGGGAGCTGCCGCACGTTAGTCACGTAAGACATGAACCCTGCAGACTAGGGGGAGCACATAAGGCAGCATAGCTGTCGGCTCCTCTGAGGGATCCCTTGACCACCAGGCGGAGCCTGGTGGAGGTTCCTGGGATCCCGCCCTCTTGGAGGGGTTGCGTCTGAGCAGGGGACAGTGGCACTGTTGGCTCCCCGGGGTTTCCCCTCACCTCTCTATCAGTGTTTTAGTTTTACCTGTTAGAGGAACTTTGGGCCACCGGGTAGTTGGCCCGGCGGCCGAGGAGGGACCTTCTCTTGGTGCCAGGTCAGTAACCTGGCTAACCCTCTCAGTCTCCCTTGCGAAAGGGACACACATTCACGTGATGGTGACGTCTCGTGTGTCTGTGTCTCTGGGAAAAGGGGGACCGTGGAGCGGTCCTGTCAGCCGGGGTGATCATACAGGAGTTTTATGATGACCCATATGACTCTCTTCGAGAGAGGCACTTAAGACAACTTCGGGTTACTTCAGTAACATCAGTTGTATAAGTGACTCGAAGAAGAGAGTCATCGAACTGCCCGTCTGCTTTGGCAGGCGGCGGAAAAATGGTTGATAGGAATGACTTGAGCGTTCACGCCCACCGGTTTTATACCTGAGGGTTGGGACCGGGGACACCGCTCTGAGTGACAGCTCCACGAACCAATAAATTAGCTCGTGAGTTTATGTTTTGTTCTGTGCTCCAGCGCCACCAAGTGGCTCGGACCCATATGACTCTCTTCTTCAAGTCACTTATACAACTGAGGTTACTGAAGTAACCCGAAGGTTACGCTCGTCCCCGCATCTAATATTGGAGCGATGCTCGCTCATGTGGGTACGGAGGGCTTGATTAGTTTTGCCAACGTATCCCAAGCCACAGGGACATTTAATCAGATAGATCACATTAGTGGAACTGCATGTGATCACCCCACAGATCTTTAGTGATTTACCACTGTGGGGATGCGTATATGTCTGACATTTGGTAGTGAACCCACACTGTGCACAGTTACCGCACCTAAAGTTCCCCTCGGGAATGATCTAAAAATTTACTTTTTTTCCCGGCTCAGGAGTATAAGATCTGACCAGCTGGTCTCTTAAATTTGGAGGGTGCTTAAATACTAGGAGAGTATCTGAGCACACAGAAGGGAGCATTAGCTTTTTGGTTTTAATTTTGGGAGCAAGGCATTCCTCTTGTGTCTTATTTTTAAAACGGTCGGCAGCGACATCCAACCATTCCTGCTTATACCCTCTTTCTAAAAATCTGTTGGTGAGATCTGTAGCTTGTGCATGATAACCAGCATCTGTGCTGCAAACCCTTCTAGCTCGATGAAATTGGCTAATAGGTAAACTTTTAGTTTTAACCAGATGAGTAGGGTGAAAACTGTCCCCTCGTAAAATAGTGTTTCTGTCTGTGGGTTTGCGATACAGATCTGTCTGTATCGTGTTATCATGTTTGATGACCAACACATCCAGAAAGCTAATTTGTGTGTCACTGAACTCCAGCGTAAATTGGAGATGTCCGTTCACCGCATAGCAAAGCAAAGCAAAGTTACTATATTTACCCAGGGTATCTGGGCTAAGCTCAAGAACTTGTTTCCAGCCAGGCCCTGCTCATAGAACATTTCATGGTAGTGGTTCAATGCCTTGCTCAAGGGCACTTCAGCGGTGGTAATTTTAACGTGTCGAACCGCTGATTCGAACTGGCGACCTTCCGGTATCAGGACCGCTCCGCAATCCGTTCGACCATCGCTGCCAATAGGCATGAAATTGTAAGAGAGTTTCTGCCGTACCAGCCCATGAAATAAACAAATCGTCAATGTAGCGTCGATATAAACGAATGTTGGAATGATAAGGGTTAACAGTAGGATCTAGCACAAACTGTTGTTCAAAATAGCCCATGTATACATTTGCGTAATTTGGGGCCATTGTGCTACCCATGGCTGTCCCTTTGGTTTGCAAATAAAAATCATTCTTGTACAGAAAATAGTTCGTAGTCAACACTAATTCAGTGAGTGCAGTGACACATGCAGTACTGGGTTTGGTAAGAGAATCTCTTAATAGTAACCATAGCAACCCATCGAGCTGTCTAACCTGTCACCAAAAACTTAGATCGGGTATTGATATGATGTTTGTATATGTGTGTATGATTCCTTCCCCTGGTGGCCACACAGGGATAGCCTAATGGCTGCATTCTCTGTCCTGAGTGTCATAGCCGAGTTCAAGCCCAAATAAGGACTGTCCACAGGTGTGAGTGCTTGTCACTGATTTGTATCTGCCCACTTATACCTCTATATATACCTGTACTATCGTTGCTATATCTAATATACCTGACGAAGGCAACAGAGGCCAAAAGTTGTGTTTTTGGTAAATACAGTTTTTGGGGAGCTTTCAAAACGGTGTGCACTTATTCTTCCTTTTTCAGTCTGTTCTTTTTTGTTCGAGCACCCGCTGAATTTACCCGGGATGTGCGTGCACCTCCTGACCACTTTAAGTTACTGTAATTACACATCAGGAGGACATGAAGTAGAATATGTTTGATACTCACCCACTAGTAGATCGTCACATTCATGATTGAAAAGAAAAACAAAACACATTTGTTTAGAAAACTGCGATTTTAAACAGAGATGATTTTACAAATTGTAAAATTACATGGAACATAACATTAAATAAATAAATCTGCTGTGTCAATAGTAATAATCTGTCAGTAATATAAATCATCTTGACTAATTCCCTGTTATTTTAAATGACACTATAATCTTGTACAGTCTATGGTATGCAGTAAGACCTGCTACTGTTTCTGCTAATCTTTAGATAGTGTTTATCTGTAATATTTACAAACAGCTAAACTCTTCAACACATTAACACTTAGACACAACATGTAGATCAAATGTGTGAAGTGATTAAATGTCAGTTTAAACACATCATATCAATAATAAGGTCATTATTCTACAGTACTGTATCCCTTCAACTGTTATGATGATAGAATATTTTCTGATTGTGAGTCAGATCATAATAGTGTTAATGTTTTGATTTTGTCTCAGTCAGAATATGTTCTAATTTATTTATTCTAATATAAAATATAAAGCGTTGACAGAGCATAAAATGATTGTTTAATTTTACGCTCTCAAGAGATCTATAAGGGTCCATTTGGTTACCAACTCTCCATCATTTAGCTGGGGACCACCTGGAACCCCCTCAAGGACCCCCTCAAGTTTACCAGCAACATGACTGGCAGTGGTGGAAAAAGTAATCAATTGTTTTACTTGAAGTAAAAGTATCAATACTGCAATGTAGAACTACTTCGTAGTAAAAGTAAAAGTCCGGAATTCAAATTGTACTTGAGTAAAAGTACAAAAGTATTTGCGCCAAATGTACTTAAATTACCAAAAGTAGAAATAACTCACTATGCAGAATGCCCCATTTCAAGTTTTCAAATGTATAAAATATTTAGAAAATAGCAGATCTATACAAGCTCACAATGCATTGCATCGCAACGCATTGTGAGTGTGTACATCAGCTATTTTTAAATGGCCGAAATGTATATGGGGCTGAAGTGGTTACTGTATGATTTGTAATAATAATCAAAATCTACACAGTAACTAGTAACTAAAGCTTTCAAATAATTCTAGTGGAGCAAAAGTACAATATTTGCCTCTGAGATGTACAGTAGTGGAGTAGAAGTAAAGGTATTGGAAATTGCAAATACTCAAGTAAAGTACAAATATCTCAAAATTGTACTTAAGTATAGTACTTAAGTACTTACTTAATGCACTGATGACTGGAGCTGCTCATTGATATGAGACTGACTGTCAGTCACTGTTATAGAGTAGCATCACTATGATAGAGTCCAATACTGTAATAGTTGTTGACCTCATTTACATTTTACATAAATAATAATGCATAATGTATAAATAATGTATACTTGGGAAGCTCATGAACGTAATAAATTGTGGGATGAGCTTGTATATTTGCTATTTTTAACATAATGCTTAAAACACCAAAAGGGGTTCCTGTCCAGAATGGGTTAAGAATTACCTGTGGGATTTGGGGTTATCTATGCAAAGTACACAAACAATGCATTTAAAGAAACGTTAGACTTTAAAATGAATAAAATCTCAAGCAATAGCGAGAATAAGATTTAACACTTGAACGCAGAAATCCACATTCAGTGGGAACATTAATAAAAATAACAGATCTACAAGCTCACAAAGCGCTGTGAGTTTGTAGACCTGCTATTTTTTAACGAAGAGATATGTTGTAGAGGGAAAACGTGGTCCAAGTACAGAGTTAACTCAGGTCTGTTTCACTAAGTATAGACTATAGGGTTTCATTGGTTTAGACTCATTGTCTCCACCAGGCCGAAGGCATGGGGAGAGAGTATGTTTTGCACTCCGTCCGTGTGTCCGTCCTTCCGTCCTTCCTTCCTTCCGTCCTTCCGTCCGTCTGTGAACAGCTAATCTCCGGCACCGTTAACCCGGGCGATGCCAAACTTTGCACACACACTCCCTGGATGCCAACGATGAACCTCTGCCCCACATTTTCCAGAACGGCCTGTTATAGTGCCACCATGAGGCAGCTTTTCACATTTTGTACCTAAAACTGCACCGATCTGCGTGAAATGTTGCATGCACACTCCCTAGAGGCCAAGGACAAACCTTTTACCTGCATTTTCCGCATCTGCCTTTTATAGCGCCACCAGGAGGCCGACTTTTGTAAAACACATTTTTTGATATTACTCCTCCAGATTCTGTCCAAAAATCTCACAAATCGTTACACAGTATCTCTATGGTCATGTGCTCAAGTCGGATCTGTCTGATATTTCATATTCCATCCTAATTGGCTATAATTGGCTTTCACAGTTTGCAAGATTGCCCCGTTTTGAACAATAGCCTCAAATCATGAACGCAGCATGCAATTTACGTGAAATCTTTCACACATTTTCTTACTAGGCTGAGGAATATATCCCACCCTTTTCACATTGGCCTGTTATAGCGCCACCAACAGGTTGATTTTTGCAAAACACATTTTTGGAACAAAATGCCTCAAATCGGTACACATGATCTCTGTAGTCATGTGATCAAGACGAGTCTGTTGGATTTCTCAGATTGTACACTGATTGGCTAAGATTGCCTTCCAAAGTTTTCAGGAGTGGCCCGTTTTGTACAAAATGCTGCACATGTCCTGCTCATCCAGAATTCTATCCTCAGAGATGCTATGAGTGATCTGGCTCTGCATTTCCTCAACAAAATGAAGGAAAAAAAATCCTCCTAAACATTTTGCCAAACATCACACACACTCCTATCCTCCTGGTGGAGACCTGTGCCCGGAAGGGCACTTTTTCTAGTTCAGTTTGTATTCTGCTATGGAGAAAACCTGATGTAAATCTGAAAACACATTGGAGGCCATGAAGTTGAATTGATTTGATACTCACTTATGTCTAGTTCACGTTCACATTCATCATTCATGAAAAGAGAAAACACATGGTTGGAATAGTTAGAAAACTGATCATTCACAAACAGAAAGATGATTAATAATTAGCAAATTGTTATAAGGAACCTGAAATATCGAATGCAATAATGGAATGGTTTAAATGAATCGACTATCTTGATTATTATACAAAATAATAGCTTGCTTCATATATCATCATGATTCAGCATTCTAATTACAGTTACTGTAATTAAAAAAGGAAGAATAAGTCTGCACACCGTTTTGAAAGCTCCCCAAAAACTTTATTTACCAAGGCGGGGTAAAAACACAAAGTTTCGGCCTCTGTTGCCTTCGTCAGGTATATTAGATAGCAACGCATATAGACGCCTTAACAGACGACGTCACACTGATAAGAAACAGCATGCGCGTGCATACCGGCAGCAGAAGAACCCTTCCTCTCATAAGATGCAATGGAAAAGTTCTAACTGCACTCACGTGTAAAAAATGCCCCATCAAACTTTCAGATGCTGTTTTTCTCCCAGTGTGGAGGAAGAATGATTAGGATTTTTTATTGTATTCTCTCACTCTTGAAATATATAATCCATTGGTTTCTGTTGTGTGTGAACAATAATAGCAATTCAAAACCACATCTCCAGTCGCTGAGAACGGGAGGTGCGCTCATGATCACGGAAGCAGAGCCTGTTTGTCCATGGCTGCACGCGCACCTGCAGCCCATCAAGTATAAGGTATGCTTCGTCCCACGATGGTGTCGCGCACGCAGACCTCTACACTCACAATAGTCGCATCCGCGATGCAATGTGAGCTTGTACATCAGCTGTTCTCTGTGCACAACACCGTTGCGCTTTGAAGTATAAATGTCTCCTAGGGTGCATTTCACTAGCCAACACACAAGAGGAGGTTGAATGGACTGAAACCAGCGCTCCCCAAAACAACAGGTTTGGAGATCTGTTGGGAATTGATTACATGAAACAGTCACCCGTGCGCCCAGTCCCAATGTTTGTAAACAAATAATTGGTCTATAGTACAGGTATATATAGAGGTATAAGTGGGCAGATACAAATCAGTGACAAGCACTCACACCTGTGGACAGTCCTAGAATCCAAAAAGTGGTCCAAGTACAGAGTTAACTCAGGTCTGTTTCACTAAGTATAGACTATAGGGTTTCATTGGTTTAGACTCCTTCAGTTTGTATTCTGCTATGGAGAAAACCTGATGTAAATCTGAAAACACATTGGAGGCCATGAAGTAGAATTGATTTGATACTCACTCCAGTCTAGTTCACGTTCACATTCATCAGTCATGAAAAGAGAAAACACATGGTTGGAATAGTTACAAAACTGATCATTCACAAACAGAACAGCTAATAATTAGCAAATTGTTAAGGAACCTGAAATATCAAATGCAATAATGGATGGTAAATTAATCGACTATCTTGATTATTATACAAAATAATAGCTTGCTTCATATATCATCATGATTCAGCATTCTAATTACAGTTACTGTAATTAAAAAAGGAAGAATAAGTCTGCACACCGTTTTGAAAGCTCCCCAAAAACTTTATTTACCAAGACGGGGTAAAAACACAACGTTTCGGCCTCTGTTGCCTTCGTCAGGTATATTAGATCGCAAAGCATATAGTACACGTGTATATATATAGAGGTATAAGTGGGCAGATACAAATCAGTGACAAGCACTCACACCTGTGGACAGTCCTTATTTGGGCTTGAACTCGGCTATGACACTCAGGACAGAGAATGCAGCCATTATGGCTATCCCTGTGTGGCCACCAGGGGAAGGAATCATACACACATATACAAACATCATATCAATACCCGATCTAAGTGTAAACACAACTCACTGAGCTATACAGAGAGTAGCCTACATAATGCATTGTCATTTCCATGTAATAACGTATTAAAAACACACTTAAAAAAGACAAGACCAAAAACATACATATTTACATTTACAGGAATGGTTTGATATCAAACTCTTCATTTAGACCGTATGGGGCCATAGTGTTAAGATTATAAATGTGGAACATTTCTCTTTGGAGTAGGCGACGCTCCTGATTTCACCCTCTGGGGGGTTTGTCCACTTTTCCGATACCTATATAGCGAAATTGGCTAATGTTGTGGCCAGCTTGCTTGAAATGTGGGATTACACTCGTCCCCGCATCTAATATTGGAGCGATGCTCGATCATGCGGGTACGGAGGGCTCGATTAGTTTTGCCAACGTATCCCAAGCCACAGGGACATTTAATCAGATAGATTACATTAGTGGAACTGCATGTGATCACCCCACGGATCTGTAGTGATTTACCACTGTGGGGATGCGTATATGTCTGACATTTGGTAGTGAACCCACACTGTGCACAGTTACCGCACCATAAAGTTCCCCTCTGGAATATGATCTACAAATGTACTTTTTTTCGGCTCAGGGGTGTAAGATCTGACCAGCTGGTCTCTTAAATTTGGAGGGTGCTTAAATACTACTGCTGGGGCTTGTGTGAACACAGTGTTCAGTCTAGGGTCTGACTGGATAATATGCCAATGTTTAGAGATTATTTTTATAAATTCAAAACCCATAGGAGAGTATCTGAGCACACAGAAGGGAGCATTAGCCTTTTTGGTTTTAATTTTGGGAGCGAGGCATTCCTCGTGTCTTATTTTTAAAACAGTCGGCAGCGACATCCAACCATTCCTGCTTATACCCTCTTTCTAAAAATCTGTTGGTGAGATCTGTAGCTTGTGCATGATAACCAGCATCTGTGCTGCAAACCCTTCTAGCTCGATGAAATTGGCTAATAGGTAAACTTTTAGTTTTAACCAGATGAGTAGGGTGAAAAACTGTCTCCTCGTAAAATAGTGTTTCTGTCTGTGGGTTTGCGATACAGATCTGTCTGTATCGTGTTATTATGTTTGATGACCAACACATCCAGAAAGCTAATTTGTGTGTCACTGAACTCCAGTGTAAATTGGAGATGTTCGTTCACAGCATTTAAATAGGCATGAAATTGTGAGAGAGTTTCTGCCGTACCAGCCCATAAAATAAACAAATCGTCAATGTAGCGTCGATATAAACAAATGTTGGAATGATAAGGGTTAACAGTAGGATCTAGCACAAACTGTTGTTCAAAATAGCCCATGTATACATTTGCGTAATTTGGGGCCATTGTGCTACCCATGGCTGTCCCTTTGGTTTGCAAATAAAAATCATTCTTGTACAGAAAATAGTTTGTAGTCAACACTAATTCAGTGAGTGCAGTGACACATGCAGTACTGGGTTTGGTAAGAGAATCTCTTAATAGTAACCATAGCAACCCATCGAGCTGTCTAACCTGTCACCAACAACTTAGATCGGGTATTGATATGATGTTTGTATATGTGTGTATGATTCCCCTGGTGGCCACACAGGGATAGCCTAATGGTTGCATTCTCTGTCCTGAGTGTCATAGCCGAGTTCAAGCCCAAATAAGGACTGTCCACAGGTGTGAGTGCTTGTCACTGATTTCTATCTGCCCACTTATACCTCTATATATACCTGTACTATATGCGTTGCTATCTAATATACCTGACGAAGGCAACAGAGGTTGTGTTTTTACCCCGCCTTGGTAAATGAAGTTTTTGGGGAGCTTTCAAAACTGCGATTTTAAACAGAGATGATTTTACAAAGTGTAAAATAACATGGAACATAACATTAAATAAATAAATCTGCTATGTCAATAGTAATAATCTGTCAGTAATATAAATCATCTTGACTAATTCCCTTAAATGACACTATAATCATGTACAGTATATGGTATGCAGTAAGACCTGCTACTGTTTCTGCTAATCTTTAGATAGTGTTTATCTGTAATATTTACAAACAGCTAAACTCTTCAACACATTAACACTTAGACACAACATGCAGATAAAATGTGTGAAGTGATTAAATGTCAGTTTAAACACATAATATCAAGAATAAGGTCATTATTACAGTACTGTATGTAGTAAATCCCTTCAACTGTTATGATGATAGAATATTTTCTGATTGTGAGTCAGATCATAATATAGTTAATGTTTTGATTTTGTCTCAGTCAGAATATGTTTAATATTCTAATATGAAATATAAAGCATTGACAGATCTATAAGGGTTCATTTGGTTACCAACTCTCCATCATTTAGCTGCAGGACCACCTGGAACCCCCTCAAGGACCACTGGTGGTCCCCGGACCGGTCCGGTCCATATTTAAACTTTTTATATTTGTTAATTCATAAATGAATGCCTTACTTCATCATACTACAATGTCACACAACAATTGCAAAAATAGCCGATCTAGCCTACAAGCTCACAATGCAGTTTGTAGATTGGCTATGTTTGCTAGTTCCACGCACGCACCAACGCACGCACAACGCACACACGCACGCACCAATGCACGCACACACCAACGCATGCACGCACGGGCGCACGCGCGTACGCATGCGCGCGCACACACACACACACACACACACACACACACACACACACACACACACACACACACACACACACACACACACACAAGCACACCAGTATATGACATCTCCTGAAAAGTAAAAGTTTTGGACATACAGGGTTTCCACCCGACGGAGACAACATCAGGGTTAATGATAATGTACAGTGACAGTACCGTATAGGTCACTTACATATTCCTAATCCCACAGCAATCTCCTCCACCTGTTCTCCATGTTGGACCTGACAGATGTAAACTCCATCATCTCTCTCTCTGCAGCCTGTCAGTGTCAGAGACACGTTGCCTTTCTGCAGCTCCTGGATGTTCAGGGTCAGTCTGCCCTCGTAGCCCCTCCCCTCGATCACCTGCCCATTCTTATACAGGTAAATGCACTCTGACTCCTTAAACCAGCTGACTGTCATGGAAGTCATGTCATGGCTGGTCACAGGAGAGAGGTGACAGGAGAGGGAGACATCTTTATTTAACAGACCCCTATGATAGCCTTCAGTGTTGAGTTTAAAAACACCTGGAGAAAAGAAAAGATACAGTTAGTGAAATATGAAAGATTTTCTGTTCATTTAAATGTAACCATAATTTAGATTAGAAGACATGCAGTGATGTAACCAACACTTTATAATGACACCCCCTAAAACGCGCACACACACGCACGCACACACACACACACACACACACACACACACACACACACACACACACACACACACACACACACACACACAGACACACACACACACACACACACACACACACACACACACACACAACTTGGAAAACTCTACAACAAGTGCTTCAGGATACAGATCACGGGTACAGGAAACATTGCCTTATCCATATATGGGGACTGCCAATTATCGCAGACACTGAACATAATTTTGCCGATGACTTAGCTCTCGGCTTGGGCATGCCTGCAATCTGCAGGCCCGTCACGACTGATTTATGGACATTACCGAGGCTTCCAAATATGAACACAAGTAGTTTACATTTGTAGCCAAGCTGTATAATAGCATCCTTAAGACGCTGGTACTTAAGCACCTTGGTAAGGAATGCCTCTTCCAGACTGTGGTCAAATGTACATGCCACTTCCAAAATGGTCACTTCTCTACTGTATTCATCAACAACAACAATATCTGGTGTATTAGTATTAGTTTGTCTGAAAAGGCATCATTTTCATTATTGTGCATTAACATGGCATTTGAAACACGTGAGTGCTTATACATTTTGGTAGATGATGAAACATATGATATTAGCTAATACGTCAACAATTCTGTTGTGCCTAGCAATGTACATTCCCTTATATACATAGCAGCCATTAAGAATATGTGACAGTGTTTCTGTAACTGGAGTGTGGTCATGGTGCAGAGTCAGACAATGAGGAGGAAATGTGTTAGGGTACCACAGAGAGAGATTGAGTCTGGTTGGAAGGACCTGTAATCTGGCTTTGACTGTAAAGGTGACTATATCCTCATCAACTGCATAATTCTTGAATATTGTATGAGATATGGTGTGGTCTGCATCGGGAAGGCAAGCTAGCTTCCCCTGTAGTTTTAAACCAGTCCAGTGTTGTTGTTTTTGCTGTTACAAGGTACCTCCATGCATTGACTGGTGATATATGGTGTTCAAACAGTTGGTAATAATGTCCTCAGAAACTGCTACAGATTCAGAGTCAGGTCCAACCCAGCACAGGGATACTCCAGTTCTCACACAGAGGTCAGTGAGGTCAGGCCAATCTGACGACACCCCAAACCCAGTAGCATGTGAGTCCATTTTAAGGTTGGGCTTTCTTCTGAACCCCAAGAAACTTGGTGTTCAGAAGACACACACACACACACGCACACGCACACGCACACACACTCGCATGCAACACATGCACTCACACACATTTTAACCATTTATGTCCACACAAAGGATATGCATACAAGGACACAAATGTTATAGGCAAAATCATGGCATGTGTTTTCATGATACAACAGGCATGTCTCTCAGTACTCTATGGGTATAAGTAACAGTGTCTCCGCCATATATGACAGCTGCCAATTATAGCAGAGACACCACAATACTTTGCCAGCCTTTTTGCCTCCTTTTTGGGCATCCCAAGTTGTTGGAACCCTCTAACAACCAGTCTGTGGGTATAATGTCCTAGTTGTTGGAACCCTTAGCGGCAGCGGTGGCCGAACGGATAGCGGCGCGGTCTTGATACCGGAAGGTTCCTAGTTCGAATCAGCCGTCCGACACGTTAAAATTACCACCGCTGAAGTGCCCTTGAACAAGGCATTGAACCACTACGATGAAATGTGTTCTATGAGCAGGGCCTGGCTGGAAACAAGTTATTGAGCTTAGCCCAGATACCCTGGGTAAATATAGATTTCATTTAATTTCATTTCTAACAACCAGTCTGTGGGTATAATGTCCTAGTTGTTGAAACCCTCTAACAACCAGTCTGTGGGTATAATGTCCTAGTTGTTGAAACCCTCTAACAACCAGTCTGTGGGTATAATGTCTAGTTGTTGGAACCCTCTAACAACCAGTCTGTGGGTATAATGCCCTAGGCTGCCAAATATAAAGACAAATAGTCTGCACCTATAGCCCAGCTCTGAGATGGTATATGTGCTTTTCCAGACACTATAAGAAGACTTTCTCTCTCTCTGTGACCTTGCTTGAGCACAGGTGCACACTCTTATAAGTAACTGCTTAAAAGGTCTACTTTATCCCATCAGTAGAAGTGGTTGGTATTTTATGACTTTGGTCATAAAGGCTTCCTCTATGCTGGGGTCAAAGGTACAGGCTATCTCTCTTCATCAACCACAACAATATCTGTTGTGAATGAGCTGTTAATTAGGAGTATTAGCTGTCAGAGATGTAAAGGAGTTATCACAGAGTTGGAACATGGATGGAATGACCCTGGAATGTTTGTGCATTCTCACTAAAGATGCATGATATTTTGATATGTCCTTTGCTATGAGTTCCACTATTCTATCATGGCGTGCTACAGTATGTACATTCCTTTGTATGCATAACATCCATTCAAGATGTGTGACAGTGTTTCAGTGATCACGCACGCACGCACGCACACACACACACACACTCACATGCAACGCGCGCACACACACACACACACACACACACACACACACACACACACACACAGACACACAGACACACAGTCACACAGTCACACAGACACACACACACACACACACACACACACACACACACACACACACACACACACACACACACACACACACACAATTCACCACCTCATACCGTTGCTGTCTGACAGAAACCTTGTATGTCCAAAACTGATAAAAAAAATTAGGAAAAAAAAGAACATGTAGTGTTCTCATGCATGTATAATGTAGTTATTATTCAGTCACAAGCTCTTGTTAATACTTTATACACACGTAACTACTTTCATTTTCACTCTTAAATGGTTAGTTCAGAGTTTTGGACGGAGGTTATTGATATCAAAACCGATCGCATCGCTCCACAGCCTGGGATCGAGCGCCTGTTGCGCAACACTCGATGTTGCGCAACAGTGGGACGTCATGGAAAATGTTTCCCCCCTGTTTAGCCGTACGACACCGAAAATCTTAAAACGTTAATAACTCTTGATCTAAATCATAACTTCTAATTCTAAGCAAAGATCATGCGTTAGACGGCCCACCGCGGTCCCGTCGCTAGTCATGATGGTTCGTATATCAGGAAATATATTTAAAAAAACATTGTTGTGACCTACCGTGACCTCTGGCCCCTGCCATGTCTCCTGTATAGAGGAAAAATAGACGAATTACCACATAACATTCATAACATTTATCTGTAAATAGTTTGTGATTCGTGAGCTGCAATATATTCTTCATGGGAATGGAGATCACGTTCTTTGCACTTGGTCACAAAGTAACCAACAGTTCGTTCCGACCGCTGTTTCCTGCTCACAAACCCTGAAAACCCTACAGTGGTTCTGCAGACAGATTTATACATTATGAAAGGTTGAATAAAATATTAAGATAATCTCTTACCTTTCACCGCTTGGCGTACCACGCTTTAGACTCCAAACGCAAATTCATGCAAATCCTCACACATTACAGACTCCTATACAACTAACCAGAACTCACAAGTGAAAGTATTAATGTTAGATTCTTATCCGTATAGTTAATCATTAACTTTCATGTAGTCAAGTGACTGATGGTTTTAAGTCCACGGCTCCACTCGGCCTTATCGTAGAGCATGCAATAAAAGGTGATAATGATTTTATGTGGCCTGTGGTAGTCGTAGACATGCACGTGCACAACAGATCTGTTGCACATTCTGCGAGGTGGAAAGCCTGGTGACGCGAGGTTACTTCCTGAGTACCCAGGAGTCATGTTTAGACTACCCTAATAATGCCCTTTTCACTTGCCTCAGCCAAGCAACTCTGTTTTGGGGTGGCAAACGTGGCATGATGGCATCTCAATGTGGTCGTGAGTTTGTAGATCTGCTATTTTGCCATTGTATTTAAAATAGGACTTAGTGGCTAGTGTATTAATGTAGCCGGTATACAGTTCAGTTCAGTTCAGTTCATACATAAAACACATAATTTCCATTTTGTCTTTTTTTCCCCCTTTTTTTGAGTGGTGTAACCACTCCTACAACTGGCTTTGTTAGTTTGTCTGTCTGTCTGTTCGTACCAAAAAATGAGCATGGTTGCTATGGTCACCCAGTTCACACGGGTGTGATTTCATTACGTCAGACATTATGTCAGACCACAGCTGATCAGTCTATATAAGACCTTACACCACTCAGTTCACACGGGTGTGATTTTTTCTACTTCTTTTGAGTGTCCGTTGCTTATGTCCTGTCCAATATCCGAAAAAGGCCTAGGGAGCAGCCATAGGCTATACCTTTTCCCTTCCTTCCTTCCTACAAATGTGTGAAAGTCATATAAATATACAAAAAATCACACCCGTGTGAAGTGAGGGGCGCTCGTAGACATACATACCCAACCGACTCGATCGCATTGCACCGATCACAGTACCTTTTACTCACCCAAGATATCATCAATAGCCAATAAGGGTCATTATTTTTACCTGACAATACAACGACTCAAACGTAATACATACAGGTATATTTTACGTGTAGCGTCTATTAATCTAACCTCTAATATATTAAAGTCTAACTCATGTTGCTATGAATAGGTGACGTAATGATGATGTAAAACAAACTGTGTCAAAACAAACTTTTTGTTAATGGGATTTAATGTTTGTGTATAGGGACAAAACAAACATTAATTTCTCGTCATTGTCAATGGCGTTTTTAGAACAAACATTGAACTAAAAACTAACTAAAAACTAAAAACAAACATTAAACCTGTATATAGGCTACAGAAGATAGGCTACTTCTAAGTATTAATAATGAGGGTGTCTTACACCGCTGGTCTGGGAATGTCCATATTATATGGACCCTTTTTTAAACGTTTTCGGGCCGGGTAGGGCGTAAAATGTGTACTCATTAGTAAGGCCAGACGGGGCCTCGGGCCAGCCCAGTTCGGGCCCGGTTAGGGCCCGGTTAGGGCCCAGGTAAGGGCGGGCCTTCATTTTCCGGCCTGTTGAGAACTCTAGTTGTAGATAACTATGGGGCGTGCCCGTCTAGAGTCTGAATGGACAGGTATCAGTCAAAAGGGAGACATCGCAGAGGAAGGACGGGTGGGGAAGGATCAACATATGGAATGACAGAACAGGTCAGCATGGTGTCGGTGAGGTCAGACGTAGAGCTGCTGCCGGCTCCATATATGCAGTGTATTGCAGTCTTCTCCATGTAGGCTATAGCTATTGGGTCTCATAAGGTCAGTGTCGTGATCTTCATATAATATATGAATATATTTGCAGGTTTTCATAGTAATATGTCGCTATTATTATATTAATAATTGCGCAAGCAGAGCGCGCAAGTAGTTTTCGTCCAGTGCTTCGATGCGTATGTCGCCATTTGATGTGTATGCGCCGTGCCAGCGTATGACGTAATGACTACTTGTGCTTGATATGGCAATGGTGTCAGATTACATACATGTATACATAGGGGCATTACCTTTAATCCTCCCGACACTAAAACATAATTATCGTCATTACGTCACCATTGAAAACCAATTACACCCTAGCATTGGGTCCATTAATCCACATATGTATTACGTCATCATTGTTGTACCATAGTTGTACCAGTTATACCCTGACGTCATATGCTGCTACGATACATACGCATCAAACGGGGCATACGCAAAGTAACCACAGTATACCGCTAATCAACTTACAAATTACATATACATATACATAGAGGCATTTCCTTTAATCCACCCGACACTGTATGGTGCATTTGTTTGGGTTGGGTTGTAAACTCTAAACCAGTGGTTCTCAAACATTTTCATGTCAAGGACCCCCAAATTTACATGCATTCTGCAGACCCCCATATGAAAATATTTTCTGCTAGGGAAATGCTTTGAAGATTTATCAAAATGTTTCGAAAATAGCCGATCTACAAGCTCAAAATGGGCAGTAATGGGACGCGTTTGTGAGCTTGTAGATTGACTATTTTCAGTATTGTCAAGTATAAAATGGGATTAAAGTGGTAAAATGTTCCATATTTTGCTGTGGACTGCCTGGAACTTCCTCAAGGACCCCTTGAGGTCCTCAGACCAAACTTTGAGCATCATGCAGATGGCGCTGTTTTTCCTTTATGTTTTCAGATTGCACTTAAGAACGAAAAAGGCACCCTAAGAGTGCTCTACAAGTGTGCGTAGATTCTGTTCTTACCTACGAACAAATCACAGCTAAGAAAAGATTGAGGGATCCCAAAACCTTCTTAAAAACGTCCTAAGTGGGTCTAAGAACAAATTTCCTCTTAAGAACTTCTTAAGAACGGTTGGCACATGAGGCCCACTGTCTCCAGGTAAGAACAAAAAACTGATTTGAAGCTGCACTTTCACTTTGTGTTGACTTACTGCAGAGTCCTCAGTCCTGCAGCGGTGCAGCCCCACAATGGAGAAATTATCTTATCTGTCACTAACCTCTCTACAATGCCATGTTATTCAATATTATTAGTTTAGCACAAAATATAGGCTTTTCTAAACCAAGCCCTTATTCAAAAGTTATGTAGGCTGTCATTGTATTTTATGTGAATTAACTCACAGTTTAACCCAATGATCCTCAGCCATTTCAATTTCAAGGACCCCCAAATTAAATTTCTGAACCAATGTTCATCGGAAAATCATTTTTTAATTGATGGCCTTAATGCCCTGGCACTTGGCCTTGTGCCCTCAAAAAGTTGACCACACTAAAGGCCAAGTGGCCTTGCCCCTAAAAGGATGAAATTCCAGGCCTGCATGTGTGTGTCCATCCGTCTCCTATTTGCATTCACACAGTAGGCAGATTACAGCCTTCACTGACTATGTACAAGATAAGAATTTCCTGTTCTTAAATAGCACTACAAACACCTGATTAGCACATATCCTATTGTTATCAGAGGGTGTAGTACTATTAGTTTAAGTACTGGAGCATTTGTTTGATTCCAAGAATCAAACACACCTAACTGTCAATATGCCATGAACTAATCATCACGCCTTAAATGTCAATGTATCATTTGTTTTTAATTGCTCTCTTGCATGCATGCCATTATGCTTGTCACTATAGGATCTTCAAGCGCTTAAAGACAGAATTATGTGAACAAGACCATGAACAAGACAGCATTATTGTTCAAATACTGCTTCACCGGCTTGAAAATGAAAATTGTCCAGAATTGTAAAGATCATTTTATGTTACATTAATGTTTTTTATTTTATCATTAAAATCTTAGTGTTTGCCAATTAGTTGGGGTGTCCCTATTCTGGCTATGCCATAGACCAGATAATACTTTCCAAACTATTCAAGAACATTCAAAAACGGAATAAAGAAAAAAGCTTGAGCTTGTGGCTATTTTCACTATTTCTGAGATATAGCTTTAAGGGATTTTTCACTGTAAAACATGTCATTTTCATATCTAATCTGCCTTTTGACCTTATTTGTTGTTTATTTCATTATTTAAATATAGTAATGTTCTGTTAGGCCTGTTAGTCCAAGCCTGAAATCCATGCATAAAATAACTAATTGAAAAATTAAGGTCTCCCCAATTCATTAGGATATTGTCCTAATGAATTAGTTGGGACCCCCAAATTAAATTTATATTAATTAGCCTAGGGTGACAGCCTGACAGGGTCCTAGGCCATTTCATTATGATTTTCATCTCTGGACTGGGTCCCCAAAACATGTTTACAATATTTTACAACAGTAGCTACTTGTATTTTGTTATTGTCTCCACCAGGCCGAAGGCATGGGGAGAGAGTATGTTTTGCACTCCGTCCGTGTGTGTGTGTGTCCGTCCGTCCGTGTGTGTGTGTGTCCGTCCGTCCGTCCTTCCTTCCGTCCGTCTGTGTACAGCTAATCTCCGGCACCGTTAACCCGGTCGATGCCAAACTTTGCACACACACTCCCTGGATGCCAACGATGAACCTCTGCCCCGCATTTTCCAGAACGGCCTGTTATAGCGCCACCATGAGGCAGCTTTTCACATGTTTTACCTAAAACTTCACCGATCTGCGTGAAACGTTGCATGCACACTCCCTAGAGGCCAAGGACAAACCTTTGACCTGCATTTTCCGCATCTGCTTTTTATAGCGCCACCAGGAGGCCGACTTTTGTAAAACACATTTTTTTATATTACTCCTCCAGATTCTGTCCAAAAATCTCACAAATCGTTACACAGTATCTCTATGGTCATGTGCTCAAGTTGGATCTGTCCGATATTTCATATTCCATCCTAATTGGCTATAATTGGCTTTCACAGTTTGCAAGATTGCCCCGTTTTGAACAAAAGCCTCAAATCATGAACGCAGCAAACAATTTACGTGAAATCTTTAACACATTTTCTTACTAGGCTGAGGAATATATCCCACCCTTTTCACATTGGCCTGTTATAGCGCCACCAACAGGTTGATTTCTGCAAAACACATTTTTGGAACAAAATGCCTCAAATCATCCAATTGCCATCAAAGGCAAACATGTTTATATTACTCCTAAACATTTTGCCAAACATCTCACACAGTCCTATCCTCCTGGTGGAGACCTGTGCCCAGAAGGGCACTTTTTCTAGTTTGTTTTTGTATTCTATGTTGATTAATTGAACACATAGGACAATAATGGAAACAAGTCCCCAGGTTGATTTCTTCTTAGTCTTAATGTCTGACTGTAACTCTATAATGTATAACAGTTATTTTTTTAAAGCCGACAGCCCAAGTTTTAAATATGGCTCAATTGGTTAAAGGGAGACTTGATCACTTCCTTCCTGGACTACATGTTGTCTCAGTAAGTCAGCCCTCCCCCTATCCACAAGTAGGAGCAGTAGGAGAAGTATTATGGGAATTGTTTTCCAGGAAGGAAGTGAGCCCACATATCACACATAAAGACCCCCAGGAAAGTGTTCTAAGGCTTCTAAAGTGTCCCTTTAATGCATGTTTTGTAATCTTAATCTAATGTAACCAGTATAAACTAATGATTTTAAATAACTGTAGTGGACGTAAACATAAGTACATTAAAGTGCAATATTTCCCTCTGAGATGTGGTGGAAACAGTGGAAGTATTAAACAAACCAGAGTAAATATACCACTGACTTACAGGTAGAATCTGTCACTGAAACGCGTCATTCAGACAAAGAGAACAACTGTGTCATTTCAGACATTGTTTTGTTTAGTGTTGTGTAGTCAACACCTTACAATTTACAATTTAGGCATTTATCAGACGCTCTTAATCCAGAGCGATCAATTTACAGTAAGCAATAACAATACAAGGTAATGTCAAATACATATAAATATAGTCATCAAGGCTATGTATACATTGTAGAATGCTACGTCTACATAAAATGCTAAATTATAAATCTACCTTGCCAATACTGTACTCACCTGTCTGTGTGCTTTTAGTCTGCTCTGCTAACGAGGACAATCTTGTTGATAGCAGGTTGTTGTAGAGAATATGTTAATGAGGAGAATGCTGTTGATAGCAGGTTGTTGTAGAGATTATGTTAATGAGGAGAATGCTGTTGATAGCAGGTTGTTGTAAAGACTATGTTAATGAGGAGACTCTGTCTCTGCTGTCAGTGTGTGTGAGACGGTTCTACCTTTGATTCTCACACAGCACAGCGTTTAAACACAGCCTGGCTCCACCCCCTGAATCTCTAGCCACGCCCATTGAATCATATGTTTCAGGTGATTCAGGTCTTGTGACTCTTTATCTATGGAAGTCTCTCCGTTTAAGATCTGATACCGCGGCTACGGCCAATCAGCACCGTTTCAACTCCATGACGTCAAACAACGATTTCTTCCAATATAGATTTCCAAAAATATTTATTGCCTCCACCAGGCCGAAGGCATGGGGAGAGAGTATGTTTTGCACTCCGTCTGTCCGTGTGTGTGTGTGTGTGTGTGTGTGTGTGTGTGTGTGTGTGTGTGTGTATGCGTGTGTGCGTGCGTGCGTGCGTCCGTCCGTCCGTCCGTTACCAGCTAATCTCCGGCACCGTTAACCCGGTCGATTCCAAATTTTGTACACACACTCCTTGGATGCCAACGATGAACCTCTGCCCCAAATTTTCCAGAATGGCCTGTTATAGCGCCACTAGGAGGCCGACCTTTGTAAAACACATTTTTGGATATTACTGGTCCAGATTCTGCCCAGAAATCCCGCAAATCGTTACACACTATCTCTATAGAGCACCGAAGTCCTGACGTCACTGCCTTCTACTACCAGTAGAGGGCAGTGAGCGCCATGGTTCATGTATGTTTTTATAAGCATTGTACTCTCCATAGGGGGATTTTAGATCGCCTCATATAAGAACTGTGTTTGAAAAATAAACCGATCACCCCGGCCTTTTCACTCATATGGATATGAAGCATCGACTGAAGGTGGAAATGTACAAATATACCCAAAGAGTAACAAAATAAGCGTTAGAAACGAGCCAAACAACCCAGAGACTACATTTCCGGGTAGGCTGCATGCTTCTGCCCGCAGCCCGTCGCACAACAGAAACTGAACGTTAATTACGTTAACGTTAAATACGTTTATTTTTATTTTTATTTTATTGATATATAATGTATCGTGGTTAGTACGAGTCGAGTCACTACCAGCTGAGCTTACGTCAACGAGGAATCTCAGGAACGCAATATGTTGACAGCTGGGCGTGACGTATATGCTCAGCGACATTGCATTCATATGTAGTTTCAAGGCTTTTGCGGTCACATTAATTCCATTTTCTCTAGAAACTGGCTGTATCAAATATGAATGGACATCATTAACGACGCACAGCCACTCCCCTGAAAGAAACGCCGAGGTGGTCGGTTTATTTTTCAAACACAGTTCTTATATGAAGCGACCTAAAATCGCCGTTTGGGGATCTCAATGCAAATAAACAAATACATGAACCTGGAGATTGACGCCCTCTACTGAAAGTGACGTCAGACTTCGGAGCTCTATAGTCATGTTTTCAAGACGGATCTATCCGATATTTCAGATTCCATCCTAATTGGCTAACATTGGCTTTCAAATTTTGCAAGATTGGCCCGTTTTGAACAAAAAGCCTCAAATCATGAACGGAGCATGCAATTTACGTGAAAACTTTCGTGAAAAGTCACTTATGTGAGACTTTCCTACTAGGCTGAGGAATATATCCCACCCTTTTCACATTGGCCTGTTATAGCGCCACCAACAGGTGGATATTTGCTAAACACATTTTTGGAACAAAATTCCTAAAATTATCATCTAATTATGAAATGTCACCCTTTTCACATTGGCCTATTATAGCGCCACCAGGAGGCCACAACCTGACCTGCCACGGTGGAGACATAAAAAAGACATTAACAAATACTGTACACTTTTCTTGAGAAAACAATTCTTCCTCCTGATATAATAATAATAATAGCCTACCTGATGATCATGTTTTAGGGTGGAAAGAAAATCACTGCACCCCATCTTTAAATATTTGAGTAGAGTAGAGTAGAGTTACGCAGATATAAATAAAGACAGATAAACATAACTTAGGAAAATATTTCTTTTTCACTTTCTGCCTGTTACAGAGTGTCAGGCTAGCGTTTAGTTTCAAGTCAACGGAACGTATAGTGTAAAAAGTTAACCCCTTCCCAACCTGGACTCTGCCGCGCTGTATGCCATGCAGGGTTCATGCACTAGGCCTACTATAAAAACATACTCAACTGATCCACCTGCTGGTTGATTTCGGAACTAGTTTTCCAATATGTGCAAAAGGAAAAGAACAGCTAAATGAAAACGGACAAGACCAATGGCACCCGACTGTACATATCCAACCGACTCGATCGCATTGCACCGATCACAGTACCTTTTACTCACCCAAGATATCATCAATAGCCAATAAGGGTCATTATTTTTACCTGACAATACAATACGACTCAAACTTAATACATACAGGTATGTTTTACGTGTAGCGTCTATTAATCTAACCTCTAATATATTAAAGTCTAACTCATGTTGCTATGAATAGGTGACGTAATGATGATGTAAAACAAACTGTGTCAAAACAAACTGTTTGTTAATGGATTTAATGTTTGTGTTAGGGACAAAACAAACATTAATTTCTCGTCATTGTCAATGGCGTTTTTAGAACAAACATTGAACTAAAAACAAACATTAAACCTGTATATATAGGCTACAGAAGATAGGCTACTTCTAAGTATTAATAATGAGGGTGTCTTACACCGCTGGTCTGGGAATGTCCATATTATATGGACCCTTTTTTAAAAGTTTTCGGGCCGGGTAGGGCGTAAAATGTGTACTCATTATAGTAAGGCCAGACGGGGCCTCGGGCCAGCCCAGTTAGGGCCCGGTTAGGGCCCAGTTAGGGCCCAGGTAAGGGCGGGCCTTCATTTTCCGGCCTGTTGAGAACTCTAGTTGTAGATAACTATGGGTCGTGCCCGTCTAGAGTCTGAATGGACAGGAATCAGTCAAAAGGGAGACATCGCAGAGGAAGGACGGGTGGGGAAGGATCAACATATGGAATGACTGTCAGAACAGGTCAGCATGGTGTCGGTGAGGTCAGAGGAAGGACGGGTGGGGTAGGATCAACATATGGAATGACAGAACAGGTCAGCATGGTGTCGGTGAGGTCAGAGGAAGGACGGGTGGGGTAGGATCAACATATGGAATGACAGAACAGGTCAGCATGGTGTCGGTGAGGTCAGACGTAGAGCTGCTGCCGGCTCCATATGCAATGTATTGCAGTCTTCTCCATCTAGGCTATAGCTATTGGGTCTCATAAGGTCAGTGTCGTGATCTTCATATAATATATGAATATATTTGCAGGTTTTCATAGTAATATGTCACTATTATTATATTAATAATTGCGCAAGCAGAGCGCGCAAGCAGTTTTCGTCCAGTGCTTCGATGCGTAGGTCGCCGTTTGATGTGTATGCGCCGTGCCAGCGTATGACGTAATGACTACTTGTGCTTGATATGGCAATGGTGTCAGATTACATACATGTATACATAGGGGCATTACCTTTAATCCTCCCGACACTAAAACATAATTATCGTCATTACGTCACCATTGAAAACCAATTACACCCTAGCATTGGGTCCTCTAATCCACATATGTATTACGTCATCATTGTTGTACCATAGTTGTACCAGTTATACCCTGACGTCATATGCTGCTACGATACATACGCATCAAACGGGGCATACGCAAAGTAACCACAGTATACCGCTAATCAACTTACAAATTACATATACATATACATAAAGGCATTTCCTTTAATCCACCCGACACTGTACTTGCGCGCTCTGCTTGCGCACTAGTAGGCCATTTATGGCCTACTTGTGTGCAACAAGCAAGTAGGCACTTTTATTATTATTAAATAATATGAATTATTATTATTATTATTATTATTATTATTATTATTATTATTATTATTATTATTTTTGTGGCCTACCTTTGTAGGTAGCTAGAACTACAAATCATTTCCTATTCCTGAGTCATATATAATGAGCAGGTGATAAAAAAAGCATCATCAATTAGAGCAGACAGTTCTCACCCCCTATACCGGGAATATGAACTCCTGCCATCCGGCCAATGGTTAACCCATTTAGGCCTGACGTCGAAATTTAAAAAAGAATATATATTCAAAGATTTGTGCCGCATTTTCACGATTTTTCAAAACTAGCAGATCTACAAGCTCGTAGCGCGACACTCGGTGGTGCGCTATGAGCTTGTAGATCTGCTATTTTTCAAACGCTAAAGTATAACACAATGCTTAGTTAAAACACCAAAAGGGGTTCCCGTCCAGAATGGCTTTTAAAGACCCGTTACTAAAACAGGTACAAATTCTCATCCGGGCCATCAACAAGGGAAGCAGGAGGAGGTAGATGTAGTTACACTCGGTGCACTTTAGCTGTAGTTGCTCTTTATATTTAATGTAACAATCTGTATCTTGTGATAATGTATACGTATGTCTGTTGTTGTTGTTATGTATGTTAGACTGTTTGTAATGTCTTTAAGAGCTTTTATTATCTGCTGTAAAACGAAGGACATGTGAATAAACTGGACCTTGACCTATGCATGATAGATTAAAGGTAATGAAAAATACTGTAAACCTCTTATAATACCTCTACACAGAGAATGAAGAGGTGCCACTAAAATAACCCAACTTAATCTTTGGGAGGGTAGTCAACTTTTCACTAAGCTTTTTTTATGATAGACAATAGACGTGTGCATTGCATCTATGATTGGATCAGTAAACCTTAAGCTTAATCTGGAAGAAAACGGAATCTACTAACAGGGTTATCGACAATCAAAAGGTATCCATATATATTTATTGTGATAATGTACAATACACACAGAGAAAATGTATCATTGTTTAATATTATGCCTCTATGTCTTGGTGGCACCTCGACCCATGATGGACTTCTTAGTGTTTCTCTCGGGTCTCAAAAGGATTGTATAACACTTTGGTCCGAACAGTGCGACCAAAAGGCCAGAACTCGACGCTAAAATTGCAAAAACCTCCACCACATCTGCATATTTGCCCGGAGAGCTGATATATGCCGGAATGAAGGCTATCCACACGGCGCAGAAGATCAACATGCTGAAAGTGATTAACTTGGCTTCGTTGAAGTTGTCTGGAAGATTCCTTGCCATGAACGCTAGGAGGAAGCTGAGGAGTGCCAGTACCCCAATATAACCTAGTAACACTGCAAAACCAACAGTCGATCCCACAGCGCACTCGTAGACTATCTTATCCCTGTGGTATTGTGAGTTTCTATGAGGAGTTGGTGAGGAAGACACGAGCCAGGCTATGCAGATTATCGACTGGATAAAAGTAAGAGCCAGAACTGTTCCTCTCTGCTGCATGGAACCGAACCACTTCATAATGTCTCCACCCCCGGGCTTGGAGGCCTTGAACACGGCCAACACCACCATAGTCTTGACCAGGATACAGGAGACGCACAGCACAAAGCTGATCCCGAATGCCATGTGCCTCAGCTGACAGGTCCAGAGTGTGGGACGGCCGATGAACAGAAGTGAGCACAAGAAGCACCGTTTGAGAGACAGCAAGAGGAGGAAGCTGAGTTCCGAGTTGTACTTGTTGGCGCGCACCATGGGTGTGCTCCGATGATAGATGAAGACTCCCAGGACAATGCCGCAGATAAGTGTGCCCAGCAACGAGATGGTCGTCAAGGAGATACCCAGCGCCTCGTGGTAGGATAGGAACTCCACGCTCTTAGGGACACAGTGGTCACGCTGGGGATTGGACCAGTAGTCCTCTGGACAACTGGCGCACTCTGTCGAGTCTATAACAAAGAGGGGAAGATTAAAGGGACCGGACGTCCTAAAGATGACCCACCCGTACATCGTTAAAAATGTAAACATATACCAGCAGTTTTTGGCAGCAAATTTTTATTTTAGTCATAGTCTCTTGAATAGTTTAAGTTGTGAGCTTGTAGATCGGCTATTTTCAGCATGCAACCGATTGTAAAATGACTTATACGGCATCTCTTGTCCACTAGTCCCTCCCTAACATTTTAGTCTATTTTTTTTTTTTGACGAAATTGTCAATACATTTAGTCTTAGTTTTAGTCATCATAGCTCAGTTTTTATTTAGTTTCCATTTAGTTTTCAGTCAGTGGAAAAAGGTAGTCGATGAACATTTTTCGTCTTAGTTTTAGTAGACGAAAAAATCAACACTGCCTACCAGTCTCATTGCTGATCTCTCCCTCAGAGCAAGCAATGCAGTCAAAGCAGCAGACAGGTTCTCCTTTCCTTCTGGCCACACGTGTTCCAGGGGAACAGCTCTCACTGCAGACAGACCGAGGTGGCTACACAGAGGAAACGGGAATGATCGTGACTTCACGTCTATAAACTATTACCATTTCTTTTAAATCATGAGCATGTATATGACATCAGCTATTCTAGAATGACTGAAGTGACCTGCGTGGATTTAAAGTTCCAGAATATTCTGTCTTCGTCGAGGATGAGTTCTTCACCTGCGGAGGCTGACTTCATGAACACACCTACAGTGTGAACCTTTGTGCTTCCATCGGGGAGCCACACCCAGTTGATGACGTCATAGACCGGTAACGCGTCTCCGTTCTCGTCGAATGATACGTGGTCGCCAAAGGATGTGGTGAAGTTAATCTTTTCCAGTTAATACACAAGCTATAGAAATGACGACGTGCAATAGTATAAGAGCAAGAGACTTACTACAGTATATACAATATTAGTATAGTTAGTCTGACAGGGACTGTTTATGGTATTAACTACAACCTTGCAGTATTAAAATCATTAAAAATAAATTAATCAGATTAAAAATGTTAACGCAGGCATCCTATAATCCCATCCACTCTGCACTATATCTAGCCCTATCTGGATGAGGAAAAAACACAAATTGGTTATTGCCATAAAAGGCTGCACAATTTTCATAGGCAGCGGCTCAAATCACATAGCACGACAACGGGGTAACAGGCAGAGAAACACCTCCTGCCACTTTTTTTTGTTATATATAGAATGTAAACATACATATGCATACGTATGTTAAATGTATACTGTATATCCACCTTCTTTCCATAATATACAAGCGCTTATTACACGCTTATTACATGGCTAACTAACATAAATTAATACATTGACCCAAAACACAACAAAAAAAGTATTCCATAAGTTCGCGCTGGCTGCGTCTGCCCAGCTGCAGGGCTGCAGCACTGTCAGAAAACAAGGAAGTGAGTTGATCAAATAGAATCCATTTTCGGGGTCCTGCTTCGTCTATTTCTCGCTCAAATGTTTTCAAAAACATTTTTAAGAGCAATGTTTAGCTGTAAATTACATTGTGTGTCACTAGTGTGTGTTTACATGGCTGTTATGTTGGAAACGGCAGTAAATCAAGCGGGGCGCAGCCGCGCAGCTGGTGGTGCTCAGAGGGTTTGATTAGGCAGCGGTCATTATACAGCGGAGCGGTCATTATCATCACATAACTCACCACTGAATTAAGCGTTTGACCAATCAGAATCAAGCATTCAACCAAGCCATGTAATAATCATGATTAATTAATTTTTAAGATGTGATTAATCTGATTTAAAAAATGTATCGTTTGACAGCCCTAATATAAACATGAACTATTTTTGTCCCAGTATTCTGTGCCTATACTCCCATTCTTGTGGTCTATAAATCAAAGAAGAAGAAGAATACTTTTATTTCACTCTGTTATGTCAATATAGTTTATGATTTTTACATCGTCATGCTATTATTCATCATTACATTTTAAACTAGAAAAGTCGCAAGTGTGGTTTCCGCAGTCGCTTACATAGCCCCCTCCCACTAATATTGTAATTTATGTCTTTATAAACGATTGTAAAACATAGATTGGTTATATGTATAACGTAACCAACAACAGCCAAATAGCTACTACAAACATTATGCAAAGCTCGGCCAATCACAGCAGAAGTTAGGTAGGTTACTCCGGAAGAATAATAAAGGTGACAATAACTATAGTCTGGAATTAGAATCCAACTACAAACATTAACAGGTAAATTGTCTGTAAACTGGCACAGCTGTGCCCAGTGAAAGGCCCTCTTCCTGGCACACACTGCAGCATGTCACGCAGGGCGTGGGCCAGAGCGTACACAGCCTTGTACACGTTGTACTCTTCCCTGAGGTCAGACACGTCCAACAGGGTGGTCTCTGCTGTCACCAGGTCCTCTCGTCCAGTACACACCTTTCCACCAGCGTCCACCCACTCTGACGGAAGGGGTGCAAATTTACACCGAAATGTGTTCTCCCAAAACTGTCTCACCTGGTGGGGGAGAAAAAAGCAGAACGCAGTGGAAGTTAAGCTTAAATCAAATACGTTGCAGTGTTGATTTTGATTTCGTCGACTAAAACTAAGACAAAAAATGTTCGTCGACTACCTTTTTCCACTGACGACAACTACATGGAAACTAAATGAAAAGTAAGCTACGGTGACTAAAACTAAGACCAAATATACTGACAATTTTGTCAACAAATAAAAACTAGACTAAAATTATAGGAAGAGACTAGTGGACAAGAGATCGAGTATAAGTAATTTTACACTTGGTTGCATGCTGGTTTCTTCTGGCTTCAAAACGATGGAATGCACTTCCCATTACAATCAGAACTGCAGCCTCACTCCCAATCTTCCGCCGTAGTCTGAAAACCCACCTTTTCAGACTCCATCATGGCCCGTAGCACTTACCCTATACCCCCTTAGATAGCACTTTATGTAGACTTAGATAGTATTTGATACAGACTTATAGCATTATGTTATGTATTATTATGTTATGTAGACAGCATTGCATTGTATATGTAGTCACAGCACTTTGTAGTATATATGTATAGCATAGTATAGTATATACGTATGTATAGTTTATGGGCTCCATTTTCGTCACCACTAAACCCCTTATCCCTAAACTTCTTTGCCTTTTTTTGCAAAACATTTTTGAATAGTTAAAATAGCCAGTCTACAAGCTCACAACGTGTCAATGTAGATTGGCTAGTTGAACTATTCAAAAATGTTTTTCAAAATCGTAAAAAAAGTCAAAGAAGTTTAGGGATAAGGTTCGAAAAGGTGACGAAAATGGAACCCTATATGTATAGTTTCATTATATAGATATTCCACTGTCTGTTACGTTCTTAGATTATACGCATGTTTCATGATACCTATACTTTTTATGTATGTGATGTATTGCCATGCTTTTTGTTCTTGCTTAATGTAAATCGCTCTGGATTAAGAGCATCTGCTAAATGCCTAAATTGTAAATTGATGAACCTAAGAAAGTGATTAAATTGCACTGCAATAAAAAAAATGCTTGCCATTGAATTGCAACGTATTTATATGCCTGTATATGAATGGATGTCTTTGCTTCAATATAACGTATTCCCTATGATCATCAATACCTAAATGAACATTAATCATAATAACCCCAACCTCCTCCATGAGATCCACCATATAGCTCCCGTATACAAATAGAATGACCACACGGGCTGTGGATGTCTTGATCGCGGCGACGATCCTCTGGAGTGCGGCTGGGTCGTGGTCCCAGGGCATGGCCATGCAGATAGGCCAGACAGCCCAGACCGGACCGGGCCAGGTCGGACTGGAAGACTCGAGCGGCGTCGCGGCCGTAGGCGTCGTCGGTGAACAGCAGTCCTGCCCAGGTCCACCCGTACCGCCTCATAATCTGGAGCATCACTCGTATCTGGATTGGAAAAGGAATGGAGGATCCATAACTGTGTTATAGGCTAGAATCTAGCCTAGATAACTGTCTATGAAATTGGGGTCTGGGGACCCCCAGCGGTCCTTGTGGGGGTTCTAGGGAGGGCCCCCAGCAAAGTGAGGACCAGTTTAAACACTTTAGCACTATGTATATATACTTTTTTCTTAAAAAATAAATAAATCATTAGCCTATTATTTCTTTTTCTTTTTTTGCTATTTTCGATTAATGTTGACATACAGTATCTTGGCAAATCTTGACAAATCTTGGGGGTCCCTGGCACAAAATATTTTCAAATGGGGGTCTGTGGCCATATTCATCTGAATTTGGGAGTCCTTGACATAAAAATGTTTAAGTAAAAATGTATTGTACAGCACCTTTCACAGACATCAGAGTCACAAAGTACAACAAAATAAAATACATTTCAAAAAGTGAATTTAAGCAAATCAATACAGGTGTCACAGCACAAAAGCTGTAATCACAAAGACCTATATGTAAAGGCCTGTTTGAATAGATAATAAAAAGATTTAAAGATGTACACGGAAAAAGCCACATTAAGGGGTGCTTTGTGAGTTTCGCCCATATTCTCCATATGCAGACCGCGGCCATTTTACCATATAAGTTAATGGCAAGGTGCTACCTAGGTGCAACTTCCAATGGCAGCCCATTCATCCAAACAGAAAAGTCCTATCTGATTGTATTAATTAAACAACGTCAAACTCACCAACATTGCAGCTGTACGAAAAGCTTGAATTATTACTCTTTCTATCCTCAAAGTGTTTGTTTCATAAAAATCCACTGTAGACATGTTATGAGCTACTTTGTGTCCTTGCAGGTGATTATTTTTCTAAGTGCTGGAGTTTGGAAGCGCTCGTTAGATATCACTCAACTGTCACCAATGCAAGAGGCAGCAGGACATTGCTTTACTGAAAACGAGTGCTTCCAAACTCTGATGGAAACATGGCTGCGGTCTGCAAATGGGCATAACCTATATGGCATAGCCTATGGGCGAAACTCACAAAGGCTCGATCACCTTTAGTACATTATAATCTTATGAGAGGGAAAACATGCAGCATGGCTTGGGATGAGGATCCCAGAGAACTACTGGGCTAGATTATTCATAAATATATGGAGCTGTGAATAGGGACTTTCAGTTAATCAATTACACTCAATAGAGCAGTGTTTCTAGAGAATCTAGACCTTTTTAAAGCTCTGGACCACTAGCATACTCAAGGACCATCCCCAACTCCCCACAACAATGTATTTATTGTATAAAAGAAGGCATAACACCATCATTTCTATTTTAATTTGTTTTATTTTATTAATGAATATGATAATGTTGCTGATCAAGCGTTGTGTGTGTGACACTGCACACAACAAATTACTTCAAGGCCTTAATCAATATTTATTTTCCCCCACATGTTTTTTATTTTAACTACTGTTGTTTTTGTCAACTAAAACTAAGACAAAAAATGTTCGTCGACTACCTTTTTTCACTGACGAAAACTAAATGGAAACTACATGATGACTAAAACTGAGACTAAATATACTGACGATTTCGTCAACAAATAAAGACAAGAGATCCAGTATAAGTCATTTTACACTTGGTTGCATGCTGAAAATAGCCGATCTACAAGCTCACAACGCGTCCGTTGTGGGCTTGTAGATCGGCTATTTACGAGTACGACGTCGTCAAAGCCCGCCAAAACACATTTTAGTCGACTAAATCAACTGTAGATTTAAGGTGGCCTTACACTAGCCGATAATCGGGCATTTTTGACGCTCGGGGGGTGCCCGACTCAATCGGGCCGCTCAAAGCGCGATCGGGATCGGCCCGATCAACATCAAGAATGTTTGATATTTGCTCTGCCCCGCTCCGATTATCCTGTAGTGTGTGGTGCTATCAGATTTCAGATTGAAAAAAATCGGCTAGTGTAAGGCCACCTTTAGTCGTCTAAAATCTTATGATATTTAGTCGACTAAAACTAGACTCACACTAAAACATTCCGGGTGACTAAAATGTGACTAAAACTAAAATCTAAATTTGCTGCCAAAAACAACACTGCTTGATATACCAACAGATGTTTTGTCTGTAGCGGTTGGTTCACCTGGATGGCATCACTAGGGATTGTTCTAAAGAAGGATGGGAACAGCATCTGCTCACTCAGACAGGAGCAGGTGGCAAGGTAACTAACCTGAAAAAGAAACAAAACATCTATTCTGTAATATACTACATTTCTCTCTCTTTTCTTTCCCCCTACACATTTGCCTTTTATATATACTTTATTGAAAATTATTCAGGGTTTACAATGTATGCATTCACATGAAATTTACATGCAGTACAAAAATATAATAAGGCATTTCAATACAAAAGTGCTTTTTTTCTTTCTTTTTTGTCCCTCACAATGTCAATAAGTACCATGGTTTTAGTTTTTTTTGTCTCGAGTCCAGAGCTCTCTGTCTTTTCAGTTCAGTTATTATTTGTTTAACCCATTTTGACCTGAGATGAGGTTCTAAAAATGTCTTCTACATCCTGACAGTTTTCTGAAAAAGCTATGTTTCTATGTCAGTCGTTCTTCGGTTTTTCAAAAATAGCAGACCTACAAGCTCGTAGCGCGCCACCACTGTGCAGTGCACTACAGTCCAGTAAAATTCTTTCTCTTTATGGCAGACATTTTTCCCTCTAAGACCCCATACATAGCAGCATTGTAATTTACATTCATTTTAAAAACCAATTTGTGGCATTTTCCCCCCCACACAAAACTAGAACTCTGGCAGTCTACCAGCAGGTGCAGTGCAGAGCATATATGAGCAGAGTGAAGCAGAGAGGAATCCCTCTCCACACTCATGAGATTCCGCTCCACCACACCACTCAAAATAAATGCTGTCACTATAATCAAAATCACTCTCCACTTACAGTTTCAAGATTTACCCCCATCCCCAGAATCCCCTCACCACACAGAATATAAGAAGCATGTATTGGTATTTTGCTGCAAACACAAAACAGTGGCCAGACTTCACCATTTTGGAATCCCGTTTAGAAACTATTTGGATCAAAGTGCTTCTTTTGGAGTTGCACATTCCACTCTATACCCTATAATCACAATGTAGATTACAAACCCAATTTTTTAGCCATTATGCTCCCCTATAAGCACCGTGGACAGCAACTCTGTCACGAATTAATATACAATGCTTTTTTTTTTACTAATAGAGATGGACATTGGACTCTTCATAAGATGAGCAATAACAATAAATCACCCACGGAAATCAGATAACATTTTCCAAATGTATTTAAACTGTCTGCTCAGCTCTGTTTGAACATACAGTTGATTCTCTCTTTCTCTCTCTCCATGCGGGAACCCCTTTTGGTGTTTTAAGCCTTATGTTATACTTTAGCTATTGAAAAATAGCAGATCTACAAGCTCGCGCTACGCTTGTAGGTCTTCTATTTTTGAAAAATCGTGAACATGTGGCGCAAATCTTTGAATATATAATTCTTGCTTCTGGGGGGGGTCCCCGGAACAACATATTTTCAGATGGGGGTCAGTGGCCAATTACATATAATCTTGGGGGTCCTTGACATGAAAATGTTTGAGAACCACTGACATAGAAACATAGGTTTTTCAGAAAACTGTCAGGATTTAGAAGACATTTGTAGAATCGTTCCCAGGTCTAAATGGGTTAAAAATCGGACCTTTTCTGCGTCCATGCTCTGCCTGCAAGTAAACATATGTCTTTCAATATGTAACACTAATGTATAATGGGTGGTGGGAAAAGGGTGTTCAACTTACCATGGGAACTCGGTACAAACCTAAAATACTAGAGATGGCAATAGAATGAGCTGAGGTGTCGGCGCCCACGATACCGAGCACCGGAGGGGACCCGACACAGCTCTCATCCAGTCCAAACTGCTCCTCTCTCCCACTGACCAGTGACAATTCACCATGGAAGGCAAGTGCAACCGAGTGACAGGTATCATAGAGACTATATCCCAGGGTCACATTGGGTAGCAGGCTGGTGTTGTAATGGCAAAAGCCATGGTCTGGGCCCATCTGAACCTTTGGATGTCGAAACTATAACACACGAAATGCACACCGTAAACTTGAATGTTTATCTTTGTAGAACTACACACTCTAATGCTATGTTGCTGTGTGAATCAAAAGACGTTCCTGTTACAATTTACAATTTAGGCATTTAGCAGACGCTCTTAATCCGGAGCGATTTACATTAAGCAAGAACAAAAGCATGGCAATACATCACATACATAAAAGTATAGTTATCATGAAACATACGTAAGCTAGAACGTTAAACAGTGGAATATCTATAATGAAACTATACATAAACTATACATATAATACTACTATACTATACATACTATAAAGTGCTATGACTATAAATAAAATGCAATTCTAGTGCTGTCTACGTAACATGCTATAAGTCTGTATCAAATGCTATCTAAGTCTACATAAAGTGCTATCTAAGGGACATGGGCAAGTGCTACGGGCCATGATGGAGTCTGAAAAGGTGGGTTTTCAGACTACGGCGGAAGATTGGGAGTGAGGCTGCGGTTCTGATTGTAATGGGAAGTGCATTCCATAGTTCTTTGGCTTGCTATATTGTATTTGTGGTGTACTCACCTGTAGCAAGTGGCCACCTGCTGCTTGGAGGTGAACGACAGCTCAGGGAACACAGAATAGAGATGCATGTGAAACATGCCACCCAGTATGAAGTCCCCAGCCTTGTGGATGGTGTTGAGATTGAACTGTGCCTGTAACTCACAATAAGAAGAGGAAGGTGAGGACAACAAAGGGGAGAAGGAAGAGAACGATATCAAATACACGTACAGGTATGAAAGCAGGTGTGTGTCTCGATAACAGGTCCTCATGACTGTACTCCCCTCTCTAACCATTTTTTCCTATCATTGTTTGTCCAGTTGTCTCAGTTTTATACACAGTGCTATACCATCCCCATGTGTCAACTAAATGTCTTTACGTAATCTGTCATAACACCTTTCTGGACATGAGGCTGCTGAAAAAAACAGCAGAAACCAGCTTATGATGGTTGCTGGTTTTAGCTGGTTTTAGCTGGTCTTAGCTGGTCTTAGGCTGGTTTAGATGGTATACCAGGCTGGACATGCTGGTCAGACTGGTCTGGCTGGTTTGTCAGTGTATTTGGCTAGCTGGTCTAAGGCTGGATTCTGCTGGTCTTTGCTGGTGAGTCAGCTGGCTGGCTGGAGGACCAGCAAAGCCAAGCTGGTAGCTGGTCTTTACTGGTCAAATGGGTGGACTGACCAGCAAATACCAGCTTACCATCTGGACTTAGCTGGTCAGATGGACAGACCAGCAATGCCATGCTGGTAGCTGGTCTTTGCTGGTCAAATGAGTGGACTGAAGACCAGCCTTACCATTATGGTCAGATGGCTGGACAGACCAGCAAAGCCCAGCTGATGAGCTGGTCAAGTTGGTTGGATCAGTGGTTCTCAACCTGTGGGTCAGGACCCCATATGATATAATATATATAATATAAGACTTGTCCACAAAACTATCACAATGAATATTGTTATTAAGCACTGTCTCTTCATTTTTGTTGTGCTGCATTCAGATGAAAATAGGCTATTATTTATGTAACAATCATCATCATCATCATCCTCATCCTCATCATCATCATCATCATCCTCATCCTCATCCTCATCCTCATCCTCATCATCCTCATCCTCATCATCCTCATCCTCATCCTCATCATCCTCATCCTCATCCTCATCCTCATCATCCTCATCCTCATCCTCATCCTCATCATCATCATCATCATCATCATCATCCTCATCATCATCCTCATCCTCATCATCATCATCATCATCCTCATCCTCATCATCCTCATCCTCATCATCATCATCATCATCATCATCATCACTTCTTGGCCATGTCATTAAGCGATTTAGGCCTAGCTCTAGGCTATCCCAGAGTAATGATGGTGACACTAGCGTTGACTCCCATTGTAACAGTGGAATGCAGAAGTGCTCATTCTATCTCAATGGCCATCCAGCCATATGAGCACTGTTTGGAACTATAGCCCATAGGCACCCGCTTTGTGGCGAGATCAAAGCGTGTCGCTACTCTCCTACTCTACACTCTGGGCTAAGTCCAATAGGATTTTTCAAAGGAATACTGGACAACTCACCCCGGTGAGTTATCTTCACTTTCTGACATGTCGGGGTGAGTTGTCTGTACTTTCCGCTGGGGCGAGTTGGGCGAGAAAGTACGGACAGCTCACCCCGAAAGTCCGGACAACTCACCCCGGTGAGTTGTCTTCACTTTCTGACATTGCGGGGTGAGTTGTCTGTACTTTCCGTGGCACCCATTACAGTAGGCCTAATTCAATTTCGGATCTAACTATCGGTTCCTACAGACGTGCGCAGTCACAGCTAATTATTTATTTATTTAACAGTAAAATCCGGTGAAACACTTGTAAGTAAGGAGTAGAGCGTCTCTCTCTCTCACTCTCTATGCAGCATTGAGGGGGGGGGGGGGGGGGGGGGGTCGTTTGTGGATAATGTTTGCGCTTCAAAGGCAGAGTCTCACGGCTGTACAAAGTTGCTAATTAGACTGCACTCCCAACGGACGCATGATCAATCAATCACAGTTCTAATAGGCCTACTTATACTGACTGAATTACATCTGAATAGCAAAGCAATATTGACACCCCCCCCCCCCCCCCAACAACGATGATGATATGGCTACTGCTAGTTATACATTAGCATGTGAGAAATTACAAGTGACCTTATATAACCATTCAGCCATCTGGAGTAACCATCTGGGAATGCCCTCCCCAAACGGATCCGGATGCCCCCTCACTCCCCACCTTCAAAACCGCACTGAAAACCCACCTGTTCAGAATAGCATTCCCGAGCTGATGTGTTCTTATTGATTTTACTCTTATTTTACTTGTTTTCTAATAAAGTTGTCATTTTCTCATGTTCCCCACACATGTAAAGCGTCTTTGGGTATTAGAAAAGCGCGATATAAGTCCCAGGTATTATTATTGAGTTGAGTCAATCAGCAAGCTCTTTCATTCAAAGGTAGGCTATGTAGGGGTCACGGTGGTGCTGTCGCCTCACAGCTAGAAGGTCCTGGGTTCGATTCACACTGGGGAGGCTGTGGGCACTGGGGGCGTGTTCTCTCCTCCGTGTTATCAGTGCCCATACCCGAGGTGGGGTTGTCGAAAGGGCCTTTCTGTGTGGAGTTTGCATGTTCTCCCCGTGTCCCCTAGGGTAGGTACCCTCACAAAAACATGCAGTAATCCTGGTCTCTAAACTGCCTCCCCCTGGCCAGCTGGGGCACCTGATGGAGGGGAAAGGAACTGGTCAGAATAATGTGTTCCTTCCACGCGCTACGTCCGGCCGGGGAAACTCCCCTGTCAGGTGAAAAGAAGAAGCTTGGACTCCTCATGCATAGAAGGAAGCATGAGATCAGTCTGCTGCCCCCCCTCCCCCCCACGTTGGCAGAGGAAGTGTAGCGCCCAGGATTACATTGGAATATTGACACTGGGTGAAAAATTGGGTTGCAAAATCGTGGGATATTTTTTATTTTTTAAGGAAGGCTTTGCCCTGTAATTTCTTAAGGCTTTATAACCGATTAACTTTTTTTGTACAAATAACATTTAGAATTATGAATGCATTACAAACATTAATTGTATTTCTACCAAATACAAATGACCCCTCCCACCCCACTCCGTTATTAACATCACTGCTTAAACGTTTTTGAGTTGATACTAAATTTAAGTTATTTAACTGATCATGTCCAACAACAGGAAAGAGGATAATGCAGATTTAAATGTGGAGAGCACCATCTAGTGGGAAACCATTGGAATTGCCACAGAATTGTGGTTGTGTTGTGACAACAGCGGCAGCATTTGGATGTTCAAAAGCAATTTTAGGATCACTTTGCTGGGATTAATGTGTATATTTTAGGAATGTAAGTGGTGACTGACTGGTGAGCAGTTACTGTTGTAATTATGTTAGCCAGTGATGTAACATATTGATTCGATTTTGAAATGCATTTATTTTTGCTATTAAATTAAGTGTGCTGTGAAACAATTCAGAAGATTGGCTTATTGTATCAGCCTGCCATTCACCATATCTGATGCGTAGGCCTACTGTAGTTAATGTAGTATTGTCATTTTAATATTGCAGCATTCCATGCGCCATTATGACCTTTTCCATGCCAGTCGAGCATGGTTCTAGTTACACATTACTCCCTTGTCAAGGTTTTTGAGTGCATGAGATCAACAGGTCTGCATGTTGTTGCGAAGGTCGCAGATTACTATGAAACCCTGCAAAACCCGTCAGTCGTTCGTTCGGTCACGCCATTACGCCCGCGCCTAACAAACCCTGTTATGCCCATATATGGAGATCCCTGCATGTCATCAATATATGGGAATATCGTGAGACTCCTAGTGACATCGCGCTCCATAACAGTGAGGGTTAGGGCGTCGTCTGGGAATGCCCATATATGGAGATCCTGATGTCATCAATATTAAGCCCTTATATGTGGGAATGCCCATATATGGAGATCCCTGATGTCATCAATATTAAGCCCTTATATGTGGGAATGCCCATATGTGGAGATCCTGATGTCATCACTATTAAGCCCTTATATGTGGGAATGCCCATATATGGCCACATTGTCTCAGGGATCATAACCACTGTGGTTGCCGCGACGCGAGTCACACTTGCAAATGAAGTTGGTACAACACATGGATCTCCATATGTGGAGCTGACTATAGCACCACCTGGATCTCCATATATGAAGATCACGACACTGACCTCATCAAACCCTGGATAGCCATATGGTTTGACTTGACATGGATCTGCATAATACAGTATGGAGCCTGACACCAGCTTAATAGTTTAACTAGCTGCTTCTCAACTGTGCCGGGGTCTTAGTTTTGGAGAATTACAGCACATTTCAAGCACAACTCAATACAAGACTGACAACTTTGACAAGACGTTTGCGTGCTGATGTCACATGAAACATGACATCAGCCAATCGCAGACAGTGCGAGGTGGGATCTAATTGTGACGTCATGGCGACCATTGTGTACATGATGTCACTGACATCTGGCTGACCGTGCTCTGACATGAAACATGACATCAGCCAACCAATCACAGTGAGAGGTGGGATCTAATTGTGACGTGGCGACCGTTATAAAAGATGCTGCTGATGGCTACTTTTTATTAAAGCCAGTTGACAGACCTTTCTCGATGTTAACAACCAAGGACAGTTCCAGAACCGAGATGCTCCATGAAGTGACCGCGGCAGCGTCCTTCGTGACGTCACTTCTGGATACGATGACATGTCTCGACCAACATCAGCTCCAGGTGTTCCGGTATTCCCTCCAGGAGTCGATGAGCGCCCACTACGAACGCCACTGGTACCCCGACAGGCCGCGGAAGGGCTCCGCCTACCGGTGCATACGCATCAGTAAGGGGGTGCCCGTCGACCCTCTCCTGACCCGGGCGGCCAATCGAAGTGGACTCGCCGTTGAACAGCTGTCACGTCTGTTGCCCGTGGAGCTGACGCTGTGGGTGGACCCACGCGAGGTCAGCTATCGCTTTGGCGAGGAGGACGGCTCTCTCGGCGTCCTGTATGAGGCCAACGAGGTCACGTCTAGCCCGGCGGTACCGTCACCTGCAGTCCCCCTGGCTGACCGGCTGACCCCTACAGCCCCCCCAGTCCCCCTGGCTGACCGGCTGACCCCCAGCGCCCCCCCTGTCCCCCTAGCTGACCGGCTGCCCCCCGGATTTCCCCCAGTCCCCCTGGCTGACCGGCTGACCCCCAGACGCCCCCCTGTCCCCCTAGCTGACCGGCGGCGGCTGCCCCCCGGATTTCCCCCAGTCCCCCTGGCTGACCGACTGACCCCCAGACGCCCCCCTGTCCGCCTAGCTGACCGGCTGCCCCCCGGATTTCCCCCAGTCACCCTGGCTGACCGGCTGCCCCCTAGATACCCCCCAGTCCCCCTGGCTGACCGGCTGCCCCCTAGATACCCCCCAGTCCCCATGGCTGACCGGCTGCCCCCCGGATTTCCCCCAGTCCCCCTGGCTGACCGGCTGCCCCCTAGATACCCCCCAGCCCCCCTGGCTGATGACTGGCTGCTGTACGAGGCCACATCCAGCCTGATAGAGGTGACGTCTAGCCCGGTGGTGGTGGTGGTGTCACCAGCGGTCCTCCTGCTGCCGTACAACAAGAATAAGCACTTTCTGAGGATGAACAACTACCATCAGATGGCCATAATACCCATAATACCCATAATACCCATAATACCCATAATACCCTGCCCCTGTCACCTGATGACGCCCACCATGTGCTACCAGATAATGCCCCTCGGTTTACTATGAAAACCTGTCAGTCCATCACGCCTCGTGCCACGCTCCATATATGGCCGTCTCCACTCTCCATATATATGAAGATCAAACCCTGGATAGCCATACATGGCGACGACTGGATCATCACCTAGATCTGCGTACTGTATATGGAGCCGGGGCCCAGCAACTCTACATCTGACCTCACAGACACAAGATGAAGAGTTTAACTCCTGCTTCATAGTTCCTAGGACGTCTGTGACGTCTGTGGACGTCTTGGGCACAAGTTGTGTTAACTGTGATACATATTAAGAAGCTCTGTTGTTTCAGTGTTTTTATTTATATAGCACATTTAGACATGGGTCACAACGTGCTTTACAGAGCAGGGTAAGATAAATCAGATCAATGAATAAAATAGAAACATACACATATAATCAATTATACAAAAATGGCAAAAGGAAATTAAGAAAAGGCCTTAACATAGAGTTGGGTTTTCAGAAGAGGTTTAAAAGATTACACCGATTTTGGACGTCTTAAGACAATGCTGTAGGTGGGACCAAGGTGGCCACTGACTGGGCCAGCTTTGAACTACAAAAACCAAGATGGCCACTGAACTGGGCCAGCTTTGAACTACAAAAACCAAGATGGCCACTGAACTGGGCCAGCTTTGAACTACAAAAACAAAGATGGCCACTGAACTGGGCCAGCTTTGAACTACAAAAACCAAGGTGGCCACTGACTGGGCCAGCTTTGAACTACAAAAACCAAGATGGCCACTGAACTGGGCCAGCGTTGAACTACAAAAACCAAGATGGCCACTGACCGGGCCAGCTTTGAACTACAAAAACCAAGATGGCCACTGACTGGGCTAGCTTTGAACTACAAAAAAAAAGAAAAGCCTACATCCTGGTGGAAGCAGGTAATGCTGACTAACAGGGCTCTGGTGAAACTTGCAAAAGTGAATTATATGAAAATTATTCCCATTTAGTTTCTCTTCCCTACTTGCAGACAAAACTAAACAAGGGTTGTTATTAAATACATTTTCTTTCTTTTTTTCTTTTTTTTATCCCACGATTTTGTAACCCATTTTTCACCCCTGTGTCAATTATCTAACGTGATCCTGGGCCCTACACACCCTCCGCCAACCTAGTCCCCATATATGGGGGACATGGGGAGAGCAACGGACTTGAACTCATGCTTCCTTCATGCCTGAGTGTCCAAGTTGCTCCTTTACACCTGACAGGGGGGAGTTATTAAATACATTTTCAATGGCCTTCAGGGCCGTATCTCAGCGGTCCGGGCACGTCCAAGTCTGGCAGTGTGCCGCGGGTTCCCGACGGCCTTCACTGCATGCCACCCCCCACCCCATGTCTCTCCCCATTTCCTGTCAGCCTACTGTCTGTCCCTCTATAAAACATATTAAATAAAGGCGAAAGCCACAATAAAATAAAATAATAAATAAATACATTTTCAAAATCATATAACAATATAGCTGCTGTGAGTAGGACAGCAAAAAACATATAAAAAAAAGAAACTGTCAGAACTGGCCTATAATTATAGTATAAATTTTCATCAGGTGTTTGCTAGATTACTGTAATCCTGTATTTAGATGCTTGCCTTTCTGAATTTAACCCACAGGGGGGCAGTATAAGGCTACATTATACATTAGGCTATCATTTGAACATGAGATAGATTTTTCTAGACAGCATTTTAACTTGAGCATATTAATATACCTCGCTGTCTATACAAGTCGTCATCATCAGTCAGTTGTCATCCTTTTAAAACAACCAGTTTCTTTTCCAATGACCAGGGGGAAAGAATGTCCTGACAACAATGTACATTTATGGACTTCTACTACTATTTTTTAGACATTTGGCCCTCACAAGTAACTGTATACACAATACACGCACGCACGCACGCGCGCGCACACACACACACACACACACACACACACACACAGATTCTCAGATTGCACTCATCAAGCTCTTTGAAACCTTGTATTTGGGACTTAATTTTATTATAGAATAATAAACACACACACACACACACACACATGCGCGCGCGCTATAGTGTGACATCATTGTTGGCCGAGCGTGTAATCCCAGTGAGACCACAGACATCTAAAGTCTATTAGTCTCCACAGACCTTCAACCAGACTCTCGCTCAAATTCCCAAAGGCAGCAAAAACACACATATTTCCACATGCGTGGACAGTAACGTTTCTCTGGCCTCCGCTCCAGGTTTCAGACATAATAATGGTTGCTCCAGAGGGGATTATAGAGTCATATGCTCTCGTCAAACAGATCCTGACTCGGTGTACTAAACAGTTAAACCCTGTGTTCATTTAAAACCCATTTAGGCCTGAAAAAAACGCTCTGAAAGAATATATATTCAAAGATTTGTGCTGCATTTTTACTATTTTTCAAAAATAGCAGACCTACAAGCTCGTAGCGCGCCACTCGGTGGCGTGCTATGAGCTTGTAGATCTGCTATTTTTCAATAGCTAAAGTATAACATAATGCTTAGTTAAAACACCAAAAGGGGTTCCCGTCTAGAATGAGTTAACTCTTGACAAATGTTTGTAAAAATGTAACTATTGCAGCTATAGTGTTGGCCTGTTGGGGAACCAAAACCTAAGAATTGTACTGTACTCACACAAGATGTAACAATAACAACATTGAACAGATTTGTGCTGCTTTGTTGACACATTCCTGTGGTTCCCCAAGGGACATTTGGAAAAAAGGTATATTGATTATATCTTAAAAATAACGGAGAAAATATACTTTTCATTTGATATTCCTTATAATGAATGGATATAATCCTAAAACAAGAACATAGAGCAAGTTTGACTTTTATCCCCACTTTTATTGAGATTTAAAAGATTATACTGTACATACAAGAAGTTTACAACACAATGGAAACAATTAGCATCAGTAAAGCTTCCGTCTCCACAGCGGTAAGAACTGAGGGGGAAAATCATTAACGCAAACATTAGCTAACAAACGTTAGCTAACAAACATTAGCTCCTGTACAGACAGGACTACAGCATTCAGGATCAACATGTCAAACCACAAGCAAATAATCATAACAATGAGACAGTACATCATGTTTGGGAGAGAGGTGTGTGTGTGTGTGTGTGTGTGTGTGTGTGTGTGTGTGTGTGAGAAAGAGATTTCACTTAATACTTTATCACAGCATATTACCATAAAACCCATATGTAGTATTGCCCTTAAATTATCCTTCATTATAAAATGTATTCTTCGTTATAAAACAAATTTAAAGAAAATGGCACCTAGGAACCATGTGAAGTAAATAAACATTTAACCAATATTTTAAACTCACTACAGAAAAAACGCATCATTTTCTTAATGGGGTAATGGGATAAATACTTGTACTAACTAGGCTAAGAACTCATGACGTTTACACTGTAAAAATGGATTTTTACACAGAAACTGTTAGCAGTACACTACCGTTTCAGAAACAGACTTAGGAACACTAGAACAACAATGTAAAATCATTATAAAGACAAATACAAGGACAGTCTAAACACCAACATACATACATCACAAATTCACCTTTTACGTTTTTCCACACAACAAGTATATGCTTTTGCATTTATTTTTTTTATTTTTTTAAACTTGTCCATTTTCCTTCATCACATAAATTATTTGATTATCAAACATGTATAAATAATCTACTTTGTAGATAAAGAGATAAAGACCGACATAGCAGGGTGTCGGTCTGTTTTAACCCAGGTATATAGAGACCACAGCAACAAACATTGCCTGTGGGATTTTGATCCAACTTTTAATATAATGTGCATTGATTTGCTGTTACTGTCCTGGGGATGATGTGAATCCTTTCTGTAGACATGACATTCTTTATGAACCACACAGACAGACAGACAGACTGTCATGGCCTGCACACTGGGTACAGAGGTGAAACGAGCAACAGGCTTTAGTAGCATTTATGGCCAAACTTATGAAATCAAAAACATACTCACAACTCGTACCCTTTAACCCATTCAGACCGGACCTCAAAATTTAAAAAAAAATCTTTCTGAAATAAATGTTTTCACGATTTTTCAAAAATAGCAGACCTATAAGCTCGTAGCGCGCCACTCGGTGGCGCGCTACGAGCTTGTAGATCTGCTATTTTTCAATAGCTAAATTATAACATAATGGATATGTAACCACCAAAAGGGGTTTCCGCTCAAAATGGGTTAAACACAACAAAACTGGTTTCTTGGGATTGTCTTTGAGGGAGGGACCCTGCAGTGGACAAAGGGGCTTCTGAACCCCACATGCATCCTCTGTAGCGGCAGGCTGGAAAGAAAGGCATGGATTTGTGAAAGAACACCACCGCAGCTTCCCACATGTAATCTTGTTGGCCCAATGGCGGTTAGTTCCACAGCTCCCAGTGTGCTAGCTGTAGTTGTACTGGACAGATCCCAGTGGAGTAAGTAGCATCCATAGTTCTCAGTGAGCAGGTAGTAGGGACTTAATGTCTTGCTCATCGACACTTGGTTGTTGACTGGGGACACACTGGCTTACAGGACAATCTGTGGGACAGTACGCTTACCAAAATACAAAAACCATCGTTTCTCCGTGATGTGTCCCAACTCAAGTTCACAAACGCCATCGACGACTTCCTTCAAAACCACATGAACGGTGGCAAAAACAAACAAACAAAAATAACGATATATAATATTTAGAGCAGCTTACAGCGCATTTGCATTTCATTATGTTTCTCACACAAACTCTCAGATTCAAACGATGGTCTCTAACCCTAACCCGTTTACATTACCAGAAGCATTGAAAACAGGGGTACTTACATTCCACTTAAACATCTGGAAAAGGCTGTTGAAGCCACAACCATAAGCCTGGTCAATATTCACAAAGATCGTTTAAATTGTTGTACTATATTGAAGCGGACTTGGAGAGTACCTTCTCACTGTACTGTATTGTTCTGGGTGGTACAATTATACAGTTCAGATGTATGGGAGAAATGTCCTATATTTAGACAACAGAGTCGAGCGGAACTTTCTGTACAGCCACGTCTGTTCCTTCAGTACTCAAAAGGAAATATACAATATATGACATCAGTTTCATCCCCCCCACCCCCCAGTCTCTAATTCAGTAGAGACTGCTGTCGTTGTAGGTGCTGTGACTAGGGAACGTGGGGCAGGGTTTGTTCCAGGGTAGCGACCCCGCAGCGCTGTGGCTGGTCGTGGGCAGGCTCAGCGTGCTGGCGCTCTTCAGCTTGTTCTTCAAGCCCCAGCTCAGAAACGAAGGCTTCTTGGTCACTTTGCGGGACGTCGTAGTGGAGCCGTTGTCGTCCTCGTCGATGGCCAAGCAGATCATGGAGTAGGTCTTGGGAAGGTTCCCGCAGAACGTGGCACTCTTCTGGGGCTGGGGTTGGGGGAGAAATGGGAGAGGTTTAGAAGGATGGTTAAGTAACGAGTCACTGGGGAGGTTGCAGAGGGGATGTAATGAAGTACTGAGAAGTATTCTTTGTGGGAATTAACAGCACATTTGACCAACTAGACCTCTGCCCGGCTGTAGAGCACAGAGTCACTAGACCGCTGCCCAGGCTGTAGAGCACAGAGTCACTAGACCTCTGCCCGGCTGTAGAGCACAGTCACTAGACCTCTGCCCAGGCTGTAGAGCACAGAGTCACTAGACCGCTGCCCAGCTGTAGAGCACAGAGTCACTAGACCGCTGTCCAGGCTGTAGAGCACAGAGTCACTAGACCGCTGTAGAGCACAGAGTCACTAGACCGCTGCCCAGGCTGTAGAGCACAGAGTCACTAGACCGCTGTCCAGGCTGTAGAGCACAGAGTCACTAGACCGCTGCCCAGGCTGTAGAGCACAGAGTCACTAGACCGGTGCCCGGCTGTAGAGCACAGAGTCACTAGACCGCTGCCCGGCTGTAGAGCACAGAGTCACTAGACCGCTGCCTGGCTGTAGAGCACAGAGTCACTAGACCGCTGGCCAGGCTGTAGAGCACAGAGTCACTAGACCTCTGCCAGGCTGTAGAGCACAGAGTTACTAGACCGCTGGCCAGGCTGTAGAGCACAGAGTCACTAGACCACTGCCCGGCTGTAGAGCACAGAGTCACTAGACCGCTGCCCGGGCTGTAGAGCACAGAGTCACTAGACCGCTGGCCAGGCTGTAGAGCACAGAGTCACTAGACCGCTGCCCGGGCTGTAGAGCACAGAGTCACTAGACCGCTGGCCAGGCTGTAGAGCACAGAGTCACTAGACCGCTGGCCAGGCTGTAGAGCACAGAGTCACTAGACCGCTGCCCGGGCTGTAGAGCACAGAGTCACTAGACCGCTGGCCAGGCTGTAGAGCACAGAGTCACTAGACCGCTGCCCGGGCTGTAGAGCACAGAGTCACTAGACCGCTGGCCAGGCTGTAGAGCACAGAGTCACTAGACCGCTGGCCAGGCTGTAGAGCACAGAGTCACTAGACCGCTGCCCGGGCTGTAGAGCACAGAGTCACTAGACCGCTGGCCAGGCTGTAGAGCACAGAGTCACTAGACCTCTGCCCAGGCTGTAGAGCACAGAGTCACTAGACCGCTGCCCAGGCTGTAGAGCACAGAGTCACTAGACCGCTGCCCAGGCTGTAGAGCACAGAGTCACTAGACCGCTGGCCAGGCTGTAGAGCACAGAGTCACTAGACCGCTGCCCAGGCTGTAGAGCACAGAGTCACTAGACCTCTGCCCGGCTGTAGAGCACAGAGTCGGAAACGATGGAAGTTGGAGATCCATGCCCCACCCGGCTATGCAATACCAGTTGTACCCGTGTCAGAGCACCCGTTCCACCCATCTGTCTGTGTCTCTTTTATGCCCATATTATGGAGATTTCTGTATCTGTCCCCTTTTCCCCATATGGAGTTCTGTGTCAGTCATGCCCAAATATGAAGTGTTGTGATGTCAGAACCTCCGGGAAATCTCTACTTACTGAGTGAGTAACCGGGACATTGATCACTGAAGAGTGGTTTAACCCATTTTGGGCGGGAACCCGTTTTGGTGTTAGCATTATGTTATGCTTTAGCTATTGAAAAATAGCAGATCTACAAGCTCGCTTATATCCATCGAAATAAGTAGTAAAGTGTGCCGCTTGGGATATTATTTACATTATGAAGAGAGGATATATACAAAAAAATTATAATTTTGAACAAAGGAAATAAGCAAATTAGCACAACACCCCAGTGCCCCATTCAATTCCCATTCAATTCAATGCAATTCATTTAGGGCTTATGGTAGGGGAAATAGCCAATAAGGAGCTTTTGCACAAAATAACACCTGGACCTCTTTGGTGGGGACGTAACAACTACAAAGAAAGGTAAGAAAGCCATTTGGTATGGAATTCTCCTTTAATTCAATCCTGCTTTCTAAATGCTCTCTCTCATTATCTTTGCCTCTGACCCATGGAAGGTGTTCTGTAGCTCCCGAGTCCCTCCTCAACACCGCTCCGCCACTACCCCCATCGCTCTCTTCTTAAGTTTTGTCACCTACTGTACTTTGATGAGAAGATTGATGATATGAGAAACTCTTTCTCCCATCATCCCCACTAAGTCATTGTTTTAACTCACCTAATGCTAACATCAATATATCAAGCCACATCTCCAATCCCCCAGACAAGGTCCTGGAACATGGTGTCCTCCATCAGACTGACGACCCATCATGTATATATCCCATTTTGGGCGGGAACCCCTTTTGGTGTTAACATTATGTTATGCTTTAGCTATTGAAAAATAGCAGATCTACAAGCTCGTATCGCGCCACTCGGTGGCGCGATACGAGCTTGTAGGTCTGCTATTTTTGAAAAATCGTGAAAATGTGCCTCAAATCTTGGAATATATATTTTTTAACTAAAATCTTTGCTTCCGGGGGGTCCCTGAAACAACATATTTTCAGATGGGGGTCGGTGGCCCAATTACATATAATTCTGGGGGTCCTTGACATGAAATATGGAGTACCACTGATACAGAAACATGAGGTATTTCAGAAAACTGTCAGAATTTAGAAGATTTTTTTTAAATTTCAACGTCAGGTCAAAATGGGTTAATTGAGACTGCATGAAATTCAAATGTGAAAGTTGAGAAAGATTAGGAAGGAAGGACATTTTACTTGGGAGATCTCTGTGCCCTCTCAACAACTTTACAAATAAGATTCATCTTTTGTTTTGCTTTATTTTTTATTTTGTATGCTGGTCATAGTTTAGTTTTACATAATGACCTATTGTTTAGTGTTTCTGTCCACTCCTGCACTATGAATGCTTTTTGGTGGGACATGTGATAAAACTTAAACATCACTTTTTCTCAGATCCTTCCGTTTGTTATATTGTAGCACTTCTTGTGGTCAAGGACATGATAATGGCTGACTCAAGGGAAAGTCTTTCCTGCTTGTGTCAGTGAGTGACAACCGTGTCGGGTAGATTGGTCCGGTTTTGGGTAGCCATGCACTACGTGACTACGTATCCGCCTATCCGGTGTCTTGTTAAGTGCTTGTGTTTCTCTATTACTACCTTTTCAGAAAACTGTCAGGATGTAGAAGACATTTTTAGAATCTGATCTCAGGTCAAAATGGGTTAACATTGCTGACCGAGTCTGCTAAAACGCCTGACGTGTAAACTGTCTTACCATGTTAGGGTAGCTCTCCATCATGCTGACGACACGGATGTCGACTCCTTCCTCCTCGTCCACGTCCTTCAACAGAGCCATCACCTCTCCGACAGCCATCCACTTACAGTCTGTGTCGCCCACGGAAACTATGTAGTCGCCTTCCTTCAGCCCGTTGGCCTGGCAACGCAGAGGAAAAGAACAATGTAAACAAACAATACTAGCTTTCATATTAAGCTTAGTGTCAAAAGTGTCTTATACCTGCGAATGGAAGTTTTAGCTAAGTATCGTGTATGTGAACTATATGTGCTAGTTTTTTTGGGCCATGCCTCCTGCCAAGGTGTCGCTGAAAAAAATGCTCCAGTGTTCTCCCTGGATACCCAGGGAGAACACCCTGCCTGTTCAGTCTGGATCGCAAAGCGTCACACACATTCAAATAATGTGTATTTTTATCTGTAGCTGGTAATGCAAGTCTGTAGGCTGCCTTTAGGGTGTAGGGTTGTCCAAAGTATGGATACATTGATACTTTTTGTTCGATACCACATTGAACCACATGAACCCTAGCGTCCCTAACTCCCTAGCATCCTTAACTCCTTAACCCATTTAGGCCTGACGTCGAAATTAAAAGAAAGTCTACTGAAAGAATATATATTCAAAGATTTGTCGAATTTTCCTGATTTTTCAAAAATAGCAGACCTACAAGCTCATAGCGCGCCACTCGGTGGCACGCTACGAGCTTGTAGATCTGCTATTTTTCAATAGCTAAAGTATAACATAATGCTTAGTTAAAACACCAAAAGGGGTTCTCATCCAGAAAGGGTTTTAACTCCCTAGCGTCCCCAACTCCCTATTCAGGGTTGAGACCATGTGTACTACACCGTGTAGATGTAGTGTTTCTAAAGACAGAGTTGAAAATAAACTGTATAATAAAACAGCATAATAAACTCATATTTGGATACACTTCTTTGTACAGTAGTTTGTGTGCAAATGTAATGCAGTTTTTTAATTGGTAACACTTGGGCTTAATGTGTGCCATGCAGTGTACTAGTATAAATATTGACAGCCCAGCCGTTTTTCTGTGCAGGACACTCTCTCTTCTCTCTTTCACTCCTCTGTGCGATGATTGGCCCAAATGTCACCGTCAAAGTCTGGGCAGAATGTATGTACTGTGTTTAGTTAAACAAACACTGTGGTGCACTCTGGACCCACTCTTCAAAACAAAGCTATTTTTTACTGAGGGCAAAACACTTGGCAAAAGAAGATGGGTGCTTCAAATTTGTGTGTGTTTGCATGTTCTCCCCGTGTCCCCTAGGGTAGGTACCCTCACATGTTCTCCCCGTGTCCCCTAGGGTAGGTACCCTCACATGTTCTCCCCGTGTCCCCTAGGGTAGGTACCCTCACATGTTCTCCCCGTGTCCCCTAGGGTAGGTACCCTCACATGTTCTCCCCGTGTCCCCTAGGGTAGGTACCCTCACATGTTCTCCCCGTGTCCCCTAGGGTAGGTACCCTCACATGTTCTCCCCGTGTCCCCTAGGGTAGGTACCCTCACAAAAAACATGCAGTAATCCTGGTCTCTAAACTGCCTCCCCCTGGCCAGCCGGGCGCCTGATGGAGGGGAAAGGAACTGGTAGGAATAACGTGTTCCTTCCACGCGCTACGTCCAACCAGGGAAACTGTAAAGGAGCAACTTGGACACTCAGGCATGAAGGAAGCATGAGTTCAAGTCCGTTGCTCTCCCCATGTCCCCCATATATGGGGGACTAGGTTGGCGGAGGGTGTGTAGGGCCCAGGATCACATTAGATAATTGACACAGGGGTGAAAAATGGGTTACAAAATCGTGGGATAAAAACGTAAAAACAAAAACGTGTGTGTGTGTGTGTGTGTGTGTGTCTTACAGCGGCAGGACAGAGGGGGTCCAGTGACACCACCTGAACAGGTGGTTCTCCCCTCAGCGTGAAGCCCAGGTCTCGATCCTGTGGACGGAGTAGGACGGTACGAGGAGCCGTCCAGCGCTGCTTGGCTGAGAACACAGACAGAGGACCCTGCACACACAAAGACAGGAGATATTGACTGATAGACCAAATAAAAATGCTCAGGAGCCCTTTCTGTGTGGAGTTTACATGTTCTCCCCGTGTCCCCTAGGGTAGAGTACCCTCACATGTTCTCCCCGTGTCCCCTAGGGTAGGGTACCCTCACATGTTCTCCCTGTGTCCCCTAGGGTAGGTACCCTCACATGTTCTCCCCGTGTCCCCTAGCTAGGGTAGGGTACCTTCACATGTTCTCCCCGTGTCCCCACCCTTACATGTTCTCCCCGTGTCCCCTAGGGTAGGGTACCCTTACATGTTCTCCCCGTGTCCCCTAGGGTAGGGTACCCTTACATTTTCTCCCTGTGTCCCCTAGGGTAGGGTACCCTCTCACAAACTACAAATCCTGGTCTCTAAACTGCCTCCCCCTGGTCAGCCGGGGCGCCTGATGGAGGGGAAAAGGAACTGGTTGGAATAACGTGTTTCCTTCCACGCACTACGTCCAACTGGGGAAACTCCCCCTATCGGGTGAAAACAAAAAGTGTCTTGGACTCCTCATGCATTGAAGGAAACATGAGGTCAGTCCGTTGCTCTCCCCAGGTTGGCAGAGGGAGTGTAGTACCCAGGATTACACTAGACAATTGACACTGGGTGAAAGCAATTTTAAGCTTAACAAAAATCGTGGGATTGACGGCAACAGCAAGTTTCCTCTACATTACCCTGTTTCACTCTTTCACACAGGAGATAACAATGGCGGTCATTGTAGAAATGTCTCCCTTCAGGTGCACAGTGAAATCCCCAGTGTTCATTTGTTTGTCCATTTATAATAACTCTGAGAATGTAGAAAATGTAAAGGACCCGTGGGAGAGTATTTGTGTCGTATGGTACGAGGAGGTGTGGTTTGGGCTCCCCGGGTAGATATCGCGGGGAGTGGCTTACACGTAAGTGGCGTGATAATGAAATGCCCAAATTTGGGAAATCACGGTTAAAGTTAAGAATTTTTTTTATGCCTTTAAAGGACCACTTCACCACTTTTCAACCTATCTTCATATAATAGGTATTCAGTAATAATCATGATAAAATGGCACAGTTTTTTTCTACTCTGTCTGTGTCTCATAGGAGGGCTGTGGGCAGTTTAGAAACCCGTCCACCAGTGACATCATCGATGGGGAATCCAAGCAAATAGAAACTGCAGGCTTCCTAGTCCTGAAAAGTTGCAATGCGAAAATGGAAGCCATCGTTCTCACGATAATGAAAATCTAAACATTTTTGTAAAAACATTTTTAAAAAACAATCTGCCTAACGATGATGTCACTGGAGGACGGTTTCTAAACTGCCCACAGCCCTCCTATGAGACACAGACTGAGTAGAAAAAAATGGTGCCATTTTATCATGATTATTACTGAGGACCTATTATATGAAGATAGGTTGAAAAGTGGTGAAGTGGTCCTTTAACCTCAGCATCATCGTTGTTGTTTCCTTTTGTGGTCTTTTAGCCAACTAACGAATTGCTTTGTATGCCTGTATGAGCCATGTTATTATGAGATACCTGAATTTCTTCTGGGAAAAAATAAAGTGTCAGTCTGGGGATGAATATAGTGTCCGTCTGTCTGATGCTCTCCCCTTCTAGTAGTGTTCTGGGCCTTGGGTTTGCAACAAGACACACACATAATCCTAAATCCAGGAAGACGCCAGCAGATGCAAGGTTTATGGCCGTTTGGGAATTATCGCACGGCAATCAGCAATGTTGGGATGGATATGGACTAAGTGCCCTGGTAGGACTGTGCATGACGCCTGACGTCGAAATAAAAAGAATATATATTCAAAGATTTGTGCCGCATTTTCACGAGTTTTCAAAAATAGCAGACCTACAAGCTCGTAGCGCGCCACTCGGTGGCGCGCTATGAGCTTGTAGATCTGCTATTTTTCAATAGCTAAAGTATAACATAATGCTTCGTTAAAACACCAAAAGGGGTTCCCGTCCAGAATGGGTTAAGTCTTACATAAAAACGTGTTGTACGACTGTGTATCTCTTTGACAAGATAGCCGATCTGCCAATTCAAAACGAGTCGCAACAATGAAGTATATTAAGCAATAGTACAATACTACCGTGTTTTATATTGCGAGCAATAAAAAGTGTACAACTGTGTGTTTGCACCCAGACTCTCTTCTGTGGGGAAAGAACCAATAGGTAGCAGACAATAGTCGTGCTACAACGTGCACCTATCGGTGTTGATTTCGTCGGCTAAAACTAAGACGAAAGATGTTCGTCGACTACTTTTCCTTTTTTTCACGGACGAAAACTAAATGGAAACTAAATGAAAACTAAGCTATGACGACTAAAACTAAGACTAAATATACTGACAACAAATCGTCAACAAATAAAAACTAGACTAAAATGTTAGGAAGGGACTTGTGGACTAGAGATCCAGTATAAGTCATTTTACACTTGGTTGCATGCTGAAAATAGCAGATCTACAAGCCCAGCTTGTAGATCGGCTATTTTCTTTCTGGCTATTTTCAGCGTAATTTAAGTGTAAGTGTAAAAACACTTGCTGACGGCATCAAGGCCCGCCAAAATACATTTTAGTCGACTAAACAAAATCTTCTGATATTTAGTCGACTAAAACTAGACTAAAACTAAAACATTCCAGGTGACTAAAATGTGACTAAAACTAAATGAAAACTATTCAAGGGACTATGACTAAAACTAAAATCAAAATGTGCTGCCAAAAACAACACTGGCACCTATCCAGCATCACACCTGATTTATACTTAAGTTGGTACTTGGTACCGTGCCATTTTGCACACAGAAAATAGATCTGCAAACTCACAATAGCGAACTTGCAGATTGGCTGTCTTGAGTCCACGACATCGGCACCACCAAGTATACGGTAAATCAGACTATAGTACGTACTGTAGTAGAAAATGCACGTATTCATACATTGATTTACTTCTATCTGTACAGAAACTATAGTAAAATACGCACATCACTTCGTGGAGGTGCTGGGTTCAAAAAGTGACATAGGAATCTGGTCAAATTCCTATGGAATCTGGTCAAATTCCTATGGAATCTGGTCAAATTCCTATGGAATCTGGTCAAATTCCTATGGAATCTGGTCAAATTCCTTCATCTGGTCAAACTTGTTTGACCAGATGAAGAGCCTTGGCTCGAAACGTTGTCAATAAATATACCTTTTGGAGCATATGAGTGTGCAGGTTCCCTTCTTTTTTCCTATACTTCTATGTGTTCATTTTTTAAGCAGATTTTGATTTAGTCTCAGTCTTCTGAATAACACACTGGTCTTAGTCTTTAGTCTTCTAAAATTGTTTACTTGCAACATAACCTGTAACCACTTGCAACCATTATTCCCAATGGCAGTAGCAACCCAGATTCGGCACAAACAAGGGACTAAATTATCTTCGCTCCTATGCCACCAAAAATGTGGAACGCCCTACCAACAGTCATTAAGACATGCAAATCCCTTGACTCCTTCAAAACTGCTCTCAAAGGGCACCTACGGACGGCTGCAATTCGAAATTGGCCCCCGTAAAATCGGAATCCCCTTCACCCCACCCCTTTTTCCCCTCACTGTATATGTTTCTTTTCCCTTTTTACCTCCTTTATGATGAATTCCTGTTCTGTTCTTTGGCTATATAGAAGTGTCTATTTGTACGTCTCTAAATGTTTTGATGAATTGAACAAGGTGGACCCTCTTGTAAACAAGTGTAATGCTTTATTCAGGGTCGTTAACTCAGTCTTTGTATTGAGTTGTGCTTGAAATGTACTGTAGTAGTTGCAATCAGTTGCAGCTGGTGTGGTTTGGGCCTTAGTCTAGTCTTAGTCGAGTAAATATCAAAATCTTAGTCTTTTAGTCTTAGTCTTAATGCAATGTTAATTTTGCCAGAAAATATTTAGTCTTAGACTTTTGGTCTTTTGAATAACACACCATTTAGTCTCAGTCTAGTTTTAGTCGACTAAATATCAAAAAGAAACTCCTAGCTATGTGCATGTGACCTTTAAAACACATCAGACTACTGTAAGTGCTGATATTTGTGTTTGGAGGACAGTGCCGTCTTTGTTCCTGGTAATGAGGGGACATTCTGTCTCTAGTCGCAGAGCGACCTGAATGAAGCCACTGATAAAGACTTAGAAGGCTTTTAATCCACCATATCAGATTAGGATCCCATTCAGTCTCTCACCTTTATCGTTTCATCACTCACCTTTGGAAATAGCATTATTTACAACTAAGCTCTAACTCAAAAGACGTCGCGCGCGCGCAAGCACGTACACACGGGGTGCATACTTAGTTTAGACTAGTCATTGGTTAGACATGGGTTAACTAAGGTTAGGTTTAGGTGTGCTGCCCTGTGGGAGGTTAGGTTTAGGGTGAGGGTTTGAGATAGGTTGTAGTTGTAGGACTAATGACTGGTCTAACCAATGACTAGTCTAACCCAAAAACTGTCTAAACTAAGTACTGCACCCCGTACACCACACACCTTGTCAAACTCAACAAGGTGTTCTTCTGTGGCAACTGGCTAACGCCCATTCACACGTAAAGGTGCGTTCAGACTTGGATGGTCAGAGCGGCGCGATTACATACAAAGTCAACACAAAGACGAGAAGTTGCGCGAGGGCCGCGAACGGGCGCGGCGCAACCTGGCGCAGCACAAACGGGCACGGCGCGACCTGGCGCAGCACAAACGGGACGAACCGAGGCGAATATTTAAATTCAAGTCTGAACGCACCTTAATGCTTCACTATTGAGATCACTGCTCTAGCTACAGTGCCACATGCAGTGTACAATACCGTTAGATGTTCTCTTAACCACATGAACGCTAGCATTGAGCATTTCATTTCACAGGTCTTTGATGAATATCTGTACTTCCGAACCAAGTCTACCAAGACCACGTATAATATACTTGAAACATGTCACACACCCAACACCCACACACACCCACACCCACACCCACACCCACACCCACACCCACACCCACACCCACACCCACACACCCACACACCCACACACACACACACACACACACACACACACACAGACTATATAGTTGGAGGTACAGGAGGTACAAGAAGTTGTTTATTAACACAACTTGTGCCCAAGACGTCCACAGACGTCCTGGGAAATCCCGCTATGTAGTGCCCAAGACGTCCGTTTATAAAACAATATATATGTCCAAAAAAAAAAATGAATGTAAAAAGTGGGCACCCTGGGTTACTATTTTGAAAGTGTTAATGTTAATATCTCACCATAAGATTCCCCACATCATAGAATATATATTGTATATATACATGGCCCAAAAGAAACACATTTATTTATTATTTTCTCCAATATATTTCCCCCCACAAATGCATGTATTTTTGGGCCATTTTATTTTTTTGAAACGCTACAAACAAAGCATACAGTATTTCCCGTGTTGTGAGAGAAGACGACAGAGCACCCAGCAGGGCTCTGTGTGTGGTTAGTGTTAGTGTAGCCTCGGAAACACAGACGTTTTTATTTCCAGGGAAATCGCAAACGCAAACGTCGCAAACGTCGATTACTATCTGCTGATTTCTGATCGTCTGCACCTTTGTTAAAGTGACGCACACACGCACACACACACACACACACACTCCTCTCTCTCTGTCGCTCCAACTAATTAGTCTCATGTCGCACAGCTGCGTTTAGATTCTCCCGGCGGATCCTGCCGGGAGCTAACCTGACTCCGCCAGATGGGGCAGCAGAGAGTTTTTGAGCAGGAGGGAGGAACACAGTGTACTCTCTGCTGCCCCATCTGGCGAAGTCAGGTTAGCCGGGAGCTGCCTATGCCATAGAAAGCATAGGTGGACCCCAGGCTAGTGTTAGTGCTGCCTCTGTCCCTCTGGATGACACTTCAGAAAGCTTCACACCGTAACCACCAACAAACAAGTGCCAGTATGGACTACTGTATGTATGGCTTTCTGTGAAGAGATTGGCTGAGGCTGGAAATGAGTACACAGTACTGGAGTTAACTCAAGAGTGTACACATATTTCCAGCCACAGCCACAGTGTCAAATGTGCCAAAGCTTACTGAAGTCTCATCCTTGGTTGATTGTAAATTCAGAAATAAGACACAGGGGGACACTCTGGGTGTAAAAAACAAATGCAAAACGTTTAAAGTTTAAATCTCAGACACAACACAAATCCAGAGCATCCGCCGTGTCTCGTTCAGAATAAACCAAGGGAATAATAAATGTATGGAAATGAACCAAGCATTGGCTATATTCACACAGCGGCCATTTTGCTCTCGTTGTCATAATTTGCGGGTTGGGAAGAAATGCCACCCCCATTCGTTTGGGTCAAGGACTGTCTAAAGAGGACGAGACGCGAAGACCGTACGGGCGACGCCATGTTGCTCCATGGTGCTCCATGGTGCTCCATAGAAGGAAAGAAACATGCGCAATGGGCTATATGCAGCCAACACTTCCGCGTTCAGCTTCCTTGGTCTCAACTGCGCATGTTTCTTTCCTTCCATGGAGCACCATGGTGCAACAGGGCGTCGCCCGTACGGTCTTCGCGTCTCGTCCTCTTTAGACAGTCCTTGGTTTGGGTGGTGGTAACTTATTAGCAAAAATGGCCGGCCGTGTGAATAAGGTGAATTGTGAATGGAAAGGTTATTATTAGTAGCCCACATACCAGCCGGTGGAAGAAGTCGGCGACTTTCACCTTGGTGGCCACGGGTACCTCCAGCTCTGCCCTGTGCTCCGTTTTAGCTGCAGATGGAGGGAGGGAAGGGACACAAGGACACAAAGAAGATGTCATGTCATCTGGTTGCGTTTGTTGCCAAAACAGCACTTTGAAATGACCTCTGGTCGTCCGTTCAACAGAGTGTGTTTTACAACACAACAGTCGTCATGACTCTGTTGGTCAGCAAAAAAAAAATAGACGGAAACAGTACTATTAAATTGTATTGAATTAAAGTTCCTGTTTCACATTATTTTTAAGACCGAGAGAGCCCAACAAACGCCCTCACTATGCATACACCTCATGGTACCACAGCACCTCAAAGGCCCTTAACCCATTTAGACCTGGGAACGATTCTACAAATGTTTCAGTGGTGCTCAATATTTGATGTCAAGGACCCCCAGAATTATATGTATTTGTCCACGGACCCCCATCTAAAAAAGATGTTGTTCCAGGGAACCCCCGCAGAAGCAATTTCTTTTGTTGAAAACGTTCGCTCTGAAAGAATATATATATTCAAAGATTTGCGCCAGATTTTCACGACTTCAAAAATAGCAGACCTACAAGCTTGTAGCGCGCCACTCGGTGGCACGCTATGAGCTTGTAGATCTGCTATTTTTCAATAGCTAAAGTATAACATAATGCTTTAAAACACCAAAAGGGGTTCCTGCCCGAAATGGGTTAAAACAAGGCTCCAGACTTCCCAAAACAAAGTGGTCAGGCTGCTACTTGGCCTCACTTCCAGAACCCACCTCCACCCGCTCTGTCCACCAGAGGGTGCTGAAAACACAGCTCAACTATGCATGCCTCTAGTCTAGTGCCATCAAGGTCCATTATTTATTGGGGATTTGAGCCTCTGACCACCATTTGATGAGATTTAGCATCTCAGACCCAAAACTAAAAGAATATTTTGTTATTTTGTTATCGTTGAATAAGACTTTCCATGCAATTCCATGCTGTATTGAACTTGGTACCATAGGAGAGATAACAGGCAAACTTTGATCAAAATAACAAGTATTCTAACATCCTCTAATTGTGTAGATTTCTTGTAAATTAAGTAATGCAGAAGTTTAACGAAAAATTAAGTCTTGAGAGAGTAATGGTTCCATTATAAACTCTCAAGAGTTCAATTCTAATAGGGGTCCATTTGGTTACCAACTCTCCATCATTTAGCTGGGGACCACCTGGAAGCCCCTAAAGGACCACTGGTGGTCCCCGGACCACTTTTGTTATTATATGTGACCAGATTTGATCACATATTATATTATATTGACTGCCATCGCGCAAATTACAGCTTTTCACCAAAATGCATGTGCTATTAACTCATCAAAATTAGTTAATAGCACAGGCAGACTCTTCACATACTAGAGCATGTCTGAAATAAGTGTCAGAGCTGAAATCGACATGTAAATATGAAATAAATGCCCAAACATGTAGCTAGGTGTAATGTTAGAGACCCCAGAAGTGAACCTTTCAAGCCTGTTTTCTCAACTTGCTGTTTCTCTGCAAGACATTACTCTATAAGCCATATCTCCAAAACTGGTGGGTCAAACTGAACAACCAATGTCAATTTGAGGCTATGATTCCCTGCTTTCATGTGACATGAAAAAACAAAAATAAAAAAAAATCCAATGGCAGTCCCTCAGTCAAATTTAGTCACATATTCACTGCCGTCCTGACCGGGCTCCCTTTCTTGCTCTTATATCATCCAAACAACAGAAGTCACACGCAACTGCTGTCCTATTCTATATCATTAAAATGATACAAAATCATTACTAATGCTATCATTAGCAGCATTATCATTCTTATCATCATTTTGCAGAACTCACAGATGATGTCTGGTGCGTCCATGTGGTCGGTGAACTCGTCCTCGTAGTCGTGGCGGTTGAACTTGTCCAGGGAGCGCTCGTGACTGGCCTTCAGGATGTCATGAAGCACCTCCAGGCGCCTGAGGTGACGACACAGGCCGTGGATCCTCAGAGCCTCCTCGTGGCCCAGGATGGCCCGGCGCACGTGGGCCTTGCCTGGAGACGAGAGGTTAACATGTCATATACTGTACCGTTTCAAGACAATACGCCAATAATAACCTGGTGTATTCGTTCAAGTATTCATACCAGAAAGTGGCAAAGAGAAAATAATATGAGGAAAAATATATTTAAAGTCTGTCGTGAAAGTAGGTATTCTATAAAACTTTGTTATAATAACTTTTAATCTGAACATACATAAAAGTGATATAGATGTTATTTTAAAGTTAGCTAAATAAATGCTAGTTTGTCCTTTGTGTTGGTCGTACCGATGCGTCTCCTCTCTTCCCTCCTCTTCAGAATGTCCAGAGGAGAGCATCCTTCAGGCAGACGGTCGTACACCTGAGACAGGCTCTTCTCCTGCGTGTCCTCATCGTCACTGGGGCCCACTGGGGACAGAGATGCATTATTATTATTAATATTATTATTATTATTCACTGGGGACAGGGCAGAGATGTATTATTATTATTATTATTCACTGGGGACAGGGCAGAGATTTATTATTATTATTATTATTATGATTATTCACTGGAGCCCACTGGGGGACAGGGCAGAGTTTTATTAATGCAGACTCTTATTAATGCAATCTCCAGTAGAAAACACATGTCCCTGTGTCCCCTCTCTCCAGTAGAAAACACATGTCCCTGTGTCCCCTCTCTCTCCAGTAGAAAACACATGTCCCTGTGTCCCCTCTCTCTCCAGTAGAAAACACATGTCCCTGTGTCCCCTCTCTCTCCAGTAGAAAACACATGTCCCTGTGTCCCCTCTCTCCAGTAGAAAACACATGTCCCTGTGTCCCCTCTCTCTCCAGTAGAAAACACATGTCCCTGTGTCCCCTCTCTCTCCAGTAGAAAACACATGTCCCTGTGTCCCCTCTCTCTCCAGTAGAAAACACATGTCCCTGTGTCCCCTCTCTCTCCAGTAGAAAACACATGTCCCTGTGTCCTCTCTCTCTCCAGTAGAAAACACATGTCCCTGTGTCCCCTCTCTCCAGTAGAAAACACATGTCCCTGTGTCCCCTCTCTCTCCAGTAGAAAACACATGTCCCTGTGTCCCCCTCTCTCCAGTAGAAAACACATGTCCCTGTGTCCCCCTCTCTCCAGTAGAAAACACATGTCCCTGTGTCCCCTCTCTCCAGTAGAAAACACATGTCCCTGTGTCCCCTCTCTCCAGTAGAAAACACATGTCCCTGTGTCCTCTCTCTCTCCAGTAGAAAACACATGTCCCTGTGTCCTCTCTCTCTCCAGTAGAAAACGCATGTCCCTGTGTCCCCTCTCTCCAGTAGAAAACACATGTCCCTGTGTCCTCCCTCTCTCCAGTAGAAAACACATGTCCCTGTGTCCTCTCTCTCCAGTAGAAAACACATGTCCCTGTGTCCTCTCTCTCCAGTAGAAAACACATGTCCCTGTGTCCCCTCTCTCCAGTAGAAAACACATGTCCCTGTGTCCCCTCTCTCCAGTAGAAAACACATGTCCCTGTGTCCTCTCTCTCCAGTAGAAAACACATGTCCCTGTGTCCTCTCTCTCCAGTAGAAAACACATGTCCCTGTGTCCCCTCTCTCTCCAGTAGAAAACACATGTCCCTGTGTCCTCTCTCTCTCCAGTAGAAAACACATGTCCCTGTGTCCTCTCTCTCCAGTAGAAAACACATGTCCCTGTGTCCTCTCTCTCTCCAGTAGAAAACACATGTCCCTGTGTCCCCCCTCTCCAGTAGAAAACACATGTCCCTGTGTCCCCTCTCTCCAGTAGAAAACACATGTCCCTGTGTCCTCTCTCTCTCCAGTAGAAAACACATGTCCCTGTGTCCCCTCTCTCCAGTAGAAAACACATGTCCCTGTGTCCCCTCTCTCCAGTAGAAAACACATGTCCCTGTGTCCCCTCTCTCCAGTAGAAAACACATGTCCCTGTGTCCCCTCTCTCCAGTAGAAAACACATGTCCCTGTGTCCTCTTCTCTCCAGTATTATTGCTGTCTCTGGCAGAGGATCAGTATTGTGGAGAACAGTCTCATTCACAGGAATCCGATAATGAGCCGCCAAACATAGAACGGTTTTGCTCCGCTGAGCGCCGGGCCATTCACCAGGGGTCTTACATAACCAACACTCTCTCCGTCCGTCCATCCATCTGCCCCCCCCCCCCCCCCCCCTCCCCTCCCCCACTCTCATTTCCACTTCACCCACTCTTTCTCCACCCAACACTCACTCACCCGCATTCCACTTCTGTTTCCGTCTCTACTGCCTCCCCTCAGATCTCTCCCTCCCTCCCTCCAGCCCATTAAGGACTTCTCTCTCTACTCACTTCTTGGCTTCTATCTCTGTTGTTTGTTGGTTCAACCGTTAACCCATTTTTAACCTGAGATCAGATTCTAAAAATGTCTTCTACATCCTGACAGTTTTCTGAAAAAGCTATGTTTCTGTGTCAGTCGTTCTTCGATTTTTCAAAAATAGCAGACCTACAAGCTCGTAGCGCGCCACTCTGTGGCGCGCTACGGTCTACCAGCTTACGGTCTGGCTTCTGAGATACCATTGTGTTTGTTCTGACTTCTGTAGTTTTGGCTTCTCCGGGACCATAATTAATTGTTGGGTTATGGTCCATCTTTAGGTATCGTTTCTCTCTTTGGTACCACATTTTACTCTGGGTTGTTTTTTTAGTGCATCTGTCCTTATGGGTTATATTGAACCGATTCATTATACTGGCTTTAGTTCTGTTATTTTGTGAGACCATGTAGGAAGGAAATACAAAAGGGGGGTTAATAGAAGAGCTACTGGTGGTCAAGACTAAATTCATCGGAGGTTGGTCTCATGTTGGTTTTTTACAAATTGTGTAAATGTTGCGCAAATCTTTGAATATTACATTCTTTCACAGCGAACATTTTTGACTCAAATCGTTTCTGCTGGGCGTCTATTGGAACAAAGCAGTTTGAGATGGGGGGGTCTGCGGGCAAATACAGTACATATCATTCTGGGGAGTCCTTGACATGAAATAGTTTGAGAAACCACTGATATCGAAACATGAGGTTTTAACCCCTTCAGAACGACCGATATGGACACATAGGGTTATCAGAAAACTGTCAGGATTCAGAAGACATTTGTAGACTCAGATCCTCAGGTCTTACTGGGTTTTTTGAGATTTGAGTTAAAAAAACGTTCGCTCTGAAAGAATATATATTCAAAGATTTGAGGCACATTCTTTTTTTTACCTATAATTTTTATCCCACGATTTTTGTAACCCATTTTTCACCCCCGTGTCAATGATCTAATGTGATCCTGGGCTCTGCACACCCTCCACCAACCTAGTCCCCATATATGGGGGACATGGGGAGAGCAACGGACTTGAACCACCGTGCCCTTGAGGCACATTCTAACGATTTTTCAAAAATAGCTAAAGCAAAATAATAAATAAAATGGGTTAAATAAACAAGGTCTTACGTTGGTGGTCCAGTAGGGCCGTGGCTACGAAGTAGTGTGCCAGGGAGCGGTAGTGGTTGGTCTTCACCTGGGACATGGTGGACCAGAAGAACGGCACGTTGTCTTTGACCGGCGTCTGGATCATAGACTGGTGGACCTGGTCGTAGGTCTCCGACACCTGAGGACGCACAGAGAGGACGTTAAGATTAGAGACACCGTCCTGTTGTCACCACAAAGCATCTCAGATCTCTCCTCGTCTCGTTTCATTTGGATTGAACAGAATCTTTTTAACAGTGATGGAAAAACTACTCCAATTGTTTTACTTAAACTACCGATACTGCAATGTAGATCTCTGGATTAAGAGCGTCTGCTAAATGCCTATATTGTAAAATTGTAAATTGTAGAACTACTACTACTCTGTTAAGTAAAAGTCGATAATTCAAAATGTACTTGAGTAAAAGTACGAAAGTATTTGCATCAACATGTACTTAAAGTACCAAAAGTAAAAGTACCCATTACACAGAATGACACATTTCAGTTTTCAAATGTCAAAAATGGCCGATTAATACATATACATATACATATACATATACACACACACCCTGCATAGGGCTGAAGTGGTTAATGTATGTTTTGTGCTAATAATCAAAATAAAAGTAACTAGTGACTAGTAGAAGTAAAAGTATTGGAAAATGGAAACACTCACGTAAAGTACAAATATCAAAAAAATTATAATTGTATTCAAGTACAGTACTCAAGTAAATGTACTTCGTTACACCACTGTCTTTATAACTTCCTAAAAGAGCTCTAATTAGCCGCAGTGCCAATACCTTTGCGGCCTCCTGGGCCATCTTGAGCAGAGAGTAGAAGTGGTTTCTGATGCCGGGCAGAACCAGCTTCTCGAAGCGACACTCCTGAGCCTGAGCCAGCATCATCTTGACCAGCATGCTCAGCATGGCGGGACTCATGTCGTAGCTGGGCGTGTGGGTGAACGTCTCCTTCAGCTGGTTCAGGATGCCTGGAGAGAGACAGAGAGGTCACAGGGTCAAAGTTCAAGCTGGTTCAGGATACCTGGAGAGAGACAGAGAGGTCACAGGGTCAGAGTTCAAGCTGGTTCAGGATGCCTGGAGAGAGACAGAGAGGTCACAGGGTCAGAGTTCAGCTGGTTCAGGATGCCTGGAGAGAGACAGAGAGGTCACAGGTCCCCGGGAGTCCCCGAAACATCCAAACCCCCAGGAATGCGCCCAGGGGGGGCGGGCGGATTCCGGTGAGCCGCCCCATCGGAATCACTCTACTGTACCCTCTACTGTACTGAAAATCATCATATATACAGTTAATATGTGCGTGTGTGTTTGTGTGTGTTAGGTTGCGCACAGGTGGTGAAAAACAACCATTCTGTTTTCGTGCTCAGACCCAGCCACCCACACACACACATAGCTCTGTAAGGGAGTGGTTGCACCACTCAACAACAAATGTTTTTTTGCAATGAACTTAGTTTGATCAGAACAGCCTTTCAGAGCAAGCTCATGCTGTCCTGTACGGCCTCTATCTACACACCGTCATCTAACAAACCTCCTACAGCACACCCTCATACCAACTACTGCTAATGAGCTCATATCTGCACACAGACGGCAACCATCATCCCCAGGTCACCATGTCTTCATGTCAGCTAGCAGTGCATCATCATGGTATGGTATGAACGAGACTCCCTCTTCTTTTTATGGCTTACAGTGAAGTTGGCAGCAGAGCACAGAGCTGTAAACAGCTTAATAACAGACTAGCGCCTCTGTAGTCTCTACCCAGACTTGATCTGACTGTACCAGCTCACCTCCTTTCTCTCCTCCAACTCCTCCTCCTCTCCCAATTCCCTAGCAGGCTTACATGTGGCCCTACAGAACTGAGAGTTCATTTGACTCCGAGAGAGTTAAACCATGTTGGGGCGGGAACCCCTTTTGGCGTTTTAAAGCATTATGTTATTCTTTAGCTATTGAAAAATAGCAGATCTACAAGCTCATAGCGCGCCACCGAGTGCTTGTAGGTCTGCCATTTTTGAAAAATCGTGAAAATGTGCCTCAAATTTTGAATATATTTTTTCAGAACGAACGTTTTTAACTCAAATCTTTGCTTCTGGAGGGTCCCTGGAACAACATATTTTCAGATGGGGGGTCTCGGAGGCCAATTACAGATCATTTTTGGGGTAAAGTAGTAAGTAGCCTTGCCGAGCCATGAGGCCCATAGGGCAGGAGCCTATCTCCTGTTTCTGTAGCGTGAGGCAGCTTGATGTACAAGTACACCCCCTGGACATGACGCTAGTATGTCGCAGGGACTTACCCCCAATCCAACCCTTGATGCTGACTCGCTGAGTGTCAAGCAGGGAGGCACTGGGTCCCATTTGTAGAGTCTTTGGTATGACCCGGCCGGGGATCGAACCCCGACCTCCCAGTCTCAGGGCGGACACTCTAACCACAAGGCCACTGAGTTGGTCTTGGGGGTCCTTGACATGAAATATTGAGTGATATAGGCCTAGAAACATAGGTATTTCAGAAAACTGTCAGGATTTAGAAGACATTTTCAGGCCTAAATGGGTTAAATGAACACTGGGGAGTTCACTGTGTTTAGTGGTACCTGCGTCAAGAGGTGAAACCGAGAATAAAAACATCATGGTTTCTCTCCTGCTCTCCGTCCGGTCGATAGGTCGGACGGACGGAGCAGGAGAGAAGAGGATAGTATGTCATGCCCACTAGCTTTTAAGGTGTATGATCTTCTTTCATGAATCTATAAAATTGAAATCCTACCCGCCGCCGCCACCCGTGACATTCGAAACGTGTTAGAAAGTATAGTTCCTGTTGTTTGTCTCTGTGTACAGCATAGCTAAGGTTGATCCGCTTGAGTTCTTGTTATATAGGTTTCTCATACAACAGAGCCAACGCTTTCCAATAGGTCTCTCATACACAGAGCCAACACTTTCCAATAGGTCTCTCATACAACAGAGCCAACGCTTTCCAATAGGTCTCTCATACACAGAGCCAACGCTTTCCAATAGGTCTCTCATACAACAGAGCCAACGCTTTCCAATAGGTTTCTCATACAACAGAGCCAACGCTTTCCAATAGGTCTCACATACACAGAGCCAACGCTTTCCAATAGGTCTCACATACACAGAGCCAAAGCTTTCCAATAGGTCTCTCATACACAGAGCCAACGCTTTCCAATAAGTCTCTCATACACAGAGCCAACGCTTTCCAATAGGTCTCACATACAACAGAGCCAACGCTTTCCAATAGGTCTCTCATACACAGAGCCAACGCTTTCCAATAGGTCTCACATACACAGAGCCAAAGCTTTCCAATAGGTCTCTCATACACAGAGCCAAAGCTTTCCAATAGGTCTCACATACAACAGAGCCAACGCTTTCCAATAGGTCTCTCATACACAGAGCCAACGCTTTCCAATAGGTCTCACATACACAGAGCCAAAGCTTTCCAATAGGTCTCTCATACACAGAGCCAAAGCTTTCCAATAGGTCTCACATACAACAGAGCCAACGCTTTCCAATAGGTCTCACATACAACAGAGCCAACGCTTTCCAATAGGTCTCTCATACACAGAGCCAACGCTTTCCAATAGGTCTCTCATACAACAGAGCCAACGCTTTCCAATAGGTCTCTCATACACAGAGCCAACGCTTTCCAATAGGTCTCACATACAACAGAGCCAACGCTTTCCAATAGGTTTCTCATACACAGAGCCAACCAACGCTTTCCAATAACAACCTAATTGTTTTATTTAATAGGAGACTAAATTATGCACAGCTGTGCGCTGGGGCAGAGGTATTATTATGGTGCCATCACTCCCTTTAAGACAGCTCTGTACCTTTTCAACAACACTTCTCTGTCAACAGCAAAAGAAAACAAACCGGTTCATGTCAATCTCAGATTCTTCGGTTCTGTGCGCGCACACGCACGCACGCACACACAAGTACAGTACAGTAGTGTTAAGGTGTTTTAGAACCAACTGTATTAAAACAACTAGTATTAGATGGTTTAGGCCAGGGGTTTTCAACAGGTGGTCCGTGGACCACTGGCGGTCTGTGAAGGTATTGCATGTGGTCCCTGACCATATGCATTTAGCAATGTAGAAAAGTGAAGATTTTGTATTTTCTTCCACGGAACAGTGCACTAAACGTCTGTGCACTGTTCCGTGGAAGTGCGTCAATGTTATCAGAATTACTGGGAAGTCTGAGGTTAAGAAATTCCACAGAAAAGGCAGTTGGAATCTCAAGAAGGGTGAAGTATACCAGCTTGCCTGATTGAGTCATCATTATTAGGAAATGTGCCCATATAATCATGTCATCATGTGCTATATCTTGCACGTATTTGCCATTTTTACTATATACAGTATATATTACTATTACTATTATTACTATTAGTAAAATAGTTCAAATAGCCGATAATAGCCATAATGTATGGTTGTGGCTAGTTGAACTATTTTAAAATATTTTTCAAGATAGTAAAATATGGGAAAAAAAAGTTTAGGGATAAAGGTTAACCCATTTCGACCTGAGATCAGATTCTAAAAATGTCTTCTACATCCTGACAGTTTCCTGAAAAAGCTACGTTTCTATGTCAGTCGTTCTTCGATTTTTCAAAAATAGCAGACCTACAAGCTCGTAGCGCGCCACTCGGTGGCGCGCTATGAGCTTGTAGGTCTGCTATTTTTCAACAGCTAAAGCATAACATAATGCTAACACCAAAAGGGGTTCCCGCCCAAAATGGATTAAGGCACGCGCAAGATATAGGGCCACATGTGTCAGTACTGCATATCAGTTAAGTCCGTGGACCATCGTTTGAGAAACAGTATAGACATGGGATGCATTCCATAGCAAGTGTTACGAAAGCACTATATCCCATTACAAGTTAACACAGCAGTGGTCCCCAGGTTGATTCTTAGTCAAGGTGGTGGTCCCTGGTTCACAATCAGTTAAAAACCCCTGGTTTAGGGCAGTTTAGAGTGGTGTAGGCTGCGTGTGGTACAGTAGTAACAGTGGTGAGGAAAGTGACTTTGGGGTGGAGTCAGGTGGTGTTACAGTAGGCGTAGTGTGACATGACAAAGCCATAAAATCATGTATGGTGGGATTGGGGGGGGGGGGGGGGGGGGGGGGGGTGATGCTGTATAGTTGGTAGTTTAACCCATTTTGGGCGGGAACCCCTTTTGGTGTTAGCATTATGTTATGCTTTAGCTATTGAAAAACAGCAGATCTACAAGCTCATAGCACGCCACCGAGTGGCGCCCTACGAGCTTGTAGGTCTGCTATTTTTGAAAAATCGAAGAACGACTGACATAGAAACATAGCTTTTTCAGAAAACTGTCAGGATTTAGAACAGGGGTTCTCTCGGGGGGGTCGCCAAATTATTTTGGGGGGTCCCCAAATACATATAAAAAAATTATGCAACTGAATGGCTGGAAAATGGAAATGAAGAGTTTACATATAGTACACATAGTACATGCATACACCTTCCCTAATGATTATAACTGGTTTCAGTATTTATTTATGGTGTATCGTCTCTATTATTAAGGTTATTGTAGCAGTCAATTTATATTGGGGGGCGGGAGGGGGCCCCGAGACGTTGCCAAAGCATTTTCGGGGGTCCCCGGCCAAAAACGTTGAGAAACCCTGATTTAGAAGACAATTTTAGAATCTGATCTCAGGTCAAAATGGGATAAAGGAGGGTGTATGGTGGGATTGGGGAGCGATGTATAGGGTGATGCTGTAAAGTGTAAAGAAAGACTACATTTCCCATGAATCATTGCAAGATAGTGCTACACATTGAGGCAACGGTCCTTGTTTGTTTCTCTCTCTCTCGAACTGACAGCCAGTCCTTTCTCACGGTCTCTGTGTAAACAAGCCGTCGGTGACAGCAGCAGAGAAACTGGGTTCGTCACACTGCTCATTAGAGTGTAGTGCTTACAAAAGCTGCCCTAGTGGCTGGGCAATAATATTGATATTCTTTTGATATCGTGACATGAGACACGACACTTTCAGAGATTTTCGACGTCGTAAATACGCCATGAGCGTCGTCTTTTCCTGGTTATATTCACTTAAGCCCCATTTTATACGTTAAACTTATTGGGAAATACAAAATAGCTTAAATAGCCCATCTGCAAGCTCACAATGCACCGTGACGTTGTGAGCTCGTAGTTATAACTTATTCTGCACTACGAGCTTGTAGATCTGCTATTTTTCCAATAGCTAAAGTATAACATAATGCTTACTTAAAACACCAAAAGGGTTTCCCGTCCTGAATGGGTTAACCCATTTTGGGCGGGAACCCCTTTTGATGTTAGCATTATGTTATGCTTTAGCTATTGAAAAATAGCAGATCTACAAGCTCATAGCGCGCCACCGAGTGGCGCGCTACGAGCTTGTAGGTCTGCTGTTTTTGAAAAATCGGAGAACGACTGACATAGAAACATAGCTTTTTCAGAAAACTGTCAGGATGTAGAAGACATTTATAGAATCTGATCTCAGGTCAAAATGGGTTAATAAACAAAGTTCCGTTTCAGTTTCTCCTTTCTCAATTTGAATATTCCCGAAATCTTGTTACGATTTGCATTATCCCTTTTCTGCTGTACCTATACCGTATACACCGACTTGTCGACGGGGATACGTAGAGCGTTGTGTGAACAGCACGCCTCCTACAGGAGTGTTACTGTACCTGCAGCTTTCTGGAAGCACGAGATGGCCTCCTGCAGCCCGCTGAGAGTCTGCCTGTCGCTGCGGGTGCCGATCTGCGTGTACAGAGCTCCCATGTTGAACAGCATGCTGGCCTTCTCTAGAGACAGGTTCTGTTGGCACACCGGGACCCCTGTGAACGAGTCATACCTGCACCGCACGCACACACACACACAGAATATTATTAATGATAAGAAACCTTATTTGTACAGCATTTTTTTTTATATAAAAAAAAACATACAAAACATTGTAATAATAAGTATTATAAAATATGAGTAACTAATTGACAATTATTTACTACCATTTATTATTGTAATATAATAAATGGTAGAGAGAATTGTTAATTTTAAATAATGTATAGCTCATTGATCCACATTCTATTATTATTATTAAATTATTCATAATTAGGTAATACGCGAAGACCGTACGGGCGACGCCATGTGGCTCCATGGTGCTCCATGGAAGGAAAGAAACATGCGCAGTTGAGACCAAGGAAGCTGAACGTGGAAGTGTTGGCTGCATATAGCCCATTGTGCATGTTTCTTTCCTTCCATGGAGCACCATGGAGCAACATGGAGCAACATGGCGTCGCCCGTGCGGTCTTCGCGTCTCGTCCTCTTTAGACAGTCCTTGGGTCGTACCATGTGGTGTGTGAGTGTGACAGTGTGTTGGGTCGTACCATGTGGTGTCACGTGACAGTGTGTTGGGTCGTACCATGTGGTGTCATGTGACAGTGTGTTGGGTCGTACCATGTGGTGTCACGTGACAGTGTGTTGGGTCGTACCATGTGGTGTCACGTGACAGTGTGTTGGGTCGTACCATGTGGTGTCACGTGACAGTGTGTTGGGTCGTACCATGTGGTGTCATGTGACAGTGTGTTGGGTCGTACCATGTGGTGTCATGTGACAGTGTGTTGGGTCGTACCATGTGGTGTGTGTGACAGTGTGTTGGGTCGTACCATGTGGTGTCATGTGACAGTGTGTTGGGTCGTACCATGTGGTGTCATGTGACAGTGTGTTGGGTCGTACCATGTGGTGTCTGAGTGTGACAGTGTGTTGGGTCGTACCATGTGAAGAAGATTCCAGTCTGGCGGGTGGGAGAAAAGAATCGGCTCTCCAGCAGAGGGAGATGGCTGTAGTATTTAGCCAACAGCTCCACCCCTGCGTCACTGCGGACCGGTGTTCGGCACGCCTGGGGAGGACAGGAGGAAAACATTGACCACACCTTATTAAAATATTGTACCATGTAGATTAGTCATGTACTATATGCACTTTATGTCTTTCTTTTAACTGCAATGATGAGCCTGCACAAACAAGAATTTCACCCACGTTACTTGTAATGTGATGTGACAATAAAGTTTGATTCTGAAATATGTTGGGGGGGAGCAAAAACCGTGATAACGACTGATTCTGCTGTACTGCTGTTGAACTCCTGACATTTTTTCAACGCTTATCGAACAAAATACAGAATCATTAAATTAAAAGCCACTGGAAACCCAAAATCTAATATGCAATTTCTAGTCTGATGTAAATAGTAGTAAGCCATCTAAAAATGTGACATACTGTCATTTAAGTTGTGTAAACCTTCCTGGTAATAATGGGTTTAACAAGGATCAATCCCTTTCTTTTTCTATGATGCCAAGTTCCAAAAATATTAAATTACACACAGTGTGTTCTCCCCTACAGACTCCACTTTCATATCATGTACTGTAACTGCATGCATTTGTATCATTACAAGCCAAGACTCCATAGGCTTTAATGTACTTAATGTCTGTCCTTGATTCAATGTGATGTGTTTGTTCCCTCCAGTCTATTTACCTGTCTGAGGTCCATCAGATCAGCGATCTCTTCCTCAAAGCTGCTTCCGTCTTCGCTGTAGTGCTCGAGGATGAAGTCCTGTTGACAACAAACGCTGAATATCAACACCACGCATGATCATACAAATTAACGACACTACCAACTTTAACCCATTTTGGGCGGGAACCCCTTTTGGTGTTAGCATTATGCTTTAGCTATTGAAAAATAGCAGATCTACAAGCTCATAGGTCTGCTATTTTTGAAAAGTCGAAGAACGACAAGAAACATAGCTTTTTCAGAAAACTGTCAGGATGTAGAAGACATTTTTTAGAATCTGATCTCAGGTCAAAATGGGTTAATGTTCACCGTTGGTTGTAATACTTATTTGCATTGTTTTGATTTGAACTCCAATAGAAGCCAACTATGTGAGGAACTAAGGACTTGAGTGAAAATTGCATCACACTTTTCAGTTATTGTCAACATGGTTGTTGTTATAGGTGAAATGTCCCTTTAAAAATCACACCCGTGTGAACTGAGTGGTGTAAGGTTTTATATAGCATGATCAGCTGTGGTCTGACGTAATGTCTGACGTAATGAAATCACACCCGGATGTGATTTCACAACTGGCTTTTTTTGTGCAGAAAAAATGACCATGGTTGCTACGGTCATCCAGTTCACCCGGGTGTGATTTAATTACGTCAGAAATTATTTTGAACATAGCAACCATGCTAATTTTTTTCTGCACACAAAAGCCAGTTGTAGGAGTGGTTTACACCACTCAAAAATCATGACTTCATGTGGCTCTGGTCTTGTAGTATTCGTACTTTCCTTGGCAGCACTGGCTAAAGGCTCATACATAGTCTGGATTTTCGGTGGTGAGGTGACCACCGAACTACAACATGACGTCACGAGCCGCGGCAACTGAACCCTTAACTGCTCCATGGGCAGTGTTCAATAGCTGCTCCATTAATGCTTATAGTTAGAACGAGTGAAATTTAGATGTCTAGCTATCCGCAAAATGTACTTAAAACACATTTTGTGCCCAAAACGTCTGTGGACGTCCTGGGTATTACCGCACGTGCATAGCCCAAGACGTCTCTGGACGTCTTTTTTTTTTTTTTTTATTAAAAAAAATTATAATTAAAAAAAAATCAGAAAAATCAAAACACTTTTGTTTTTTGTTTTTTTAACACGTGGTGCCAAAGTTTGTGTTTTCGCCATTGAGAATGCATTTGGCGTTTAAATTAAATAACTCAGAAACTATAAAACATTTCAACGTAAAAAGTTCCAGCATGTGTCTCCACAGTCAGCTGAATTATAAAAAATGTGAATGGATTTTCTAGGTGAAAGTGATTTTGGGCAGTTTTGCGTGGGCTCTCAATGTGTTAAGAGCACGAGGAAGAAGGAAAAGTGTCCTTATTAGCCGTGTTGTGCCATCAAGTAATCACTTCCATGTCATTGCAATGCGTGCGAAGACTATACAGCAGCACGTGATCTGATAAATAAATCCTGAAATGTGAAGCGGAGGTGGTGTGTGGCGGGCTGAGAGCCAGACACAGGTATAGCAGTACACCCAGTCATTAGACTGAGAGGTGATTACTGATGCAGATCAGCTGGGTGGACCTAAAGCCCTGCGGGCATGAGGAAGGAGGTGAGCACAGGCTCCTATCCACGTTTTCCCCCCGCCAACGTACTGGGGGCTCCTTGTGTGTGTGTGTGTGTGTGTGTGTGTGTGTGCTTTGCTTCCTTCAGGCCGTGTTGCCATGTCTGCTTATTGTAAGCAACCTTTGACTTGTTTTTTTCTGTAAAGTCACTTGCAAATAAATTGTTGGTAGTTGCTGGTTGCTGTTTTTTTTGGGGCTTGATTCTAAAGTGTGTAGTAGTTGCTTATTTGGGCTTGCTTCCTAATGTTGTTTAAACATCAAGGAATCCCTGATTAATATGTAATTGTCCACAGACATCCATCTGAACATATTTTGTGCCTTTTTTTTAATGTTTTAAAAATATTTCGATTTATTCTTTATGTTTTTAAATAACGGATGTACAACCTCACAATCGCTGTGAGCTTGTAGATCAGCTATTTTCATTTGCGCTTGTTTTCATAGACCTGGCCATTGTTTCTCTTGCGAAGCTGGCAACACAGCAAGAGAAAGAGGAACTTATATGCACACACAAACGCAATGCACTATGGGCTGTAAGAAAAAGGTGAATACAACCTACATGCAGTGAGTGGTGTCAGTACCTGAACACAGGCTCCTATAGAGCGTCGCAGTCCCGCTCCCTCGAGAGACCCGGAAAAGAAATCCCCGTTCATTTTCCTCAGACTTTTCAGAAAGTATTTATTTAAAGACGTTTACGCCGCGGACAAAGCCAACTCTTGTCGTGACAAATCATGACAATAAACACAATGTTTTGGGCCAAAAAAACAGCAGGTTACAACACCTTTTTTGTTGTTTTTCTTCGTTGTAATTATTTGTTTGGTCCAAAATATTGTGTTAGTCGCCGACATGATTTATCACGACAAGAGTTGGCTTTGTACGACGCTTATAAGGTCTTTAAATAAATACGTTTTGAAATGTCTATGGGAAAAATGCATTGGGAACTATTTCCTGGGCCTGGCGTCGTCATGAAAGGGGGCGGGACTGTGACGCTCTATACAACCTACATGGTGTCAGTACCTTAACAGACCTCTGCCTGTAAAGGTGTTGTCATGATTTATCACCATGCTAGGCCAGTTTCAGTCCGTAATAAAACCTGACCTACATTCAGTCGCATATTACACAGCCGTAAATTCCAAAACCTGACCTACACAATAAAAAAAAAACACACACACACTTTGATTTAGTTACACCGCCTATTGTTTCTGGAGAAATAGTGAGGGTAAAATATATATTTTTTGGAAACAATGAAGTGTTATGTTAAGGGGAGGGGTTTTGCTCTGATGGCACAGCCAAGTGGAATGGCCAGCGTCAACACACACAGACCTCAGTATGACGTCATCAGAACCCTACCTTGAATGGAACCGAGAAGTCCACGTCTTTCGTCTCTTTCAGCCCCAAAGGAATGAGGGGAATATTGGCCGTCTCCCTGGGAAAACATCAAAGAGAAACTCAGATGAGCCAACGAGTTAAGCTGCTGTACAGAGACAGCACTATAACAGTCTCTCCTACTACAGAGGCACATAGGTCTGTCTGTCCATGTCCAACAGAGACAGCACTAACAGTCTCTCCTACAGAGGCACATAGGTCTGTCTGTCCATGTCCAACAGAGACAGAGACAGAACTAACAGTCTCTCCTACAGAGGCACATAGGTCTGTCTGTCCACGTCCAACAGAGACAGCACTATAACAGTCTCTCTTACAGAGGCACATAGGTCTGTCTGTCCACGTCCAACAGAGACAGAGACAGCACACTAACAGTCTCTCCTACAGAGGCACATAGGTCTGTCTGTCCACGTCCAACAGAGACAGCACTATAACAGTCTCTCCTATACAGAGGCACATAGGTCTGTCTGTCCACGTCCAACAGAGACAGCACTATAACAGTCTCTCCTACAGAGGCACATAGGTCTGTCTGTCCACGTCCAACAGAGACAGCACTATAACAGTCTCTCTTACAGAGGCACATAGGTCTGTCTGTCCACGTCCAACAGAGACAGAGACAGCACTATAACAGTCTCTCCTACAGAGGCACATAGGTCTGTCTGTCCACGTCCAACAGAGACAGCACTATAACAGTCTCTCCTACAGAGGCACATAGGTCTGTCTGTCCACGTCCAACAGAGACAGCACTATAACAGTCTCTCCTACAGAGGCACATAGGTCTGTCTGTCCACGTCCAACAGAGACAGCACTATAACAGTCTCTCCTATACAGAGGCACATAGGTCTGTCTGTCCACGTCTAACAGAGACAAGTCACCAGTAAAGTTCATAAGTGCTGTGAAAAAGAGGACGTTGACTTCAAATTTTTGCTTCCGTTCCATCAAATGTACCTGTACGGATGTGCAGAGTATTATTGTTGGTATGGTTTTATTCCCCGATATGACATCGTAAACCTTAGTCCAAGGCCTTATTATGCATTTTAACCCATTTTGGGGCGGGAACCCCTTTTGGTGTTAGCATTATGTTATGCTTTAGCTATTGAAAAATAGCAGATCTACAAGCTCATAGCGCGCCACCGAGTGGCGCGCTACGAGCTTGTAGGTCTGCTATTTTTGAAAAATCGAAGAAAGACTGACACAGAAACATAGCTTTTTCAGAAAACTGTCAGGATTTAGAAGACATTTATAGAATCGTTCCTAGGTCAAAATGGGTTAAAGTAGAACTAGAAAGATGCAATCCTGCGGAATTGCGAGTGTGGTTGCCTCTCTCTATAGGAACATCTTTCAGTTAGAAGAGTGTTGCGTTGGGTATGTCACCGCATAGAGGGTATGCGCATGCTTAAAGTGAATGGCACATCGAGTGGCAAATCGAGTGGCAAAGCAACATTATTTAACGTTGTTTAATGCAATCAGATATGACTTTTCTGTTTGGATGTATGGGCCGTCAAGGCCAGAAAGTAGTTTTTTGCCACTCAGTAGGCATTTCCTGCATAACTTCCGGGTTTGATGATGATGTCACGCGCACACCCTCTATACTGTCCAATCAGATGAGGGTATGTCACCGTATACTGTCCAATCAGATGAGGGGCAAAGCGCACAAATGCCTCGAGACGAGTTCTGAATTGCTGGCCAATCGGAGGGGAGCATAGAGCTATTGCACGATTGCAACGACCTACGTGCTGAAGTGCAATAACAATAGTCTGCTTGCCTATAGGCAACCACACTGATGACAATAGTTACTGCTGTTTGTATGGCAGTTTGGTACTAGAGCTGATAAATTATACAAACTGTGGATAAAAAGGACTGAGATGTGATAACAGTGAGGAAACTCCTTTTGACAACACCACAAGGCTCCACACGCGTTTTATATACGTCATAAAGGGCAATCTACGGTAAATATCACATCAGGTACACCTTGGTCAAACAAACACTAGAGGAAGTTTACACTTGAAAGTCAATCTTTAGTTTGGATTAACACATTTTGGGCGGGAACCCCTTTTGGTGTTAGCATTATGTTATGCTTTAGCTATTGAAAAATAGCAGATCTACAAGCTTGTAGGTCTGCTATTTTTGAAAAACCTTAGAACGACATAGCTTTTTCAGAAAACTGTCATTTTCAAACAGACATTTTTAGAATCTGATCTCAGGTCAAAATGGGTTAAGGGAGTGGACTTTCTGCATTAATCACAATATGTCATACAGTATGTTAAAAATAGGAAATCAACAAGCTCACAACACATTGTGGGCTTACGGCACATCGGTTATTTTCCTGCGAAGACATTTTGGGCTATATCTTGCGCCACCCCCTAACCCTTATCCCTAAACTTATTTGCCATTTTTTTACTATTTTAACCCATTTAGGCCTGACCTCGAAATTTAAAAAAAATCTTCTAAATCCTCCAGTTTTCTGAAATAAATATTTTCACAATTTTTCAAAAATAGCAAGCTCTTGGCGCGCCACTCGGTGGCGCGCTATGAGCTTGTAGATCTGCTATTTTTCAATAGCTAAAGCATAACATAATGCTAACACCAAAAGGGGTTCCCGCCCAAAATGGGTAAAAAAATAGTTCAAATAGCTGACCTACAAGCTCACAACATGTAGATGTAGATCGGCTAGTTGAACTATTTTAAAATGATTTTCAAGTACAGACCCCTGGGGGGTCAACAAGATATATAGGGGTTAAAGACAAGTGGTAAAGAAGGCCTTTTCAGAACATTAACACTGGGAGGTTTAGGGTTCAATTTCCTGAGTAAATCAGTGGGTATAGCAACTAGCAAGGCACTAACACTAGATTAGGGGATCTTTTTCCCACAGGACCACCCACAGTGTGTGTGTCAGAGAGAGAGAGAGAGAGAGAGAGAGAGAGAGAGAGAGAGAGAGAGAGAGAGATGTTTGTTGTTGGCTGTGTGTGTGTGTGTGTGTGTGTGTGCGCGCAGAGTTGTCTCTGTGTGCACAATGTTGACTTTTGTTTTGTTGTATGTATGCTTTGGCAATGTAGAACATATTTATCATGCCAATAAAGCCTTTTGAAAGACACACAATTATACAAATATACAGTCTATAAATAATATTATTATTATATTATTAACCACTTAAAAGCACTGAATATACTAAATCGTATTACAAATATCGATAATAGCCAAGCGCTTGTTTGTAGATCTGCTATTTTCACCTATTATTTTGACATGTGGAAAAAATAGGGTCGCGAGCTTCAAAGTGCTTCATGCAACCACCCTTCCGGTTTTAGCCCACACATTCCCAACCTCCCTCATTAGCTTCCGTCATTAGAAGAACGGCCTCTGCTCCTTCTACCTGTTTCTGTAAACATCAAACAGAGCTCTGGCAACCATAAAACCTCTGCCACGGTGACTCTCCACATGAATGAATGGCCTTTCTAGGATCACAGGGATATTGTCTGACCGATGGCTGCTAGGCCTGCTTAGTGCTTTCTAGGATCACAGGGATATTGTCTGACCGATGGCTGCTAGGCCTGCTTAGTGCTTTGGTCCACAAAGTGTGGTGCGTGCAACACACAAAGAGTTCTCCTTCAGTTGAAAACACAGTTTTGTAAAAAGGACACATAGAATACTTTATTTATCCCAAAGGGCTGATGATTTTTGCGGCACTTCCAGTCCACAGACACGACGACACAAAACCCAGAAGACTTGCATGCAAGGGAGTACCGTAATAATGCCTCATTTGGATGTATATGCTGTATCGTGCACCTACTGTAATATCTTCTAAAGATCTAGTACAAGGCGCACACAATACGTTGCATAAATCTGCCTTTACACGTCACCTCAAAGGCAGCAAACAAATTAAAAAACAATTACACCCGTGTGAAGTGAGGGGCGCTAATATCTTACATTCTAACTCATGTTGATTAGGTTGCCAACACAAACATTAAACGCCATTAACAATAAAGAGACAATATGACATAAATGACGTAAATTACACGTAAATTCATTGTCGATGAACACAAACATTGAACTAAAGACAAACATTAAACCTGTATATAGCCTAGGAGGGGCTGGCGCCCCTCAAAAATAACAAATACAATACAAATAGCACACACACACATAATAGAATAAAAATACATTAAGTAAACGTTGTGTTATAGTTCAAATAAATAACCAAGTTCAAAGAATGTAACAGTCTTTTAAAATGACTACAATGCTGTCAGCGTTTCATAATAATGGAAGGAATGTAGGACTTAGTGCAGCGCTTTGTTCTCCCAAGAGGCACATTAATATTAAAATGCCAGCCTGAGGGAAATTCACTGGTCTGTGTGTGACGTGTACGCACGTCTGTAATGCACGTAACTCGAGAACCGTTCCTCCCACCGACTTCAAATTCCACACACGCGTTCCACACCATCCCACAGGGAGTGCAGTGCCCGGTGTCGTTCCACACCCCCCACAGGGAGTGCAGTGCCCAGTGTCGTTCCACACCCCCCCACAGGGAGTGCAGTGCCCGGTGTCGTTCCACACCCCCCCACAGGGAGTGCAGTGCCCAGTGTCGTTCCACACCCCCCACAGGGAGTGCAGTGCCCAGTGTCGTTCCACACCCCCCACAGGGAGTGCAGTGCCCAGTGTCGTTCCACACCCCCCCACAGGGAGTGCAGTGCCCAGTGTCGTTCCACACCCCCCCCACAGGGAGTGCAGTGCCCGGTGTCGTTCCACACCATCCCACAGGGAGTGCAGTGCCCGGTGTCGTTCCACACACCCCCCACAGGGAGTGCAGTGCCCGGTGTCGTTCCACACCCCCCCCACAGGGAGTGCAGTGCCCAGTGTCGTTCCACACCCCCCCCCACAGGG